>NC_142093.1:18487938-18790438 GCF_054644295.1 Miniopterus natalensis | reverse complement strand
ACTGAGGTGAAAGACATATTGATAGTGGACTAGTGACTAATTCTTAATATCTAAAGGTTTTACTCAGAAAAGTCTACTTAAGAGTTGAAAGATCAGATGACATCACAAATAGTTGTCAAGAGAATGATATTTAGTGAATATGTTCCTTGCCTCCTGTTTATTATTACACAAGAGAATGACTGATGTCATATATTCTACTATAACCAAACAATTTGAAAATATCCAATAATTTATAACTCCCTTTTCTCTAGATCCCAGCTCCCACCCCAGAGCATCTTAACTTTCATGGCAACATGTATCTCCCCTTATAGCAATTATTATGTTTATATTTTATATTGACTTAGATGATTATTTGATTTGTCTTTTCGCCCTCTACCAGGCTATAAGTGCCACAAGAACAAAAACCAAATAATATTTTTCACTTATTACTGAATTGCCAGCACCCAGTACATAGTAGAGCCTCAATAAATATTTCTTCATTGAACATAAATAAATATGTTCAACCTTTAAGACTATGAGATTGGTTATATTCCAAACACAGCATTGTGATGAGCAAAGCTGGCGTGAATTCGGTCATGAGAAATGGGGAAGGGAAAGCAGAATGAGAGTCTCTGTGATGAGTAAATGGCATTGATGGGAAAGTCCAGCTCAAACTCCAGGGAAGGGCAAGCATAAACCCACGGAGTCACATGTATTGATGTCAGCTCCTTCGCAGTTTCCTGGCTGGCATTATCAACAGTCACCACTGTCGTCATCAGCGTTACTATTTTTGGCTGTTTCTGAGCTTTCTTATTCCGTCTTATTCCCTCTTAGGTATGGATTATTACTCACAGTTTACAGCTGGACAGATTAGGGCTCCCAGAGGCCTTAAGTGGGAGAGCAGAAATGGAAGTCAATCCGGCTCCAAGAACACTGCAGTGCCCCCGAGACTGGCTCAGGAGTCGCGGGCTTATTTTCCCAGTGGGATATCTTCTCAAAATTTACCATCTTAGGGATCACATTGTAAGTTATATAAATATCTAACCACTACACTGTACACCTGAAATTAACATAACATTAAATGTCAACTGTAACTGAAAAAAATTTGACATGTTTTAATTTACCATCTTAGATTTCACAGCACCAGTTTTGCCTCTCCATCTGACCCCTACTGGAGTCCATTAAATTCATCTGGGTTTTTTTGTTTGTTTTTTTCTAAAAAGTTTATTTCTGTGATATATTAGTTTCTTATGGAGTCTGGTTCTGACAGCTCTGGCTACTCCAGCAAAAGAGGGAGGAATACCCTACAGCAGTGATTTTCCACCGGTGCACCACAAGAATTTGTAAAACATGCAACACCTGACTATTTAGTCAGGGGCCCTGACCTCTTTCGCTTAGTCAAATTAAAAAATGACAACAGCCAACACAATAGCCTTCCATTGTGAATGAATCAAAATTATACCTTTTTTTGGTCAGATCAACAAAAAATATATTTTTTGGTGTGCCACAGAATTTTAGTAATTAGTTTATGTACCATGAGGGGAAAAGGGTTGAAAATCACTGCCCTACAGTAAAGTGCTAAAATCATTCCCCTTTGACTTCCAGGATAAAGCCAGCTTGAGAGTATCATTCTTTTCTTACTGGAAGGCCACAGAGTATACAAGAAGGGATCCTTTTGTTAAAGGATTCCTTTAAAAGCATAATTTATTTCTTTTTTGTTTTCATGTATGGGAAGTTCAGTGGTTCAATAAAAAAAGTGCCAAGTCTTAAACACATTTGCTGTACTTGCCATCTCTAGGCACAATTATTTGCCTAATAGAAACCTTATAAATATTTATTGAATGTAACTAGTTTTTTAATTATCATATAGTCTAGGGAGAAAGGAAGATCCAGTTTGAAGATGATAATGGGGATTTAAGGAAAAGACCTAAAGATTTGATGGCAGGTAACTAGAGGAATTACACGAAGGTGCATGGTTCTACTTAGTCCGAGCCATGGCATCTTAGTGGGCGCCGACCTACAATGCCAAGGAATGAAGGGCTATCCAAGCAAGCTTGGAGGCTAGCATTATATTTAATGTGGTTTATATTTACTCTCATTAATAGGTGCTTTTGGGGAAATGATTTTTCTCATTGACCCATGCATGCCCGAAACTTCCGATCCCTGGTGGGTGGTCAGGATAGAAAAATTGGGAAATCATGCTGGGTGCAGAATAGAGAGCATAGTCAACTAGTTTACCTCCACTGATTGGCAAGAGTAGTTTTCTCTTCTCTTTACTGCCTCTCAGGATCAACATGTAAGAAAGACTTGCTATACACCTTCCGTTTTCCATCCAATTTCAAAATGTTTGGTCCTTTGCCAAAACACTGATAAATGTAATAAGTAAATGGCCTGAAGGAGAGAATCATCTCTTGGGCAACATTTTAAGCTCCTCATTTTAAGAAAAATCAGATTTATAAGATTCTAAGATTTCAACCCAAAATCTGTGGGTTGAAGGAAGGAGTGGAGGGTTTATTAAATGACTAAAATAATCTGTCCTATTACACAAGATTTTCTGAAGGTTTCCTTGAAATGGTGCTTTGATGCATTAAAAATTTGGGACAGGATTTGACAGCATGGATGACGTTAATACAGCGCCCCAAGGCTTCTCTTTCAAATACTGACCACTGGATTCAGTTCAACAAGCTTACGAGGAGGACTTGGCTCTGGTAAACACTGGAGGTGGGGGGGTCCGTGCAGAACCAGTGAGTCACCTCACTTCCCAGGGACACAAAAAATATATGATTTCCTTTTGTTCCAAACCGTCTTGGACTCCAAGACCAGCAACTGCATTTTAAAAGAATCCCCAAATGAATTAACTTCATTGTTTTAATACATGAGATGGAGCAGCATTCACTGACATGAAGGCAGAACGTAATTGAAGCTGGAGTGTAGATGAGCTGGAACTGAAGAGAGTGGAAACACTATTAATACCAAAGCTGTCTATCCTCCCGTGCCCTCTACCCCCAAGCACACCAAGCAAGCAGCAGTGGGCAGAGGGGATGTCAGTGCCCGCTTAGCATAAAAATGATCGTGGTAATAATGACAACAGGGACAGTTATTATAATGATTATAGAGCATTAATTATATCAAACTGTATTGCTGATATCACAGTAATGACTGCCTTACTGAAATAAATCTTAAAGACTGGTTTTAATTATTATCAGCAATCCTAATCAATTGAAATTGCTTCCCCTGTCCTCCAATAACTAGGCATTCTCTCAATGGTAGGGACTAATAAGACACATATTTAAAAGTCTGGAGAAAGGCTTCTGAAGAGAAGAGAAGGTGGCCCCTTTTGTATTCCTTGTGGCACTGAAAATGGGTGCACTTCTCCCTGGTACCTAGCTGTTGAGATGATTTCCCGTGTTTTCCCCCTTTCTCATCTACCCTTCCAATAAACACTCATCACCCCGAAAAGCCCAAGCATTGCACGGATTCCTGCACCTGAAAGGCAGAGCCAGCTCCCCTGGTCATTCCACGTCACCAGCTGCTCGAAGCTCACCCCACGCCTTAGAGAAAAAGCCTCCCCGCCTTCCTGCCACGACCTCCATTCTTCATGTTACCCAGGGACGCAAGACTTCAAAGGAACCAAAAAACTGTATCTCCTCGTGAAAACATTAGAAACTCTTAATCTATACTCCTACTAAAATCATAATGGAGTCTGGGGTAAGAATGCCTGAAAAACTGGGCAGTGTTACTCGGGGCCTCGCTAATCGCCTTCTAGCTGCAGACCCGGCCCAGCAGAGAGAAGGAAAGAGGCCGCTGGGTTGCAGTTACTTCTGGTTTAGATTTCCTATCCCAAACCTGCCTTTTTTAGCTCTCCAGTGTCTGAAATTCTGCACCCTTATACATAGTTAAGATTAAATTTCTCACAAGCAATATATAGTTGGGTTTGTGTTTTTTTAATCCAGCCTGACAAACTTTATCTTTAAATTTGAGTATTTTTGGCATGTTTACTTCAAATGCAATTACCTGTGTATTTGAGTTTAAATTACCATATTATTGTTTACTTTCCATTGATCCCATCTGTTCTATGCTCTCTCTCTCCCTTCTCTGTCCTTCCCTCCCTCCATCCACCTTAGTTTCTTTCAGATTTATTGAATTCATTATTTTTAGCTTATTTTCCTTTTAAATATCCTGTTTTCTTTGTATTAGTCCTGCCTGGAGGTGTATCTCTGGCGTGAAGATTTTTGTCACTCTGAAAAATTCTACACCCTTTCTATCTCTTCAAATATTGTTTCTGTCATATACTTAGTCTCACCTTTCATTTTCTTGAAAACATCAAGCATAGTTATATTAAAGTTCAGGTCTAATAATTCCAATATCTGGATCCCCTCTTGGTCTGTTCCTTTTGTCTCTTGTCTCTTTTGGTTTGTGGTCACAAATTTGTATTTCTTCCTGTTACATGAAAACTGTAGAGGAAATTTAAGACTGCAATGTGGTGTCTTCCTCCTAAGGAGCTTTAAATTTGCTTCTAGATCCAGGCCAGGGGCACCTGCAATTCCAGCTCACAATTCACCCAGGATTTGGCAGGATTCAGAACCCATCTATTTCCATCCTACCCTTACTCCTGGGAGGACACCCTTGGGGTTCCTGAGGGGTTAGGCAGAGCTCTCTCCTTGGCAAACTCTGGTGCTTGTCTGTCAGACTCTGCTGAGTCTGTCAAAGCTTCTCAGCCTTGGAACCTCCTCTTGCAGAAATGGTAGAAGCCTGTAAGGGAAAACAGCCCCCAAAGCCAGCCTCACTTCTTTCGGTTTTATTTTTTTCCTGTACCTTTCATTCATAAGTTGCCACTGTCTTGCTACTTTCGTAAGCCTCAGGATAAATGTTTTTCCTATTTGATCCAGCTTTTCCACTCTTCCCAGTGAGAAGAAGGGCCCTAATGACCTGGCTCACCATTGCCAGAAGTGGGACTCCTGGCGCCTGGGCTAGAACCATTGCAGAGTTGTCTTTGGCTGAAGGCTTTGCTCCTACTTAAAACCCAAACACCAACAAAGAGCTCATTAAGCCACGTCACTCATTTTCATTTTCAAGGACATAAATGTGTTTGTCCTTGCCTGGGTGGGGGGTTAGGGGTAACGAACACAGATGGAGTGTTGGGTGCCTTGAGTGAGTTTAGCTGGTTGGAAAGATTCCCCAGAGCGTCTTGGCTATACAGGCATCAGGAACAAACCAGCACACACATGAATCGACACGCACATGTTTTTGATCCTGGAGTTCTGTAGGTGCTGCTACAGAGAGAGCCCTTTGCTGCTGAGAGTGCCTCGCTGCCAGGATCAGTGCAGGGACGAGCCAACCCCGGCGCCTGCCAGTGGCGAGGTCAGTCCCCACTGTACCGCTTGCCCTTCGCATGAGGAGCGGCTCAGCCTTAGCCGGGCAAGCAGCTCTGATGCCTTTCCCCAGGGAAGCACGGCGGCTAGTTGTGAAATGATTCTCTTGGTGTTTTAGAGAGTCTGTGCTCCCAGCCAAGGGTGGGGACGGGTATTTATTTAATTAAATATTTTCAAGCATTTCTGAGGTGCAAAGCACTGAAGCAGGTGATATGGAAGGCAGAAAAATCATCTTACTCCCACCCTTTCATAACATAGCTATGTCACCGTTGCTTTAAGAGTGTTATTGTACATGTCTTGGTTGTAAGTCATTTCAAGGCCTTTTTGAAAGCAGTCAAGGCACCCTGGCCAGTGTGGCTTAGATGGTTGGAGTGTCTTCCCATAAACCAAAAGGCCGTGGGTTTGATTCCTGGTCAGGGCACACACCTAGGTTGTGGGTTTTATCCCTGGTTGGAGTGCATGCAGGAAGCAACCAATCAATGTTTCTCTCTCACATCGATGTTTCTCTTTCTCTCTCCCTTCCCCTCTCTCTAAAATCAATGAAAGCATGTCCTCTGGTGGGGACTTTAAAAATTTTTAAGCAGCCAAGGCATAAGTAATTAATAAATCGATGAACAAATCTCTATCCCTGTTCTCAAGTTTATGATCCAGAACTAACTCAGCTTACTCTAGGGTTATCAGGATGGGGTTGCCCTTGAATGAAAGGTCATTGAGCTACTTTGGAGCAGACATGGATCCTCTTGTGAGGTGGACACCATGAGCTGCCTGCCCAACAACCAGTGCTCCCCCTTTCTTATCAGAACCCCAATTCTGTTCAGGTATCTATCCTCCCCACCCATCGTCAGGAGCCTTAGGGGAGCTGACCACCCCTTTCCCCCCCCCACAACTCCAGGAGTTGGTGTGATCCATGTAAAGTTAATCTTCTTCCCCTGGCCAGAAATTAGGACAGCGGTAGGCACATGACCCAGTTCCGGTCAGTGAGACGTGAGAACAAGTCTCTCCTGGCAGCTCCTAAGACACAGCAATAGGAAGAGCTTCCTCTGCTTCCCCCAGCCGTTTCTGTGTTTAACGATGACACCGAGAACCGAGGCTGCCAACGACACCAAGGATGAAGCCAACGTGGGGAACACACTCTAGAGACGAAAAGAACATGGAACTTCGATGGCATCATTGAGCCAAAGGACTGAAAGGATAAGTAATTCATTGTCGTCACCACTTTCAAGGAGAGAATGTAGGGAATGAAAAAGTTTTTTTAAAAAAAACATATGAAAGTGACACTTTGAGTAAAACTGTATGGAGTGGCTTGTATAATGTCCGATAATATTCCAAGAAAAAGGTATAGGATGAAGAACACTGTATATATCTACTAGGCTCAACACTATTTTAAAGGCAATTTTTTCAAACAAGCATTTCAGCACAATCAGTACATTTCTACCAGCTGTTCTAGATCAAATGGCCGAGACCAGGGTTTCTCAGCTGCGCAACTATTGATATTTGGGCCTGGTAATTCTTTGTTGTGGGGACCTGTACTGTATAGGGTGTTTAGGACTATTTTTTAATGTTTGGTCCAGGAAAAGAACTATGGATAGAGCCATACCCCTTCCCTGCTTCATTCTACACATATTCACACGTGCAGAAACCACATGGAGGTCACCAGGGTTGGGAGGAATCATTAACCACATCCATCTCCTCATAATGAGTGGCCCCATTTGATAAGACAGGCATTGACAAAGGACAGTGAAAATGACAGCATCATTTCTAAAGAGTTTGGCTTGACCTATGGCCAGAGTTGAGCTTCCTAATCTCTCCAAGTTGTATGTTGCCCCACCAAACGAAACGTTCCTACACTTCCTGTAGGGACAGGATTTATCCAGAAAGCCCATCATAGTTATGACTGAAGAAGAACTGCTGAGAACTGGTCATTCCAAGGACACCGGGGAAAGGCTGAGCCCTTTATGCTCAATCCTGTCATTTTCCATTCGTCAATCATTGTCCTCCATTTCCCCTGAGAAGCACAATAAGAGCTTGAGAGGCCTCGCGTTCTTCCCATTCTGTCCCATGTAGGGGCATAGAGCAGCAGTACTTCCTGTCTATGAAAACCTGAGGAGCGGGGACAGCTCTTTCACCGTGACAGTGGCAGAAACTCTGAATGACAGAGTAGCACTTGTTTTTCATCTGGTTTAGGTTCCAATCTTGGTGGCATGTAAAACAAGTTGGTTTAGGTTTTTTAAAAGACATGATAGATGCCCGGCCGGGCGTGGCTCAGCGGTTGAGCATCGACCTAGGATCCTGGAGATCGGGGTTCGATTCCCGGTCAGGGCACATGCCTGGGTTGCAGGCTGCAGCCGATCAATGACTCTCTCATCATTGATGTTTCTATCTCTGTCTCTTTCTCTCCCTTCCTCTCTCTGAAATCAATAAAGATATATTTAAAAAAATAAAATAAAATAAAAATAAAAGACATGATAGATATCGATAAATACACACATACATATAAACATATATATATGTTATTGTATAATAAGGAAAGCACACTTTTCTCAGTAAGTATGAAAATTTACCTGTTGGAGATTAACATTTTTATTAAGGAACATTCTGATGGAATCACTTGTAAACCGACATGGGTTACCTGTGCTGGGCAAAGTGTTATGTATGGCCCATGAGTTTGCTTCACCACTCTTTTCCTTTCTTAGCTCATTTTTATGGTTTTCCCTTTGTACATCCAACTATGCCATCCACAGGTAACAATTTATTTTAATGTCGATTCCTTGTACCTCCAGGGTGTGCGTGCTTCCCATAACTAGGAAAAGCCTAGAGTGAACTGGAATGACTAGAATTATGCTTTCAGGCCAAATTGGGGGGGGGGGGGGTCAAATTAAATCCATCAGTTTTAAACACCTGGATCAGTCACATATCCATGAGTAGTAATACTCAGAAACTACTCAAAATGAAAAGTCTCAGTGGAAGAGATGTGAGCCACTCTCTTCAGTTTACGAGGAAGGAGCTCAGCACCTTTTCACTTTTGGTCGACCATCACAGGAAAGAATCACTGAGCCCAGGGATGGATTTAGCAGCTCAAAATCCTATTGTTTAAAAATACTTTTGAGCCCCACTGAAGTTTTCCAGCTGAACTAAGTAAGTTCCCCTTGGGATGGTAGATGAAAAATAAAAAGGAAGATCAGTCCACTTGTACACAGGGAGCCACAGTCCAGAAAGTGTTCAGAAGCCACATGTGTACGACCAACCACCCTCAGTGTGGGGCTGACAGGCTAGCAGGCCCTCCAGAGCCCAGAACTCCCAGTGACACAGACCAGGCTGGCATTTTCTCACATGAACCTCTAGTAGAGATGGAGAAAATTAAAACAACACTGACTTAGGTGAAGATTTAATATAATACATTAAAATAACACATCCTCTAATTCTCATTCTTCTTTATAGATGAAACTTTTAAAAAATGAACTTTAGAAAAAAAAAAAAATTAAAGGAATAATATAATGGGCCATCTGTGCATTCACGAGCTAACTTGAGAGAGGGATAGTAGAGATACAGATGAAGCCTCCCTCATCTGCATTATCACAGCTAAGTACAACCCCGAATTTGCTGTTTGCCACGACCATGCATGACACCCTTTACCACATAGCTGTAATCCATAAACAATCCATAGTATTGTTTTAATGTTTTCTAATTATATAAATAGCACCGAACTGTGAATATCACTTCTGCTGCTGCTTGCATTGTTTTTTTCTCAGCATCATGTTTCCCAGATTTCGTCAGTAATCAGTAATAATTTAAGGTTTTTGAGCAGAGGACTAATGAGATCTTTCCCCCTGTTTTGACTTAGACCATTTTAGCCTTGCAAACGATCAGGTGCATGAGTGATAACTGAAATAAACCATTTTAAGACCCCACCGAGGTTGTTACTGAGTCCACCTGTAATAAATTAGTGTCCCTATTTGGCAAACATTTGAAAAACATTATTCCCCCTGCATAGGCTTTGCAAACCATTTCTCTTTTCATAAATACTGGCCCGCCATCCCACCTCTTCATCCTTTCTAACTGCCACCATCCCTCTAAGACAGAGAAATAGGCAGACACCAAAGTATCTTACAGTAGAAGAACAGATAGGATGGATTCATTATGCTTGAGCCTAGAAAAATGGTAATCACCTTTGAAGGTATGATGGAATGGATATAAAAGAGACTGAGTCCCCGAGTCATTCAGAAATCAGTTCCCCTACTACGTTACAGTCACAGTTCATAAGGTCTGTCTCCCTGAAGGTCGGCCCCGAGAAGGCAGGGGTGGGCAAAAGTAGGTTAAATTACCAGTCATCATTACCTACAACATAAATCATGAGTAAGGATACAAAACAATAACAACAATAAGATAAATAATACAAATAAATAATATAATAATTAATCATAAATAATACAAGAATAAACTGCTTTGCACTCACAACTGTAAACCTACTTTTGCCCACCCCTATATTTCTACTTCTCTATATCTCAGCAGTTAGCATATGCTTTGCTCAAAGCAAATTCACACTGAATATTTCTTTTTTTTTTTTAATTCTCACCCGAGGATATTTTTTCCATTGCTTTTCAGAGAGAGTGGGAAAGAGAGAGAGAAAGAGAAAAACATCAATGTGAGAGAGACCCTTCAATTGGTTGCCTCTCATACGCGCCCCTACCAGACATCGAGCCTGCAACTGAGCTACGCGCCCTTGGCCAGAATTGAACCCGGAACCCTTCAGTCCACAGGCCGCACTCTAACCACTGAGCAAAATTGGCCAGGGCGACACTGAATATTTCTTGATGAACCAGATGATGGTGAAGAGAACTGGGCCCAAACAAATCTCAGGGTTTAAATGATCAAGATTACTGACCTGTTGCATTTTTATGTAAGTTGTCCTAATACTTTCTAATGTTTCCATCACTTACATCCTCTTCAGTGTTCTTTCTATCTCATTGTAAAAAGGGAAACCTTGCCATCTTCGAATACTAATTATCTGGACATTTTCACACCTGAGGCTAAATGTATCATCAATGCGCTTTAACCTTATCGGTTAGAGCCCTGGACCACTGTGCTGACTAGAGGACCGGCCAGTTCCCAGGGGGGATTCTGTCAAGGCTACAAATCAAGAATCTTCAAGGAATCACAAATCCTGCTTTATCCAGGCCACGGAAGGGAAAATAAAACTTATATGTCAGAAAGCCAATATACTACATTCCGATAAGAAATACAACTGCTAAGGAGAACAGACTATGCCAGTTGTCAAGCTTGAGCATCCTCTTAGTCACACAGTTCTGGAGACTTACTGCTGACATTTGTTTTCCAGGTCACCTAAGTCTGTGCCTCTTTGCAGGGTGTGGGAAACAGGGACCAACAATGCAGTACCCATCCAAGAGCTCAAGACAGGAGCAGGCTCAGGTGGAAGCACCCCATGGGGACAGGCATGGAACTGGCAGCAGAGAAAGGAGTGGGTGGAGGAGAGACTATAAAACAAACTTTTTGTTTATGTAGGCCTACCTTGGACCTTCATTATTGCTGCCTTCACGAGGAGCTACATTAAAACGGTTTGTCTTCTTTACTTGACAGTGTGTATTATTACAAAGAGCTGCTACTTGGCCATATTTTACATAAAACCATGGTTTCTGAGGCAAACACATTGGTGCAGAGTAAGGAAATATATTTCTAGGTTTTGATCGGCTTTCAAACTGTCTTCATCAATAGTCTTCAAATGCCTACACAGAACTCAGGGAGGAAACAATGCTCACTCTCTTATTCCAATGAGACCTTAAAATACCAAAATTACATGAAAGGCAAAATCCCTTTCAATCTCTGTGAAAAGAAAATGCTCACAAGAACAAAGAGATGAAAATGAACCCCAAAGTCGTCTATTTTTGTCTTCGAGCTGCTTGGTCACTAATACTTTGAATACTTATCACCGGTCCTTTTGCAGAATTCAGTAGCCGCAAATCTTCTACTGAATTGCCATTCTTTTATAAAATACAATTCTGCAGGCATATTTAGCCAGACCAAAGAAAATACCTTTGGCATCAAAAATTAAAAGCAACACATGTTTATAATGCTATATAATTCAGCATTTAAACTGGGGATTAAAGGGGAACAAAGCAGTCAAATTCTTCAACATCAAGGCTGTTGCTGGGTCCATACAAGCCTAAAAGTACCCTACTTGTCTGTTACTGATTTTGATAAACCAGCAGCAAGACTCCCAAGTACTATGAGTGAGAAATAAGGGGTAACAGAGGCCACACGGGTCAGGATTTCTCTCTCTCTTCCTCTCCCCCTCCCCTGCTTCATCCACAACCCAAGATGGAGACAAATAAGGAGAGGGAAGAAACAGAATGACAAGGAGATTAATCCTGGCAAAAGAGAGGAAGATGAGGTTCATCAGTCAGTAGAAAAAGTCCTGTTTAGACACCTGAATACCCTGCCCATTGCCAGGTGTCACTGAAATCAGCCAACAGAATTTCTTCATAATCACCTGGGGAAGAAAAGAAAGAGGATCCCCCATGTGGACCAGAAAGCCTCCTCTGCCACCTCTTAACGGCTTCTGTCTTCTTCATGGGGAAAGGTGAGTCACAGTGTGTGGTAATGGGCCATACAGACAACTTAGGACAGTCAGACCATCCTAGAACGAGGTCTGGGTGATGGCAGAGAGGCGGCTATTGAGTATTTCTGGTGTTTCATTCTTTGCAGGATATTTTAAACAAAACACAGATTATTTTGTTATAAAATGAACAAAACATAGTAAATCAATGAAAAAGTTTTGCTCTCCTAATATGGCCAGAACCTTATTTTAGATGACAGAGTGGTGAACGCCAGCATGCCTGGACTTGGTCAGTTAAAATGATTCAGGGGTGCATTTTGCTTAGCTTTATACAACCCTCACTTGACAGCTCCACAGCAACTTTTGAAGCCTGCACAGGACGTTAGTCCTCAAAAAGAAGGTGCGCAGAATTTTTACTGGTTTTAAATATGGTCAGAAGTCAATAAAATAAAAGTTACTTCAGGTTATTTCACATATAGCTCATGTGTTCTCGCTCCATTTTTCTTCCTACCACTTTTGTTGTTTAGATCTCCAATAATTGTTGAAAGCTCCTCTAATATCATGACGGGATCCAAATACAGAACTTGTGTACTTTGGGCCAAGTAGACAGGATACAATCTATAGTAAATACTGGTTCCCAAAATTTCAATATAGAGTCATCCCTGGAGAAGAAAGCTACTAAGATTCAACATATGATTCAGAAGTTGTTTGTAAACACACTGCTGATGAAGAATTGGAAACACTCAAGACACAGCATAGCCTGCCAATAATGAATGAAAGTTAGGAAGGAATCCTCTGGCTCGTCTGAAGAATGTGCTAAGGAGGCTGAGCGGCTGCACAGAGCTTTTCTGAATGTATCCCTTGGTAGATACTTTCCAGTCGATAACAACGCCTTATCTATTGTAGAGCAGGCATGGCTCACCATTCATAAAGCTACTCTAAAATTTGGATGTAACATTTTTCAGGACAATTTGCTTGCCTTTGTTCTGACTCCATGATTTTAAAGCAAATCTATGATCATTAATTTCGTGTCCCAATACCATGACATCAAGATGGTCTGGACATGGAACGCATTGCCCCCATCCCTGGAAGGCATTTGCCCCACAGTAAAACAATACACCCACATCCTGTTTTGTCATGTATTTCTTGGGGGTTTATTTCATGTCTGCCAGTTCCAAAGAGCTTCAGGAACTCTGAAAAAATTGAATCCAGAAAGCTGTCCCTTGCCCTTAAGTCACATAGCATCCCCATCAAGAAATATCTAGTGAGGCTCTCACTCGGCCGCATCTTTTTTAAAAGCAGAAAAGACAAAATATTCTCCCTCCCTAAGGACACTTCAGTATTCCTCCACCAGTGCTGTGTGCTCTCAAAAGATCACTCAAATGCATCCCCCACTATCACGTTTATGTGTTGTTCTGGCAAATAGCAGCTCTGCAGGCAGATGCTGGAACAATAAGGAGTCATTTTTATTGTGGAGACTTGGTAAGTGTACTTCAAACTTGTGAATTTGATAACTTCTCACTCTAGCACCCAAAGGAAACGTGTCTAGTCTACCTCATTGCAATCAAATAGCCTTCAGCACACTGAAAGCCCATTTAGAAAGATCGAGACACTTCAAACACTTGCAGCACCCAGGCAAAGACCACTGATGGGTGCACATGTGGGATTTCAGGCCCTTGAAAATGGGAAATCACATAATTTCTTTATGAAAAAAGTCATCTTTTTATTTCCTTTACTGGGAAGCTCTAATGTAAAATTAACACTAGCCAGCTTTTCCCCTTTTCCTTGGAGCCCTAGGCCCTACGTAAAATACATCATTTCATGATCATGTATCTAAAATTCATATCTGAATAAGTATCTTGATAGGTTAAAGCTGCTTTAATTGGCAGTGCAGATGAGCCTTAAAATTTGGCTTGGACTTAGACTTGGAGATCTGTACTTTATAAAGTTATATTTTACAAAACCACTGGGGAAAAAAAGAATTAAAATTAGAGATAACACTGATCTACCAAATACTGTCTGGGAGCTTTAACACATTTGTAATTTTCCCCAACTACTATGCAAAATAGCTATTATTCAGCTTTCACAAGAAAAAAACAAACCTCACACTTAGGAAGTTTTAAGTAATGTTTCCAAGGTCACACAGCCAGACAGTAAGAGAAATGTGTCTGCCTGATGTCTCAAAACATTTTCTTTGAAATATACTGGTGCACCTCTCAGTACATCTTTGCTCAGTTCTGGGTCAATGAATAACTTTAACCAAACAGCCTCTCTTTGCCTCAGTTTTTCCTCTATAAAATAAAGGTAGTACAGTAAGTAATTCTGAGTCCTTCCTGCTTGAAATTTGGTGACACCATGTAGGTAGCACAGCTGAAGGCCACACTGCCTTGCTGAAACACTATGCTGGCAATTACCTTCAATAGGCAATTATCAAAACTGAACCCAAAGGGCAACAAGTTGTCATGGTCCTTCCTAAAGGTTAGAATGTAGCCAACAGAAAAAAAATTAATGCTCCTCAATTACTCTAATTATGGTCCTGTAATCACAGGGCAATCTCTGAGGGCTGGGCTAGCAGACAGCTCTAGCTGCCACAATTCTGATAGTGTCTCTCACGTGCTTTGGGCTGTTTTCCTTTCAATAACAGCTCTTCCTTATATTGATATGAATATCTGGGAGCTGAACCAGTATAACTGACAGTCCTGCAAAATTCCAGGTTCAAATACTCTAGTTCATTGTAAGATCCCTTGTTTGTAGGTTGGGTTTTAAATTGGGCAAAATGGTTTTGCTGTTAAGTGTGAACTACTTCTGGGACGACGTATAAGTGAAGTAAAGTCAGGCAGGGGTTCAAGTTCTATTCTGTTTGACAGACAGATAAAGAGCTGACAGACCTCCACTGAGCCTCAACTCCTCCCTGGTAAACAGGCATGATAATATTTACCTTAAAGGGGCTTTGTGAGAAATAAGTGAGATAAAGCATATGCATTGGCTAAGCCACCATCATATTATATTTGGATCCCTGAAACAACCTCCAAACTGGTCTCTCTGCTTCTATCCCAGCCCCTACAGGCTTTCTCAACACAGCAGCTAAAGGGATCCTAATCAAAAAAGGAAATGAAAGGACTTGCATTCTCACTCGCAGGAAAAGCCAAATACCCTTCTATGTCGTACAAGGCCCTGCATGATCTGCGCCCTCTCCCCAGCCGCCTTCATCCCCTAGTTCTCTGACACGCGGCAGCCAAACTGCCTCCCTGCCACAGCGCAGGGTCTTGAGCCACCAGACACACTTTGGCCCTACAACCTTTGAACTTGCTGCTCCTTCTGTCTGGAATTCTCCTTCCCCAGATACATGCATGGCTCGCTCCCTCCTGCTGTTTGGTCTTTGCTCAAGGAGCACCTTCTCAGCGCATGCTTCCTTGGCATTCTTTCCTGAGACTTGCTTCGCCCTCTCTGCTATATTTTTTTACCTTAGTATTTATTACCATATAGCAGACTGTACATTCTACTTAATTGTCTTGTTAGCTGTTTGTCCTCTGGAATCTAAGCTACAAGGACAGAGATCTTTGTCTAGCTTGTCCACTGTTAGGTCCCCAGTTCCTAGAGGCATGCCGGGCATATTAGTATTCAATAAGTTGTTTTGATTAAAAAAAAAAAGGAAAGAAGGAAGTCTTTTTAAGGTAGTATTGTCTATAGTAGCAGAAAGCTAGAAAAAACATCCATCAATAGATGAGTGGATAAATTGTGGCATGACACAAAAAAATGATTTAGTCATAAAAAGTGAATGCAACTATGTGGAAAATATGCATGATTCTTAGAAACAGAATTTGAGTGAATAAAGCATTTGCAGAAGACTATACACAGCAGAACACCAAAGGCTAAGTATAAGGAAACTGAACAGTGTATTGTTAAGAATATACTCAGGATAAAAACAAACAAAAACATTTAAAAAGAGAGATAAATTTGAGTCCCAGGAAATCCCTGAACAGTATCCTGCCTCCAGCTCTCACATATGTAAATCTGGCTTATCACATAAAACAACAGAATATGTTATTTAAAGATACATCTATAAATGCATAGTTAAGGTTAAAAATAATACAGAAACGTGATATACAACTGCTTCAGGTTAATGACTATCTTAAGAAAGAGTGAGACGGAATGTTTTGTTTTCTTCCCTTATTTCCTTCCTTCTTCCCTCCTCTCCCTCCCTTCATCACCTTTCCTGTCTCTGAGAGAAAGAGATAAAGACAGATCTAAAGCAAATATAGCAAATAGTAAAAACCTGTTTAACTTGGTGAAATTTTATATGACTGTTACATCATTTTCTGTACTACTCAATCACTTTAAAATGTTTCAAATTTTAAAGTAAAATTTATATAAATCATAAAAAATTTATTAATTTAAACAAAGAAATGGTTACTTTTTAAAAAATTTATCTTTATTGTTTAAAGTATTATAGATTCCCTCTACTTTAGTGAAGATGTAATTTTTCAAAAAGAAATAAAATTTTAATAAAACAGATCCAAAATTGTTTAAGAAATGAAAACATAATTTAAAATCTTACTAAGGAAGAAGGAAAAGGCCCAGATGATTTTTATGAACAAGTGTCACCAAATATTCAAGGAATAGGTACAGTAATCCCAATATTATGCAAAGTATTCCAGATATTATAAGGGTGTAGGGGGGGATTTTTCCTAACTCTTTTTAGGAGGCAGGTAAATATTGGATTCCATTATTAGACAAGAACCAGAAGAGAGAGAAAGAAAACATAAGATAAGAAAATTAAATAAAGGTGTAAGATTTACTAAAGAAAACTTCCCTTCATTGAAATTATAACCATAGATTTTAGAAAATCTGAAATATTTATATTCAATGAGAAATATAGAAAATTTCCTGGCTAAAATAAATAAATGTACAATAATTGTGTTTTCATACAGACATTTAAAAAAAAATTTTTGTTAAAAGATTCCATTTGCAGCAGCAAAAATAATATATTTCTTAGGAAAAAAATTTAAAGAGGGAGAATGAGAGAAATGCCATCCTTTCATGGAGAAAATTATTTCCAAAACCATTAAAGTCATTAAAGGAGACAATAAAGGAGATAATTATGTGGAAAGATATAACACATTCACTCAAGGGAAGAAAAAGTACTGTGAAAGTACTAAGTCTCCCAAATTAAACCATAATTTCCATGTAGTGAAAATAAAAATTCCAGTAGGATTTGGAGGACTCTCACAAGCATGGAATCCTAAAATGCATATGCAAAGCCAGGGTGCCAAGAGAAGCCATAAGAAATATACAGAAGGGGAGCAGAAACCAGGTGCGGTGCTGTCTGACCAGGTGCTGCAGGACAGTGGTTAAGTGCATAAACCCTGGAGCCAAATACCGAGAGTCTGAATTCTTTACCTGCCACTTGCTGCTCATGTGGACTTAGATGAGTTTGTGGGGGTTTTTTACATGATTCTTGTTTTAGATTAAAAGCACTTCCAATTTTGCCTGCCATGTAGTAAGTGCTTTGTAAGTGTTAATGTTATTATGAAAATAACTAGCAAATGACATAAGTAAATAGTTCACTGTACTAGAAACCTCACTTATGTCATATTTTTGTGTATTGATTATATATCCTGCCCTTACTGAATTTGTTTGTTAGTTCTAACAGTTTTTTGGTGTCCTTAGGATTGCAGATATATTATGTCATCTGCAAATAGTGACAGTTTTACCTCTTCCTTTCCGATTTGGATGGCTTCTATTTCTTTTTCTTGCTTAATTGCTCTGGCTAGGACTTCTGATACTATGTTGAATAAAAGTGGCAAGAGTGGACATACTGGTTTTGTTCCTGCTCTTAGAGGACAAGCTTTCAGCCTTTCACCATTGAGCATGATATTAGCTGTGGACTTGTCATGAATAGTCCATATTATGTTGAGGTACATTCTCTTTATACCCACTTTATTTGAGGGTTTTTATCTTATGTAGATGTTGAATTTTTTTCAAGTGCCTTTTCTACATTTATTGAAATGGTCCTAATTTTATACATAAACATATGTATAAATTTGTTTTTATACATCATATGTATATGTTTTTATATTTATCATCATTTTGAATGGTAGTTAAAATTACATAAATAGTAAACTGTTAATATCTTTCTACAACTTGTTTATTTATTTTCACTCTTCATTATGTTTATGTGGCTAAATACAACTCCATTCCATTCATCATATCACAAATTATTTAGCCATTTTCTCATTTTGGGACACTGATAGAGTCTTCAATATGTTCTCTAACAAAGCTGTAATGATTGTTGTGTGAGTCATCTTCTGCAACAATGGAATTTGGAAAATTCTGTCAACCTCACTAGCAGGAAATGCAAGTTAAAGCAAAAAAAAAGTAGCCAAAAATTAAAGTGTCCAACAATACCACGTACTAAGGAAGTTATGAAGGAAAAAACAATAATTCTTAAAACTTCTAAAAGTACTCAACATCATCAAAAAACATCTGGCAATACTTGTTAAAAATGAACAGCACATAAGCTACAATCCAAATTCCGCTCATGGGTGAGTACTCTAAAAAACCCTCAACTCTTGCAGAAAATGATTAACCAAATTGAGAATAGAGATGCTTCTGAAGGAGGGAAGGGATGAACCAATGGCATAGTGGGAGCACCAATATGTGTCTGTAATGCGTAACTTCACTAAAATACATGAAGCAAATAAAGCAAAATGTAACCATTCACAACACTTATTTACTTTATTTTCTATGTGCCTGAAATATCTCACAATTTTTAAAGATCTGAGTATTGAGTATGTTGCTGAATATCACATTCGGAATGATCACGTTACTATAAAATAAACAGCAGGAGCATGGCTTAGGCATGTATGTCATGTGTTAGTGAGGGCCAGGAAGACGCATACAGACTGCTCCCTGTGGCTAGCCTGCCACACCGCTCTGTATGCTTCAGTATTGTTTCAGTCTTTTATTGGAGAATATATTACTTGGGTTATAATAAAGAGAGAACACGGCAGGACCAAGTCCAGAGGAGCACTCAATGCAAAACCCAAGGAATGTGGAATTTATGTAGAAAAGCTAGAACCCTTTTTGAGAGAAATATGTCCCCTCTTGGGTACCAGTGAATTCCTTAGGGGCACCTAAGAGCGCTGATGTTCATGAGGCATTACTGGGAGGAATTATTACCAGCGTTATCCTAAAGCTATGCTCTTGCAGCAGGAGGAGACTGAGACTTACGATGACACAAAATATTACCATCCTATTTATTAGTGAAGGACGGCCAGGAGCATTTGTGACATGGAACTGTCCTGAGTCCTACAGATTAATGGCGAGACGGTGCCAGGAGGAGGAAGGCCTTGAGAAGTACTCTTCTGATCTCCAAAGATGAGGGAGCACATTCTCATTAATCACAGTGAAATCAAACTCAGCAATGAAAGCAGCTGGCTTGAGAATGAGCTGTTTTCCAGGAGTCATTTATTTATTTGATGTTATGTCACTGATAAACTGCTCCAACCATGACAGTCCGTGATTAAACCAAGTTTATTCAGATGTGCACCACTGCCTCCTGGAACAGCTAAAGGCCAAAGCCCTCAATCTTTGTCAGGGACTGTAAACTGTTTGGGCAACTGAACAACAGGTCTCTAGTCCCAGTGACCAGAGCTGAAATGTAAATCATGCCCATGGAGGTATCTAAAGCAAAGCTCAGGAGGTGAAGAGTGGTTTGGGGGGAAGGGGGGATTCAGAACCATGTCAGAGAATCTTAAAGTCAGGAGGCTTGTCCTTCATTGTTTTTGAAAATTCAAATCATTGGAGCAATACATAACAACAATACCATTTCCCATTTCTTGTGGACCAATCGCATGGTCAGCAGGATACTGAGGGCTATTTGTATCTTATTTCCTTTAACTGTCACGATCTCATGCAGGCAACTACGCCATCGGGCCACCCCTCTGAGCCCTCTGCCTGCAGCCGAGCTGGGTAGCTCAGCAGGCTGGTGATGAGGTGAGGCGGGATAGAAGTCCAGTTGGCATATCCTTTGGCAAATCTTTTTATTTCTCTGAGCCCCAGATTCCTTTCTCTAATATTTGCTAAGGATAAAATTAAACAATGAATACAAAAAGTTACTGAAACTATTTAGCTATTAATTGCTATAAAACCAAAAGAAACAGTAATGAGGAGTGTCGTATTCCTCCAGCATCCAGCCCACACACACACACACTGACACCTTTACTCAATTTCACAGACTCTGCCTCGCTTTTCCTACCTCTCAAGAAAAGCATATTCGCAGCCTCCTTCCTCAAAGCAACATCGTTTCCCTTAAAGTTCAAGGGAGACATCGGAGGGTTCCCTCGATGGTTACTTAGGTTGTCGTTTCTGCAGAATTTGGTGTTTTGCTGTATAGACTTTTAAGCAGACAGCCAGAGCTCTCAGGGGAAGGGCTGTGGAATGAGACCCCCTGACCCGACAGGGTTGAGATGACTTTAGTAACCAACCCCCAATGAGTTGCTGGAGAGTCCAGCCCAGGCCCACATTCCAAAATCACCTACATCATATTCTCAGAAGGCAAAGCAAGAATCAGACCAAAAAAAGATGCTGGTACTCAAGTCCCCAAAATACATCAGGACACACCTGTATCATTTCTCTCTGTCACTCTGCCCATCTATAGCATGCTTCCAACACCCACTCCCCCTTCCATCGTATAAACACCAATAAATCCCTTCATGTAGGTGACTTCTTCTGGTCCATCCTTGGAGACTTAATATCATAGTTTTCATTAAAGATGGCAAATCATTGTACCACCAACAAAAATTCCAGTAGTTTTATTGCTTTTAATTATTCAAATAAAAATAGCTTTCTTATTAAAAAACTGTAAATATAAGTAAGCCTAAAGTTCCTTTTGACCACTACCCCTAATCATTTTTACCCATTTATAGGCATAGACACACACACATATCAAACTGTTATGTGTCACATGAAGGGTTTACACTGTATGTATCCTGTAACTTGCTTTTCTGCACCAATATGTTTAGGACTCCTACGCACCTTAGATGTGATGTCTTGTTTACACAGACTCTGTTCTGTGGGGAACTTGATGAGATTGGAGTGTATATATTTATTGTTTCTTAGAAAAAAATGGAGATATTTTCCATTTCCAATTGAGAAGAGGGAGGAACAGAAAGAAATAACTACCGGACTGGTTTCAAGAACCTTGGGTGTCCTGGTCTGTGTTCAATGATTCAGTCTACACCTGATGCCTGATTTATAAGGGACAGTGTCAGGAATCAGGCAAATCAGTGTGGAAGGGAAAGTAATAGCTCCCAGGGCTCTAAAACACCGAAACGGGCATTTCAACTGGAGAGGCCAGAAAAGATTTCAAATCCCTTATTTTACAGATAAGAAATCTGAGACTAAGAAATATTATTATTTATCCACGTTTACATAGCCCAAGTTTCCTGGCTTTGCCCCAGTCTTGGGTTTTCTTTTTCCTGTTTCCACAGAACTGTCTCAAGGACCTCAGGAGCAATCAATAAAGAAGTTCGTATTTTAAAAGAACAAACCCTTTGCAGCTCGCCACCTATAAAAGGTGCTGTATTTTATTTATTCCTCGAGCTAGGACGCTGCAGTAAAAATTAAGTTGATATTTAATCAATCACTAGTGATCGTGACAGATTGCTTTCAGTCATTTCCACAGGCTTAAAAAGTCAATGTCTGCTCAAGTGGGGCAACCACAGGACTTCCACCGCCAACAAATAGCACCTGTGGTGAGAATTAAATTTAACTCAGCGATGCCAGTGATGCACTTACTTAGCACAGTTCCGGGCACGTAATGCTTCCTATTGGTGGGCATTTTTACTTACGGATGCCCTCTCCGCTGGAAACCCTTTCATTGCTCGGAATTGGAGGACACGGAGGACCACGGAGCCCTGTGTGCCAGCACCCCAGCCCAGGTCCGCTTTCCAATGCTTGTTTTGTTTTCATCAGAGAGGGGGTGATAATGGTTTAAGGTGACTACAGAGCCATTTGGGTCGACTCCAGAAGGAAAAGAACAATCCGACTTTATTAGGAAAAGCGTCTTCCCACTGTGGAAGTCAGCACCTCCCCTACCTGGCACCCCTGCTCAGCTGTGAGTGGAAATGGTTGCTAATCTCCCTCCCAGGCCAGCCCTTCTCCAAGTCCTCAGGCAACCGCAGTGCGCCAGCTGGCAACGAGCACTTGAGTTAAGAGACTCCTCTCAGGTTTTTCACATTTGCTGTACTAACAAGTTTATCCATTTCATTTTTCCAAGGCCTTCTTCCTAAATGAAAAGTAAACATGCCATTGTCCTTGGATGAGAGCCTCTCTGACCTTCTCTCTGAGCAGCTTATGAGAAGCAGATGCTATGTGCTTATAATTTGGACCCCGGGAAACCCATCAGTGTTCTAATCATATATGTGTAAACCAGATGTTGGCCAAGAAATCCTGGCCTCGTGAGATGTAGATAAAAATTAACTCCAATCCCTGTTCCGTGCCCGGTGCGAGTCAGAAACATCTGCCTTCCCTCCAAACTTTCCTTTAGATCCCCGGGCAGCCTCATTCTCATGGTCACCTCGGTTCCAGGCTCCTTTCTCATGTGCTTGTTTTCTCTGCTCAGCAATGAATTTCCCCAAATGTCCAGCTTAGCCTAATAAGCAATTTCCAATCAATCAATCAATCAATCAATCAAATGTTTCCCCAAAACATGTATGGTTGTAATTCAATGACCTTACGATTTGGGGGCCGGGGGGTAGAGACAGAAGAGGGTGTCACATCACAATTTTTATGCATCTCTGCTCTTAAAACGCTCTGCCTCCAGGACGGCGCTCCTGCTCCCCCGCCGCGCTGCATTCGTCCTCGCTCCCCGACGGCCTGTCCTTATCTTTCACATTCCACCTGAAACATCACCTCCTCAGAGAGGCCTTCCCTAACACTCCACCTAAACAGGCTTCCCGTTGCCTCCTGAAATCACCTTAGTCCTGGCCTCTTGGCTTCAGTGGCCTCTACTCCCCAGCCACAGTCTCTATGTTTACTAAGAGCCTAAAAAGGAGGGGAGGGGAGTGTTATTGGTACAGCTAAGGTTAGGGTCTCCCTTCCCTGCGATTCCCTGTAAGTCCATCTCCCCTACTGGGCCGGGAGCGCCTGGCACGTTTGCCTAGTTTTATATTAGATGTTCAACGGTGTTTTAATAAATGGATGGAAAAGTTAATTTCTGAATTGAAATTAATCAAAAATTAACTGGTGAGTATGATAAATTCAATAGGAGCGCAGAAAAGCACACTGAGCCACGGTGGGCCAGGTGTTAAAGGTGTGGATCTATAGTCATAGACGTAGGAAGAGAGATATTGTGAACCCCAGTAACTGGCACATCGTAACCTTCAGTAAGTGATAGCTGTTCGTTGTGATGATAATGATGGTGGTTCCAGCACTTAGTAATGGGGCACATAAAACAGTTTTTTGTTTATGATGAAAAGAGAAAAATTGTCCAGTGCCTTTCTTCATTGTCTCTTCTCTCCGCATATTTTTGAAGGTGGCTTTTAAAAAAGATCATTTAATCCTAGTTTGGTGGGAGGAGAATTAAAGTTGAAAATATCTACCTTTTATAAATATGAAGTTCTACATTAGCAGAAGCAGTTAAAACAGTTCAAAGTTCTGGGAAGGTTTGGGGAATGGAAAGGGCGTGCGCTCCAGAAATGTTCACATAGAAGGCAAAATGGCTATTTCCCAATATCCTAATAATTATTTCAACACATACAAATAGCCACTCCACTGCCTGGAAATCATCAAGATTTAACATCTAGAATAAACTTCTCTATGACATTTTAAAAATCTGCATTTTAAGAGGATGCCTTAATCTAAACTGAAATTAAAATCAAATAATTCCATTTTTGTCTCAAACATCTTGAAGCTCTTTTGGTCTTCAGCAAGGGAGGGTAATCTAGCTTTTATCATTCACATTGCTTTAATCCAGCTGCTTCCTTTTGCTGAAACAGCTGGAATTTCTCTCATTTCCAAAGTTTTGCTTCAAAATTTGGCTTTTCCTCTTTTTTTCTAGGCCTGGTATAAATAGGGACATGCACTGAATGAAAACGTAAACCCAGAACAGCCACCGAAGGAGTTTTAACGCCTGTTTTCATCATAAACATTGCTGGGGCTCCAATCCATCACCGATTTTCCAGGAATGTTTAGATGTGGGATAGAAGCCCAATTACAGCTGGTCTGCAGAATGCAACCTGTGTCAAAAAGGATGGGGCTTTGAAGAAACATAGACAGTTCTGTAAAAAACTAACTGTGTATGTTCCTCAAGATAACAACCTTAATCACTTGGGTCACGTGAATGAAGCCTGTTGAAGCATCACCCCACGTCCAGTAAGCTGGAAATAGGGTAAGTGCTTTGCTCGATGACTAGTGGATATTGCTCTATGGGAACTCGGTTACTGACTTTCAAAATTAAGAATGTTTCTGAGGGCACTGAGAGATGTTTGATAAGAGGAAAAGATAGTTGCTTTCCACATATTAACAATAGTTATGATGATTCCATAATTATTAACAAATTATTAATTTTATTTAATAGCTTACAATAATAGACAATTGGATTTCAATCTCAACTCTGCCGCTTACTAGCTATGTGACCTAGGAGTCATTTAATCTCTCTGTGCCATCCCGCCAGCGTGGCTCAGTGGTTGAGTTTCGACCTATAGAACAGGAGGTCACAGTTTGATTCCCGGTCAGGGCACATGCCCGGGTTGCAGGCTCGATCCCCAGTAGGGGCCATGCAGGAGGCAGCCGATCAATGATTGTCTCTCATCATTGATGTTTCTCTCCCTCTCCCTTCCTCTCTCTGTAATCAACTTTAAAAAAACATTTAATCTCTCTGTGCCTCAGTTTCCTCATCTGTAGTGAGATTAATAGTATCTACCTCATAGGACTATGTGAGGATTAAATCATCAGAACACGGTATATATAATAAGTGCTCTATAAATATTAGCGCAATTATTATTGAGTTCTTACTTGTATTTCAGGTTATTTTGAATAACCTGAAATATTATTTGCTCTTAGTCATTGTTCTATCTTACCTCCTGGAGGATGGGTGGTAGGTGAGGTGGGTGAGGGGGGTGGGGCAAAGGAAAGAACCTTGTATGGTTCACTTTGAGATTTGTATCACAAATTCAGAGAGAGGGGGCTTTAGAAAGCACGATCTCTCTGGAGAGGAGGGAATTTTAAAACAAATCTCATTTGTGTACTCTGTATTTCTTTCAAATTGTAATGTTTCCAAATGGGAAAAATTTGATTAAGATCTATTTAACAAAGCTTTGTTGAACTACAAGTGAATGAACCAAGAATATATCTTGGGTAATGAAAAAATGAGAAGTTTGCAGAAGGTAACGGAGAAGATAAGTGGCGTGGCAGAGGGCAGCTGGTGGTGGCTGGGGCGGGGGCACACGGGTAGATGAGGTTACAGGTGGAGTGGAGGGTGTCCCAGTCAGCTCTTTCCCCTCTACCCTATGCTTTGGGTTCACACGCTGCAGAGCCTGAATGAGCACGTGTTTACAGTCAGATCCTCTGGGAAGCTGACTCTGAGACGGAATCTAATGTGAAGAATTTATTAGAAAGTGCCCTCAGGACTCACTCTGGTGGAAGGTGAGCTGTGAGGCAAGGCCCAGAGCCTTAGCCTACCCCATGGGATGGATGGTCTGGAGCTAACAGGCCCATCGATTGGCCGGGTCTTTTACTCCACCTGAATCAGTCCCCAGAGGTAGGATGTTGGCAGGGGGGCTTTGTGTAGCTGAGGCCTGCCTAACGGGGCTGAGCCGAACACTGCCTGCTAAAAACACTCCCAACAGCAGGGCCAACGATCCTTCCTAGAAGGGGGATTTGGGCAATGCACCTGGCTGTCCCTCACGGCCCCCAGGTCCGCGTTTCTCTACCTGTGGTCAAACAACCCAGCAGGGAAAGGTTTCTGGGACTCAGCTGCCACCTGCTGAGTCAGAGTCTCTAGGGGCGAGGCCTGAGAGTGCGCCCGTAAGTAAACTCCACAGGCCAAGCTGGTTCACAGGGAGGGCTGGAGAGAGCTAGACAAACGGGAAAAGAAAAGAAAAACTTGCTGCTAAACCAAGTAGAAACTTGAAAAAAAAAAAGAATTTCCAATTTCTGCTGCTCATCCCACAGTGTTCAGTGTAATGTACAAAGTAAATTTCTGCCTAAAATAAATTCCTTCCCCGTGAGCGTGGCTGCCTCTCCGGCGGCTGCCATCCGTCCTGCGCGTCCGCCCGCCGCCGCCCAGAGGGTCGCCGGGCTTGGCATCCATCGGCGCGAGCTGGCCGGCCTGGAGCTGCGGAGCTGATTCATCGCGTCAGAAGGTCCTCGGGCTCCCGTGTGCCTGTCCTCCTTAGGCGCTGATTGCTTCCCAAGAGTCTCCATGTTAATAGTACAATCCAGCTAAGTCGCTGCCTTGTACAAGGAGGCTCGGGGTCAATGAATGAGCCCTCAGCTCCACGCGCACTGAGCGGCCAGGTATCTGAAGGGCATTTAATCGCGCTCAGCACCCCCCTCTTCTACACGTAGCCGCTCACGCGAAACCCATCGCCTGGGCCACTACGCTTACCCCGCGCCCCGCCCGCCTTCTGATAAGGTCTGCCGCTAGCAATGACCCATCGGCCTCAATCTCTGAAGCACCAGCCGGAAACTGGCAGCCAGGCAAACTGAAACATAGGAAAACGGCAACATTTTCTTTCTGAAAAAATGAATATTTATATTTGTCCATATGCATTATAAGACTTAATGAAGTTCACATGTTTTGACTCCATAACTTCACCTCTTGGAATTAACCTAAGGAGTACTAAGCATGGAAAAAATACAAAGATCTTCATCACAGGATTACACGTAACAGTGACAAAAATGGGGAAAAAAGATAAATATGCTTAAAAAAGAATAATTGAATATACAATGTTACATTGTGTACTTACTAAAATGTTTATGAATAGTTTGAACAACAAAGGAAAGTGCTTTTATTTGCTATTAAGAAGTGCCACATATATATATATACAAAAAAGAATTCAAATGTCAAAAATGCTAAGAAAAAAAGACAAGTTTACCAAAAGTTTAATTAGCAATGCATCTGGGTGATGGAAAGGTATCATTTTCTTCTCTCCTTTGAGAATTTTAACTTTATACTCTAAGTTTATAATTTAAGAAATAAATAAAATTTGAATAAATGCTTGAGTTTGTTCAGTCTCATTCTCTGTGTTATCATTAAAATGCAGATTTCTAAATATGAAGATAGTGTTTGCTTCACAGAGATGCCCTGTTATGTGGAGAAGTGTATTACAGAAGTGATAATCTGGTAATATAGGTATAACCGATCCACAGACTTAGGCAATGTTGTCCTTTTTTCCAGGTATGTGTTTAGCAGAATTTTGTTTGTTTTTTTAAACCTCACCTGAGGATACTTTTCCGCTAATTCTAAAGAGAGGGGAAGGGAGAGAGAGAAACACTGATCGAGCGCCTCCCGCACACATCCCGACCAGGGACTAACTGGGGATCGAACCCACAACCTGGGTATGTGTCCTGACCGGGAATCGAACCCCTGACCTTTCGGTGTATGGGACAACACTCCAACCAACTGGGCCATACCAGCCTGCACATGCAGACTTTTATTTGTTGATAATCCTCAAAGAAACTAGCCCTTCCCTGGTGATGCAATCACAGCCACAAGCCCTTGCCTTTGGCAAGTGCTTACGGCTTCCAGCCCCTACGCATGTGGTAGCTACAGGTTGCTGTTTTGTAAGGCCGGTTGTCTCTCCAGGATCCTCAGGTATTATTCCTGGTCATTCTGTATGGATTATCTTCTCTGCTTGTTCTTTCACAGAGGAAAATAAAAACAAACTTGGTTGCATAATAATAAATTCATTTACATAAACACCTTTATGTAAATGAAAAGAAATTCATTTACATAAAAACCTGTGAACAAAAATTTGTGAACAAAATTAAAAGGATATGAGTTTTAAAAGCAAATAAGCTGGGGAAATGTGGCAGAAATATAAGAGGATAATGTCCTTTATTAAAGGGCAAAGGAAAAAGATTTATACGAATCAAAAAGAAAAACAGTTTGCACAGAAGTAAATAACTAATAGAAACACATTAAGTAAACCAGTTAACACTGGAAAATGAAAAGTAATTTTTAATATAAGAGTCAATGCTAGCAACCATACAGAGAAAACAGGTACTCTCATAAACTGATGAAAGGAATGGAAATTGATACAACCCTTTTAGAGTCTGCAAGGCAATATGTATCGAGAGCCTTTAAAACATTTAGACTCTTACACAGTCTTTCCTTTTCTAGGAATCTATTCTAAGAAGACAATTGGAAGTTTTTCTGGTTATTTATTGCTGGCTAACAAATCTTCCTAAATTTAGTTGCTTAAAACAACAGCAACCCCTATTTTGCTCACAAATGAATGCTTTGGGCAAGGCTCTGCAAGGGTGGCTCATCTCTGCTCCATGCAGCATCAGGTGGGGCAGCTGGGCAGGAAGATCCATTCCCAATGCTGGTCACTTGGAGCCAGTAGTTAAATAAGTTATGGTATAGTTAACCAATGGAATATTATATAATCATTAAAAATTATGTTTAGAGTCTTAAATATCAAGGAAAGTGATATTATGTTAGATAAAACAGGTCTCCCCTGACTGGAGCCGAGGTCAGCCCCATTGCTGGCTGGAACAGCGTGTTGAATAGTGGCCGTGCATCGCTCCTCCCGCTTAGCAATTGCTGGCCGTGCTCTCCAAGTGCAGGGCTGACCTTGCTCTCACGCAAAGAGCTGGGCCTATGTGTCCACCACATTGCCTTTTCCCCTCCATACCTCAGCTCACTCTACTCCCACCAGCTGAAAACACGCTTCCTCCATCAGCCTCATCTTTTGATAGAATGGATCAACTGTCAAATAAAATGACAAAATGATCCAGGCGAGCCCACCTGGGCTCTTTTCCCCCTGAAAGTTTACAGCTCCTGTTTCTTCCATAATTATGGTAATTAATACTTTTCTGTACATGCCATCCCCCTCTTCTCCTTGGCAACTCAAATTAGATGTGGGTTCCCTGACACCCGCAAAGCCTAACCCTCGCACAAGGCTATGCTATGCCCTTTCTGCCTGCTCCTGTGGGTCTCTATGCTGACCCTCCCGCTGCACATCACATTTGTAGAATTATCTGCAATGCTACAAATTATCTCCCCGAAGACAGGAATTGTCCTGATGACTGTACTTGTAGCGGACACTGGCTTCCTCCAAAGCCATCTGCAATCCCTCTCCCTGGCCACATTTCTCAATAAAGATTAGAAAGTCAAATGTTTGTGTTGCCAGCCTTCCTTGCAGCTAGGAGTTACAGTTCATGCGACAATAGAGAAAGTCTGCTAGGAAGACTTCCATTAAAGAGCAACATTCTTCAGTGGCTTATCCCTTCTCCTCTCCCTGTTAGTCCTACCTTGAGTGCCATCCTAATAGCTGGAGGACAGCAGTCATAAGGGAAAAACCAAGAAAATTTCAGGGATGGTGGCACTAACATGATTGAGCCTCAAATCCAGTAGCAGCTATCTATGGGCATCTTATTACCCGAGAATAATAAAGCCTTATCTGTTTAAACCAGCAACCTATGACCTTGGGCCAAATCCGGCCCACATCCTGTTTCTGTAAATAAAGGTTTACTGGAATATAGTCAGGCCCATTCATGTACATTGTCTCCAGCTGCTCGAACAATGGCTGAGTTGAGCAGTTTCAATAAAGATCTTATAAAATAGCCTTAAATATTCATTATCTGGCCCTTTACAGAAAGTTTATTGACCTCTGGTTTAAACACCTGTTGGTTAATGTTCCTGTTAATTACAGCCAAGTGAATTTTCATTAATGTAATATCCCCAATACCGAACACAGGGCCTATCCCACAGGAAATGCTCAATAAGCAGGTATCTGATGAATGGATGGGACAATAATTTGAAAAGAAAAATCTATGCCAGTGCCAAGCAGTGCCTTACATAATGGATGTTTAACAAATATAGATTTTTGTCTAGATGTGGATACGAAAAGTAACATTCAAGACAATTAGAGAAAAATTAAATACTGAACTCTGTGGACTTAAGCTCTGAGAATGCTGAGCTATGTGTGTGGGCTAGTGCAGTAAAATTAATTTTCATGGTGCAGCTGGGAATTTTGACAATTTTATTCTCTCTTCTTAAAGTAATTACAGACAAATAACTCACAACATTTGACCAGTAAAGAAGGCCTTTTAGGGACATATTATTCATGATGATTCAGGAGAACATCTACTAGGACTTCTGGTTCTAAGGATTTGACAAGGACTCTCTGGCAGCTTAAGAAATTTGTAATTTTACTGAATAGAATTTGCAGAAGAGGAGCTGACTGGGTAGAAATCTCAGAAGGGAGGTGGAAGGGATGGGCAGGAGTCTAAGAACAAAGGCAGGAAAGACCACGGCACACAGAGCGTAGAGCAGGGTCTAGCTTCCCCATTTGTTCTGACATGTTGTTTTCCTTCTAAGTAAAAACAAACAAGTATTGAATTCAGGATATTCATGGAATCTCCTGCTTGATAAATACAATTATTCATGGTCTCGTATCTAATGGTCTAGTTTTCTTAAATGACCAGTGATTTTAAACCACAATGAAAGAAAGAACTATAAGCTTACTTTAGGCTAGGCTGCATGTAGGACAGTGTTTGCCAAAATCATCTCTATACAGGTATGCCTCAATCTAAAAACTCAGGTAAATCCATCGATAGGCCAAAACTCTGTCACGTTTTGAAGTGATTGCTGTCGTAAAGAGAATGTGTTCAAATAAAGATTCCACCTTTGGTGCACCACTTGTTTCAAGGCGACCGGGAGCCCAAGACTAAAGAGATCATTTCATCATTATGCCATCCTCACCAAGTGCTGCATGCAAAACTGCCAGAACCCTGAACTCAGAAAACTCCCCACTCTCAACAAAGAAAGTAAACGAAGAGCACATTTCTAAGCATGTAAAAGTGGTTTCATCCTGAGCTAAGCCAAGGTCAAGGCCATAACAGATCCACCAAAAGTTGAGATGAATGAATGGGTCAGGGGACCCAGGCTGCAATAACTGAACGCCTCGAGAGAGAAAGTGTGAAGAGCAGGCATATAAGACCCCTGTGCTGGTTCTACAGTCTTGAGCTTGACTATCTTAAACCCTGCCCTTGCTTGCTCAGCTGGAACCCTTGAAGGGAAGGCAAAAACAAGACTCAGAGAGCCTGTCTCTAATGCTTGGAACCCTTACATCCTTAGGGGGCCCAGTTACAGGATTTCTCTATTCTCTCTCCTTGAATGAACTCCAAACAATGCACACAGCGGGGGCCAATAAAGGGCTTTTGGAGTATGTGGACTTATGATGATTCAGAAGAAAATCTCACAGGACTTCCAGTCCTAAGCATCTGATAAGGAGTCAGATGCATCTAAAGGTGGACACCCGGGGTGCTCACTAACTCTTTTATGGACCCTGCTTTTTGCCTTTTCGCCCTCTGTTCTAGTTCCAGAGTGTGATAAGAAAGGCTAAAAGCACTATACTTGACGCGAGGCCTGCGTTCTGGCCAAGGTCTGCCACGAGGAGCTTATGGCTTTGGGCAAGTCCCTTAGCCTTCGAGAGTTAATTATGCCATTTGTAAATTAAGAGCTTACAGCTCTGAAGTCCTTTCAGCAATATGAGCCCTGATAGCAACCCAAGATCATGTAGTGATTATTATTCTCGACTGTAACTGCTTTAACTTCGCCCTGAGCTCCTGCAGAAATAATTTGAGAGAGACTACATTTAGGAAGGTGGCAGGCTGTAACAGGAGGCATCTGTATTCGGAGTCAGATAGGCCTGAGCTGACAGAGCTGAAAGAGCTGCTCTACGTAAACACAGTGTGCGAGAGACATTGGGCAGGTTACGCTGCCTCTGAGCCTCATTAGAAGGGTACTGTGAGAATTACATGGACCAACATATATAACACACGTGGCAAGATGCCTGATAAGTGGCAGGTACTCAGTGAATGTTAGTTCCATTCTCTTTACCCCACGGATTAAAGATGGGAAATAGAGGTAAGAGAGGCCAGGATTGAAAGTGACGCAGGGTTGGACCCAGAGTAACTAGGAGAGGGAATAAAGAGAAATGACAATTTTAGTGGAATATAATGGTTTGAAAATAGAGAGTTCAGATCCTGGAATATCAATTTGAGATAAAAGCTAAACAACCCAGAGAAAATGTCCAGTAGGCATTCTGAGAATGTCGAATGTAAGGCTTATGAGAAATGTAAGAAAAGGAGATAAAAGATGAGTGTAATTCATCACTGACTCTCTAGAGCCAAGTTTTTAAAATGTTGACCACAGGCCATTTTAAGAAATACATTTCGAATTTCCAGCTGCTCCTTGATTAAGTGTGTATGTGTGTCGATATGGGCATATAACAGTAACAAATTTTTCATTAAAAAATTATAGCCATTCAACATAAGATACAGTTAGATATTTTCAATTATAATGTATTCTATTTTACTTTTTTTTCTGTTTCATTATGGGGGGGAAATCCTGGTGACAACTCTAAATTGATTCCATGACCCAATAATGGGTTGAAACCTACAATTGGAAAAGCACTGTTTTAAAGGATATGGAGTCGTAATTTACAGCTATTCTCTAAATTATCCAACTTAAGCAGCCCAAGTGCCCATCAATATTTTTTCTGATATGTCTCCTCAGGCAAGGGAAACAAAAGAAAAAATAAACAGATGGGACTACATCGAACTGAAAAGGTTTTGCATAGCAAAGGAAACCATCAACAAAATGAAAGGACAACCCACTGAATGGGAGAACATATTCACCAATCATACATATGACAGGGGGTTAATAGTCAAAGTTTATAAAGAACTTATACAACTCAACACCACAAAAAGCAAACAGTGCAACTAAAAAAATAGGTAAGAGACCTGAGTTGACATTTCTCCAAAGGGGACATACAGACAGCCAATAAACATATAAAAAGATGCTCAACATTACTAATCATCAGAGAAATGCAAATTAAAACCACAATAAGAGCCCTGGCTGGTTTGGCTCACTGGTTAGAGCATCAGCCTGTGGACTGAAGGATCTTGGGTTCAGTGCTGGTCAAGGGCACGTGCCTCGGTTGCAGGCTCAATTCTTGGCCCCAGTCAGGGCCCTTTCAGGAGGCAGCCAATTGATGTGTCTCTCTCACATCGATGTTTCTCTTTCTCTCCCCCTTCCACTCTCTGAAAAGCAATGGAAAAATATCCTCAGGTGAGGATTTAAAAAAAAACAACAAAACGACAATGAGATACCATCTCACACCTGTCAGATGACTGTCATCAGTAAATCAACAAACAACAAGTGTTGGCAAGGATATGGAAAAATGGGAAACCTCAGGTACTGTTGGTGGGAATGCAGATTGGTGCAGCCATGGGGAAGACAGTTTGGAGGTTCTTCAAAACGTTAAAAATGGAACTGCCTTAGGACCCAGTGACTCTACTTCTGGGAATATATCTGAAGAAACCCAAAATACTGATTTGAAAGAACATATGCACCCCTGTGCTCATTGCAACGTTATTTACAATAGCCAATATTTGGAAGCAGCCCAAGTGCCCATCAGTAGATGAGTGGATCAAAAAGCTGTGGTCCATTTACACAGTGGAATACTACTCCGCCATAAAAGAAGAACATCTGACCTTTTGCAACAGCATGGATGAACGCGGAGAGTATTAGAGTATTAAAGTCAAAGAAAGACAAGTGCTATATGATTTCGCTTATATGTAGGATCTAATGAAAAAAATAAAATAAAATAGACTCATAGGTTCAAAAACCAGACTGAAAGCATTTGTAGGGGAGGGTGTTGGGGGGCTTGGATAATAAGGTGAAGAATTAAGGAAAAAACTCATCGACACAGACAGTATGGTGCTTACTAGAGGGGTAGGGGGCAGTAGAAGAGAGTAAGGGGGGATAAATGATGACGGAAGGAGACTTGATTATATAGACCTGAAATCTATGTAATCTTATTAACCAATGTTACCCCAATAAATACTGAAATTTTCCCAGTCATCGAATAATAAACACCTTCAATTTATTTTGCGGTATAAATGTTATTCTAAAACTATGTTGCCGATATTTTCTTTTCCTTAAACTAAATTATTGGCAAAGTACCAACTCTGTCTCTCCTTCCCACCCACCTCCCCCACAAGAAAAATCTCAAATCCATGGTAATATCCCTTTAACGCTGAGTAACCCACTTGGAAACAATGTTATTAAGAGCAACAAAAACATACCACATGTCAAAAAAAAGTCTTTCTGATGACCTTTTAATAATGTTCCCACTGGAGTATTCAGAAATAATCAGCATTTAATCCAATCTTTGTGAAACCTATAACCTTAATAATGATATTCAGTGCTGGCATTATCCCCAGTCAATTGCAGTTCTATTTATTCATTTGATGTCTTAACATTCAGTTAAATTATCTAACCAAAACACTCCAAGAAAAAGAATAGAGTAATTATATAAACACTTGGAGCAGAACAATTATAAAGCAAGAGCAGGGAGCGTTTAGGCTGGTTAGAGAGCTAATCTGCATATGCATTTATCCCGAGGTGCAGGCCTGGTGGCCTTGACTATCTGTGTCACTATGTTCTTCTTTGATTTCTGCATGTTTATCAGTTTTCCTTAATTAGATGCCATAGAATGCTTTTTCTGATTTAGGTGTCAACACTCATACACATCTACGTTAATCTCAATTCCGAGATATGCCCAGGAGCCTTGGAAACATGGGTGGGGTGTAATGGAGAACATTTTGGGGCATCAACAGGGGAGAAACACATGGGGGAGTTTGGAGTTAGACCTTTTGTGCCCTTGGGAGGCACAAGGTCTTAGATTAAATTCCTAAGTGGGTCTTCAACCACATGCACATTAGGTCATTAGAAAACCCGCCAGCATTTAACTGTAAATGAAAATGTCACGTAATTTTAGAAGCTCTGTGCAGTTCTGGGCCCATCTCTTCAGCCTAAAAGGAAAGTAAGAAGAAGCAATTTCTCTGGCCTTATTTTCTCAATATTCTTTCACATCCTTCCTTGGCCTCTTTTCCATCCTCTCACACAGAAACCATGAACATCCCTTCCTTAAACCTACTTGCCTCGGCACTTGACAGCTTGACTCAGTTCCCAGGAAGAGGTGCTCTGGATTCCTGTGTGGCTAAATCACTTGCTTTAAAACATCACGTTTTCCAAGACTATACCACTTGAATTCAAGTGAAAACCAGGAATATTTCATGCAGTTTGAGAAAATTAAAATTCTCTTTGGGAGAAAGAAAAAGATCTTGCCACTTTATGGAACTGAGGAACTGAAATGTAAGGAACTGAAAAAATAGTCTCAGGGACAGAAAATGTCAGCAGGTGATGTTCTATACATGGGCCACAGAAGTGTTGAGATGTGTGTGGCTGGAACAGGTTCACTGTTCATCCCATTCACTGACTGTGCCCTAAAATAAGGAGAGGAAAGGAAAATCTTTATACCCCAAGAATGTCAAGGACAAGATTATGAACTTCAATCTTGACAAGGTGGTTAGTGCACACAGGGAACATAAATGACTCATTCGCAATGATTCACTCTCATTCTCTCTTTTAAAAAATTTTAAACAGCATGTAATTTCAAAGGTTCAAATATGTGACCAATTTTTCCATGACATGTGTTCATAAGTTCCTCAGCAGTTAAAAGTTTCCCGGGAGGAAGAGTATGATAGGAATCTACTAGTATTTTTATATTGATGTACCTTTCTCTAAAATAGCTCAAATATCTTTATGGATAATTATTCTCAATGTTTTCCAACAGTGGGATTTTTACCCCCTTCTCCAGTCTAGGTGAAAAGAGGCCCATACATGCACCTAGAGTGAGCATGACGTCTGAACCACAGGACAAGCAGCACGATCCAGGGGAAAGAACTAAATTTAGGGTGAAAAAGGCAAGCATGTGACACACAATGAGACAGAGAGGTTTTTACCAAAAATAAGCAGGTTGAAAAGATGCCAAGAGACCTGAAGCCCACTGAACATCAAACTAGATAAATCTGTCGTGATGTAGTTATCTTCACCCTTACAGGTGCTGGAGACTCAGAAATGAACACACTCTTACTCATAGCTACACAATAACTAAATTCACATGAGACTTGTGAGTTTATGAAATTTCCATTGCACGTGTGATAGCCATGGAGGTTCAAGCGAGAACCTGCCCTGAGACCCTTGGGGTGAGCCACAGCACTTGAGCCAAGGTAGGCTCTTAACCTGGCAGCCCCTGCCAATTACTGAACACTGAGGCAGGATACTATGGCCTGGCTATTTCTGCCCATTGCAGACTCTTCTATGGGCAAATGTACTAGAGCTCCCTTGAGTTGGCAAATATTTTCTGAGAACCGCACCACTACCCAGTCTAAGGCTCCTCCTACCCAGTATTCCTTCTTTTTCCCTCTCCTATCACAAGTGTGAGACCTACATTGCAGACTGAAGTCTTTCCCCACCTCTCCTATCCTCGCTCTCCTTTATCTCACATAGACATCACCTCCAATAAATCTATTTTATTTCTATCTCTTTCTTGGCATCTGCTTCCCAGAGGACTTGACTCTCCCAAGGAACCATCCCCTTTCTGTAACTAAATCGTTTTATCTGTATGGCACCACACCTGTCTTGTTGTCAAGGGTATTGGAAGAGCTCAACCAATAATTGGAAATCTGTTGAGTGTAGCAACAAGATGTTGTTGTTCCCTTGAACTCTATCTTCCAATAGTTCTGACAGTTCTCTCACACTTACTGTGCACTTTCTTCCCTCTTCCCCAACCTTGACCTGGCTTGGTTCTATTCAAACTTCAGGATCAGGAACAGATCTGTATCTATTCTTCCAAGAAGTCTTCTCTGGCCTGACCTCATCTATAGCTTTTTGGTGGCCCTGTATTGTTTCAGAAGGATTGTACATATATCCCTTTTGTAACAATTACACTGTATTATCCAAAACTTGCATGGCTACTTACCTCACTAGACTACGATCTTGTGAGCAGAAACTGTATCTGATATGTCTATGTATCCCCAGGAGTAAGCTCAGTGTCTCATATTAATTAGTGCTTAATAAATGAATGATGTGGGAGGGTTTATGATTTTGGAATGATAGCAGAATAAGATAACTTAAAAACCCTCCCACAACAAACACCTACAAATGCTAGCTGAAAACATAAGAAACAGTCTTTAAAATTCATAGCTAAGCTTACAAGGAAGAAGGGGAATTCCCAAACATCAGAAGTGAAGGCAGCATTGAAAACTAGATAGATGTGTTCTGCTAATGTTATAGCAGCCCTAGGAGAGTTAGTGAAGGGTGGAGGGTAGCAATCTTAGTTAGGTGGGGGACGAGGTTCCAATGTTCATGCAGAAATAGGAGATGAGGCCTTGGGCCAATGTGGAATAAAGAGGTGAGATTGACTGGGGACTTCTGAAGGGATACTATTTTAGCGAAAACTCTGAGAGAAAAGAAATTCTCACCAGCATGAGGAGATGTGAGAAAAATTTCTCTTTCTCTGTCAGACTCTAGATAAAAACAAACAAAAATTTTCTGTAAGAGTTTAAAACCCAGGCCTGCACTTCCTTGGGTTTGTAAATCAAATTCATATTGCCCTAGAATTTCTGGATCAATAAACTAACAGAAATTAATTTCAGACTCAAGAGAGCCCTACAGTGTTTGTCAAGAATACATGCAAAAACTGCCCTGGAGGGTCGTGACCTCAACCCAAGATACGGTTTTTTGCCTATAAATCCCACTGTAATCTAAAGTAACAAAATACATGGGAAAACAATATGCTGTGAGCTAGAGACAGCATAAGGGTTCCAAAAACTTTGGCTGATAGTATGACAATCTGAAAGAAAATATTTTTTAAGTATTAAATACACCAATGGAAGAACAAAATTCCCAAGAAAAGAATAAACATCATAAAAAATAATGGATAATAAAATCTATTAGTATGACTACAATAAAATTCAGTAGTAGAACTTCAGCTAATATTATGCAACATTAAAGAAAATATAAATGTTATAAAGAAATTAAAAGTCAGAAGCCTAAGAGAATTAGACATTATGTAACAAAATAAAAAGAAAATTAAAATAATTACCAATACAATATCCAAAAAATATATATAGGCACTGAAATTAAAAAACAAGACAGATTAGTATCAAATTAAACACGGTTTAAGAGAGACTTAATAAACTGGAAGATAGATCTGAGGAAATAAAAAATGAAGCAGAAATAAAGTGTTAGAAAGTATAAAGAAAAGTTAAGAGGCATGGAAGAGAAATGAATAGCTCTAATTTACATCTAGAAGATGAGAGGTCATTCCAAGGAAGTAATAGCTGGCCACCGCTTAGAATGGAAAAAAGACATCTGGAATCATAGTGAGTCTCAAGACAGATAAAATGAACCCACACATAGGCACTATATAGTGAAACTGCAGAAAACAAATGCAGAAAGAAAATATTAAGAGTAACAAAACAAAACAAAACAAAAAGTTAAAATACCTTAAAAAGCAGCAACAATCAGATTACTAGTAGACTTCTGTTTAAGAATAAGAACCAGAATAAAATCTTGGTTGAATGAATTTTTTAAATCAGAGTTTAATTTAGGCCAAAAATAAAACAGGGTTTATTTTGTATACCCTTTTCCATCACCTAGTTAAGTCTTCCTGGAAGGATTTTTATGTCCATTAAGTCTCGGGGGAGGGGGGATCTCTTAATCAATTATTACTCTGTCATTGGCAGGAGGGCAAGTAAAGCTCCAGTATGTTCATGTCATCCATCCAAGACCCAGGCCATAGTGAAATATTACTGCCCCACAGCAGAAAATAACTTCCTATGGCCAGAAACTCAGAACAAAGGCCCTTAAGTTTACCTAATGGTGTTGTTCCAAAGATCCAGCTAAGATATGTACAACATATCTTTGAAAATATTTGTATTCAATAAGCAGAATGGCAGTTGTGATGATAATACTGCTGAAAAGATCTTCACCAACATACTTTGAGCCCCAGTACTTGTCACCCAGACGTGCCCCCTTCCACTCGGCAGAAGGACTTGATTTCTATCATATGAAGACTGAAGATGAAACACCAGGGGACTGATACCAGACTGCCCCAATTAACTTCATCTTCCTTGACAATGGCCAGGCACTTATGTGCATAAGTGTACAGCATAATTATAACTGGTGTTGTAAAAGCAGACTCCAAATTAAGGAAATAGATTTTATGCCTAAAACTCCTTAGAACCTGGGGTTTATTTTCCCATACAGTGTAACAGACAAAAATCTGCATTGCTCAGAGCGAACCTGAAATAGAACACATGTCACTGGGTACCATGTCACTAATGTGTCTTGTCCCTAAGGTAATATCCATGTACAGATCCAAATACCTGCAAACTAAAAAGTTTTTTTAAATGTTAGACCCAGGACTGCAAGACCCAAGGCCCTTTTCTCCAGCCATGGCTTTCCCACTACACCATGTGTCTACCAGCCCTCTTGCTCCTGGATACTGAACCCCACCCAACCCCAGGATGAAGGGCTCCAATAATACCTGTGTGGGCAGAAAGGTTTCCTTTATGGAGAAGATGTGGGAATACCTGCAAACTAAAAAGTTTTTTTTAAAAAGAAGAAGAAAGAAGACAAGACAAGGTGGCAAAGCCAGGATATTTCTGTAAAATTTTTGTTCTCATAAAAACAATCTTATTAATTAAACTCATTTGAATAATACTGTTCGAGATTTATTAAGTGTTTAAATGAATCAGGTGAGGCCCTGTATCAAACACTTTATGTATATTTTTTTATTCTCCTAGCTACCTGTAAGATAGGTATTATTATTATTTTCCCCAGTTTATAGAGAAGGAGACTGAAGCTTGGTCCAGGATCCGCTGGCCTAGTCCAGGGTTGAAGAGCTGGCAAGTGCTGGAGACAGAATTTGACTGGACAGAGATGAAGTCTGGCCCCAGCTGCACACCAGTGCAATACAGCTTCCTGCCCAATCCTATTAAGCTGTCAGGAAGAGTGATTACACACAGGAATGGCAAAGAGGTCTTAACTGATGCCAACTCTAATCTACTTGTGGTTGTTTTGATAAAGATTCCGATGCTCCATCAGGGCTCCGTGAGGAAGATGCTGTGATCATTTAGCAATGTCTGTCATTGGTGGGAAAGCGGCAGGGCAACGAGATTCGCTCCCATCCCTGGAATAGTGAATTCTTGGGAGAGTTTCTATCTTTAATACTCGCGTTAGAATTATAAGGAGAAAAATAACATTGACAATCACTGCCACTCCTGATTTATTTTTTAATGGAAAGACACCCATCTGTGATATTGAACTTAAAAATGGAATGCAAGCTGCTAAACTGTTCTGAAGTCTGCAACGGTGAAGGTTAACCTCAAATAACATTTCTCGGCATTCCATAGTTTTTCATGAGAAAGAAGCGATAACCAGCAGCAGAGACAAAAATGAAGAGATATGCTTTCAAAAACAATATGCCTCCTCACTGTCAACCAGCTGCCAGGAGTTTCATGAGTCAAGCACCCAGATGAATCAATCCTGGTCTTCAGTGACCCAGGGAAATGCAGGAAAAGCACACGTCTAAACACACCTGACCTCTTCTCATCACGAGACCATCGATCGCCACGCCCAGCCATCTTCTCTCTCAGCAAGCCTCTCACCTGAGTGACTAACAGTCCCCTACCTGTTCTCATGGCTTCCACCTCTATCCACAGCAGACTTTGGCACAGGCACTAGAATGGCTCTTCTACAACATCACTCAGATCCTGTCACTCTCCCCCCTCTGCTTGGAGCCACCCAGTGACCCCTTACTACTCAGAGTCGAAGCCCGAGGTTCACGCCGTGGCCCGTGGGGCTGCGTCTGAGCTGCCCTCCCTTCCTCCCGCCTTCATCTCTCCACCGCCCCCGCCTCTCCGTCCCAGTGACACTGGCCTTCCTGCTATTCTGTAAACATACCAGGCTGGCTCCACCTCAGGGCTTTGGTACCTGTGGCTCCCTGTGCCTGGAATGTTCTCCCCAGGCTCATTCCTTCACCTCCTTTCTCATCTTTGTCCCGATGTCCTTTCCTCAATGAGGCCTTTCTACTTAAAACTGCACCTCCTCACCCTCTTACCTTCGCTCTCCTTCTCTGCTTTTTAAAAAAAAATGTTCTTCACCTTATCACTCATAATCATCCTACTTTTTGTCTGACTTGCCCCTTCTGTCCACTCCCACTAAACTATAAACGTCATGAGGGCAGGAACATTTTCCATTTTGTTCTCTGCTTTATACCCAGTGTCTAGAATTGTGGCTGCCACATAGTAGGCACTTCATAAATGAATGAATGAGTTCCGCGCCCACACTCATATGTTCTGTTTCCTGTAGAACAGAGAGAAAGAAAGAAAAACCAAAGTTTCCAAACATTTTTTTACAGTGGATCCAGGACTCAGAGAGATTACTAAATGTAGCCTATGTGAGAACCTGGGTCTATGTCTTGAAAAAGATGCCAGTTACTAAAGACCTTAGTCCCTAAGACCCACACTAAGGCTCTCGGTCCGCCATGACCACAGGAGCACCTTCTGTCCTTACGACTTTGTGTGTAGTCCAGGGACATGCATACAGCTGGAACTTGTCAGAATGTAGATCTTGGTTCTCACGTCAGAACTAAGGAATCGTGATGTGATTTTACCCCCACCACCCTGGGTGATTTTATGCACGTCCAAGTCTGGGAAGCACTATTCTGTACGATGAGTTTCCAGTAAAGGGCTCTGAGGTCTTAGTGGAAGCACAGCCAGTCTTTGGAATCCAGGAAACCCAGGTGCTGCTTATTCCTAGAAAACAGAGCTTAAAAAAAAATAGAAATAGAAGGTTGACACCTAGACAACTAAGTTGCACATCAGCAACATGTGAAATTGCTTAAGTTAAAAATAATTTATCCCCCCCTCAATATCTCATGTCACCGTTAGTTAGCATCCCCTGCCAGCATGCACCATGGCTTAGCCAGGAAAGCACTGCACAGGGAAAGTGCTGCCTGAGCTCTGGAGTTGCAGGCCCTTAAATACGTCACATTTTCTGCTTTGGAGCCCAGATGACTCATCTGTTTAGATGGGTAGGAATATGAGCTCTGTCCCCATCAAGAATGTTTTGAGTTTCAGATGGGATCACATTTGTGAAAGTTCTCTGAAAAGACAATAGTGCTGCATAAAATGAGGTCTTACTTAAGCATTAGTATTCACTTGCCATTTCCTAACACAGGCTTGGTTCATGCTTATTAGTGAGATGGATTCCTGCCATATCACGATTCACATTTGAGGACCAACTGTTGTTTGTTCTTCTACTAAATGCTGCAGCAGCTAAGGTAGGACGTCTTCCAGTTACACAGTTTTGCTTCTAATTATCTTGCACGGCACCCACTTAGCAGGTTTTCCCTCGCCACTAACAAAATTATAAGAAATAGCTACCCTTCCTTCCTGAATCTACAACCATTAGAACCCAGCTCTCTCCCTCAGTTCTCACCCTCTTCCTGTGCTTCCACCACCAGGTCTCTTGTGGATTTTGCATCACTTTGAGGAGCAAAATAGATCTATCACCACCAGGAAGGAAACTTCTCGCTTACTGGAGGAGACAGCTGTCACCTAGGGATCAACAGGCAAGCTACAGCTTGAGAGCTGCACACTGTCTGTCTATACCTGGTAATACACTGTGCTGATCTGAGCACTATCTACGACCTGTTTGCTAGTACGTGAACTCCTGCCTGTGAGGCTTGCCCACAGTCAGTTCCACAGCCCCTCAGAACCCCAGTTGTGACCTTTGCCTGAATGCTGCATCATCAATGAGAGACAAAGCACCTGGGCCTGGTGTCTTCTGGGCCACTAGCTCCTAAGACCGAGTCCCGACCAACACACTGGTCCTTCTTGTGAAACGGCACACTCTACTGCTACGTCCAGGTGCTACTGTTACCTATAGCCCATGGCCGTTCTGTGGGAAGCTTAGCAGTTCCCAAGCTGGATTTTTTTAAAACAAACATATACTGAAGTACAATAAACATATAAAAAAGAACATGAGTTGTAAGCAGCTCAATAAGTACTGAGTGAACACACCTGTAAAATGCACATTCAGATCAAGAAATAGACCATTTCCAGTATCTCAGAAGCCCCTTCATGCCCTCTTCCAGTCATTAAAATCCCTAACATAAACACTTGCTCCTCCCAGTCATTACCCACCTCCCCAAAGTAATGATTTCCTTGACTTATAACACTGCAAATTCATTTTTGCCTGCTTCTGAGCTTTATGTATGGTATCATGCAGTGTGTATTCTTTCCTGCCTGCCTTCTTTTACTCACCATGACATTTATGAGATTCATCCATGTTGTTGCATGCAGTTTCTTCTTTATTACTTCAGAGTCTTCTATTGTATGAATATACCACTATTTATCTACTTTTGATGGACATTTGATTTCTAGTTTTGCTCTGTTACAAAGACTATTCCAATAAACATTGTTGTGCATGTCTTTGGTGAACATGGCATATACATTTCCTATTGAATATGTAACTAGGAGTAAAATAACTGGTTGAGAAAGTGTGTACAGTTTGGGAAAAAATGGCAGTTTTCCAAAGGCATTGTGCCAATTTACGTTCCCATCAACAGTGTGTGGGAATTCCAATCATCCTGCATCTTTGCCAGCACATGGTATTTGCCTATCTTTTTCATTTTAGCCATTCCGTTTACTCTGATTTATGTAATTCCCTTGATGATTGATGATTTCCAGCACTTTTTCATGTTTACTGGCATTTTGGATATTTGTTTTTATGAGTGCCTGTTCAAGATTTTTGCCCAGTTTTCTATTTATGAATCTTTTTCTTATTGACATGTGGGAGTTTTCTATGTGTTCTGAATATTTGTATTTGTAGGTAATTCAAAAAGCTCCCCCTACTCTGTGATTTGCCTTATCACTCTCTAAGTAGTGTCTTTTGATAAAGACACTACTTAGTTCCTACATTTAATACAGTACAGAAATCAAATTCTTCCCCTATGATTAGTGCTTTTTCTGTGTTCTGTAAGAGGCCTAGAAGTTGACAGTCTTTGATGGATGCAATATTGCCCCCACATTGGCATCTGTTGATATGAAAGTCACACGAAATAGTCAGTCTTTTTGTATTACTAATTTGTATTACTAATTTCTCAGGTTTTCCTTGAAATTTTTGACTGTTCTCAAAGCTTAGCCTAGAGATGGCTTAGACCTTCAAGTTATCCACATACAGAAAGCATACTATATTCACATACAGCTGATGTACTATTCTTCTTTATGTATTCCCACAAATGTATAAGATTCATTAACATTGGCTTGAGAACTTCAATCCCAAAAGATCCCCAGTGAATGAAAGGAAGAATTATTTATCTCTAACTGAGCACCCTTAAGAGTAAATGATTTACACTTCTCGCCAACCAGTGGGTAAGTAGCTTCAATCACCTATTCAGGGAGATGGACAACAAAAATCCAATTAATGCCCTTTGTGCCAACCACAGCCAAGAAGAGATTAAGTCTGGGGAATAAATCTCATTTTGGCACATCAGCATAAAGCTGATGAATATTCTATTGAGATCCTCCCCTAAGACCTCCCCTAAACTCCCAGTCTTTAAAACCCTCAAGAAGGATCTAGCCTGTGCTCTCCCTCCCTCTCGGGAGCAGGCAAGCATGCCCGGGCCTTTGCCTTCCCCTCATGTAACCCCCAGGTGCATTACCTTCGCCTTTCTCTCTCCTAAGCTCCAAGGGCCCTTCTTTTGCCTCTGTGAGTTGTTTCCTGAACCTACGCAGCCCAGCTGGCTCACTCCTACTACCTCTGCAACTTTCTAAATAATCTTTCTCTTATAATTTGAAAAAAAAGAATGCATTGCCTTATAAAGAAAATATTGATTAATATGAGACTACTAGGACCATTAAACCCCAGAGATTATTTAGGGTCATTTCACTTAATAAAGAAGATCCTATTCACAACCAAGTTCTACTATTATATATCTTTTACAGATAAGAAATTTGAAGCACAGCTGTAAGAAAATAGATAATACATAAAAGTTTATAGCATAGGGCCTGTCACATAATACACCATCAATAAATCTTAGCTATTGTTGCTGTTGTGACAAGTCCTTTATTTCACAGTTGTAAAAAAATGAGGCCCACAGAGATGAAGCACCTTGTCTCTACTCACATGACTTTATAGTTGCAGAGTTAAGCCTAAACCCTATACAGTCATATTCTCATCAAGGGATCCTTTCTATTAAACTACACAGTCTCTCAGAATTACCTGCTTAATATAGTTCCAGAAGATATCGACAGGGGAAATGGATTCATAAACATTTAATAAGCCAGGGTTATGACTTCATATTTTCACTTTTATCTTTCTACAAATTATAATACTGTGCTTCAAACGATTTTATCTTTTTGTCATTGAAACATTCTATTTTTCAATTAAGATCATTTTTTGTCAAATATGAATGCATCTTCTCCACCAAAATAGCATCATGAGTGTTTCATTTACCTTCTGTGGGTAACACGCTATCCCAAAATGTGGTAACAGAAAACAGGAATCTAAGGGTCAGTAATTTAGCCTATGATTACCTGAGTAGTTCTTCAGATCTCACTGAACTCGCTCACACATTTGTGTTCAACTAAGATCAGCTATACAGCTCTGCTTCTGGGGCTGACTGGATAGCTGCTGGGGTGATAGAGTACCTGGCCATGTGCCTCACTATCCAGTAGGCAGCCTGGGCTTATTCACATGATGGCTCCAAGAGAGCAAATGGAAGTATGTGAAGCTTCTTGGGGCCTCAGCTCAGAAACGGAAAACCATTTTTGCTACATGCTGTTGGTCAAAACAAGTCACAAGTTGTTGGAGGAGGTCATGAAGAAGACCTGACTGTCAGTTGACCCACCAGCAGGACCCGGGCAGTCAGAGGCCCTTCACTCTGCCCATTTTCTTCGGAATATAGCAGAATATTAAATGATATAGGAAGGTAGTCACAACATATTAAGGTCAAAAAGATTACATATGGTGTTATTTTCTTTATTTGTATTTTTTGGTATAACTATTTTCTAAAGCTATTACAATTAGAATTTTTGGTTTGCAATCAGAGGGATAAATGACCTTTGACAATAAATTTGTCAGTCTTTTCACCTGCTGCAAATGTAGCATTTAAAAAAAAAAATCACTGTGGATCTGCCTTCAGCACTGTGGCACTATCACAGAAGAACTTAAGAGATCTCATAAAGTACTACGAAGCACCGTTTGATCTACAATGAGTCATGAATCTGTGCTGGCCAGTCACTTGCTGTTTTAATACTTCAATAACTGGTCTAGGCAGCACAGTTTATTTGGAATAGAAGTCATAAAATGTTGTTAATAGGTCCAGCTTTACCACGTTCTGCTTGAATGACTTGGAAAATGAAACAAAAAAAGATGGTGATTTCCTTCGCCTTTCAAATGAGGGTATAACTGACTTCAAACTCCTATGGAGAAAAAAACTGACCAGGCCTACTTTGTGCCCTCAACCTCACTAGGGATATGTTATCTGTGCTCAATTAATAGGTAACCACGTACTTCATGGGGGTGTTTTGGGGAACCATGAAAATTATATGGAATATTCTGATAACTGCACCATGATTCTGGAAGCAAGTTTTCCATAAGGAGGGAAGATAAACCAGACACTTCTACATACCATATCATATCCTCTCATATTCACCTATCCCCAGGGCATTTGGCCACTTGTTCCAACCTCAGTGGCTGCCAACTCTGTGGGAAATCTGACCAACCTTACATGGCACAACTCAAAAGCATCTCACCACATACCCATATCACATCCCTCCACGGTTTCCTGTTGATGCGGAAGAATAAAACTCTATGGAACCCAACTGGAAACCACACATATGCAACCCAAAAGTACATAAGAATTAACGCGTGGAGTGAAACTCTGTCCAGTGGACAAAGTCTTCTCCGTTTCTCCCCAGACGATCCTGAGAAACAGTCATTTATAGAGCAGGTATCACTTGATACCATCATGTTAGATGTTCTGCTTTCCTTGCTTTACTCCCCCTTTCCCTCACTCCTGCTTCCTAGGATTGCAGGTCACCTCAGGGAGGATCCTAAATGGCAGTAGTTAAGGAAATCCTAGTGGGCAGAGGTGTGAGCAGTATGTTATATCATTTATTTTGTATGGAGAGAAAGATGGCCTGAAGTGTAGATATACAAGAATCTTGGGCAATGGCGAATGGATTGGCTGGTTGGCTAGGGTCCCAGAAGAAACAGATTAGAAGATTGGGGCGGGGGTCTATGAAAGAGATATAATGATGGACATATGAGCATGACAAAAAATGTGCAAACTTTATGTTTCATGTCCCACGGAGAGCACTCATCCCAGCGGAGACTCTCAAAAACCAAATGGATAGGAATAACTCATCCTGTAGATGTCAGCCAGTCTGTCTCCTCAACCACCTCAAGCTGACACAATGGGGCATGAAGATAGTGACCATGAGGGTAGGAATAGAGGCTGTGCAAGAACCCCATAGCATGGACTCCCTTCTCAACAAGACTAACCTAGTTCTACTGCTGCTGAATGCACCAACCGCCAGCAGTGAAGACTAATACTGAGCCCTCCTGTGGCATCATTCTGGAGGGGAACAGCCAACTATGTGATGGCAGGTTGATTATATCAGGTCCATTTTATCCCAACTAGAATCCCTACCCACTCTGGACGTGGCCTTGTCTTCCCTTCTACAGAGCCTCTGCCAGTATCACCATCCAAGGACTTATCAAACGTCGGTTCTACTGACTTGAAATTCCATGTACCATTGCCTTGGACCAAGGGACCGATTTTTCATTCAGAACACTCAACAATGGGAACATGGCCATTACCTTGAAGGAGTCTCTGTGACTGATTAGACTTGCACCTCCCCTCCTAGAGGGGGCATCTTTTTGTAGTTTGGGAGACAAATACAATGCCTCTCCTCATACCTTCACCAAGTACTCCTTGTCTCCTACGCAGGATTTCCTGTTGATACTGAGATAAGACTCTGCAGAGACCACATACGCCTATCCAAGAAGTTCAGAGAAATTAACACCCAAGTTTCCTTCCTTTCCCGACTCATTTCCATTTTCCTTCTCTCCTGTCCCCTGGGACTGCACTTCCTCATAAAGAGGAAGCACATAAGCCTCTGCCTCAGGCTCTAATGCCTGGGAAAAGGCACACCAAAAAAACCCAGGATAAGACAAAACAATTAGCAGACACAGCCATGCTATTACTAACAAGGAGAGAGACTTGTATGGTAGGATACAGCCCACTCTTCCCAGGAAAATGAAAGGGGGGTGGGCGTCTTCATGAACTTCCCAGGGTCCTGGTCCAATGCCAAGATGAAGGCAAGGAGTAGCCTAGTGATAACCAAATGTGCAGACATTCCCATAATCCTTCTTCATCAGCCTTACAATCCTGTTCTGATGGAGCTGACCCCATTCTGACCCCCAAGGATGATCATGAGATCAGGCCTGGCCCATGAAAAGCTCCCTTTCCCCTGAGTATCATAACTGCAGCAGGGATTAGTCTCCGATCGGAGCCAAGCCAGACAGGATCCTCTCCAGGAATGTTCTACCAGGTTTTTGGGGGGTTTTTTAATGTTTTCTTTCTGCTGGTACACTAAAGCTGAGAGGATGTTAGCAGACTAAAGGAAATAAATAAAAGAGAGAGTAGAAAAATAATAGAAAAGATCAACAAAACTAAGAGCTGCTTTCTTGAAAAAATAAACAAAACTGACAAATCTTTAGTTAGACTAAGAAAAAGAGAGAAAACACTCAAAATCAGGAAAGAAGATTTTGCAACTGATAACATACAAATACAAAGGGTCATAGAGCCTATTACAATTATATGCCAACAAGTTGGATAACCTAAAAGAAATGGGTAAGTTCCTAGAAACATAAAACTTACCAAGACTGAATCATGAAGAAATGGAAAATCTGAAAAGACCAATAATGAATAAAGGGAGTGAATCAATAATTTTAAATTTCCCAATAAAGAAAAGTCCAGGACCAGATGGTTTCACTGGTGAATTCTACCAAATGTTTAAAGAAGAATGAAAGCCAATCCTTCTCAAACTCTTCCAAAAACCTGAAGAGGAGGAAATGCCCCCGAACAAATTTTAGGAGGCCACCATTACCCTGATATCAAAGCCAGGTGGGAAAATCCTGCCATTTGCAAACCATGGGTGGACCTGGAGGGTATTGTGCTAGTGAAATAAGTCAGGGAAAGACAAATCCTGCATGATCGCCCTCATGTGTGGAATCTAAAAAAGCCAAACTCACAGAAACAGAGTAGAGTGGCAGTTAGCAGGGTCAGGGATTGAAGAAATGGGGAGATGTTGGACAAGGGGTACAAACTCCCAGTTATAAGATGAATACATCCTGGGAAAAGTTACAACGGCAAAAGCTATGATCAGTAAAATTTGATTTGCATAAAATATGTAGTGAACTCAATTGTGAATTGAATCCCAATGCAATATTTCAGAAAATATTCAAAATAAAATCGTTTTGAATGGAATTTAAAAAGAATGAGGTACTTCAAAAAAATAAAAAAGAACCTATGGAATAAGAGTCAGTTTGTGACCATTAAAAACACCACATATAGCCCTGGCTGGTTTGGCTCAGTGGTTAGAGCACCGGACTAAAGGGTCCCGAGTTCAGTTTCAGCGAAGGGCAGGTATGTACCTCAGTTGCAGGCTCACCCCCGCTGGGGTGTGTGCGGGGGCAACCAATCGATGTGTCTCTCTCACATCAGTGTTTCTCTCTCTCTCTCTTTTCCACTCTCTCTGAAAGCAATGGAAAAAACATCCTCGGGTGAGTATTAAAAAAAACAAAAACCTATACATTTTTAAATCCCATATGCCTTGGAAGATAACGGTTGAACAAATCTCCCAGGAGACAAGGAGCAGTGACTGTCTGGGGGCAGAAGCCACTGAAACACTGCCACGCAAGCTGCTCCCCGGCTGGCCCTGCTCCGGAGCTGAGCTCCAGGGCACCGGGTGAGATTCGTCCCCCTAGACGGCCTGCAGCAGGCAAAGCCTCCTGGGCTGCTGTTCCTCCTCCTCTCACACAGCACCAAAGCAGTCCCCTCAATGCGACAATTGACCTCATTGGCAGACGGCTGCAATGCTGCGTGGCAAACATCTCGATATTCAGTAGAGACGCGGTCCCGGAGCAGGTGGGAGGGAGAGGCCCTCAGATGTCCCAGTCACTGTACAGCGTGCACGGCAAGCAGGGGGCACGTCCCCCCGCATTTCCTGCTTCCAAGTCAGTTCCAAGGGAATCGCTAAAACAGGAAAGCGTAAGCCCCTGCCCCCATCACGGGTAAGGAAGCCTTGGTCATGGGAGAGCCTGCTCCGGCAGGAAACGCACTGACAGGAAAACGTGATGTTTCACATTCACACATCCTCGCGCTTGCAAATGCTTTCTTGGCACCATAATACTTTGTATGATTAATTTCCCACTAGATTTACAAAGGAGTAAAAATCCTTCTTTCTAAAAGTTTGACTTGTATTTTCCTGAGTAACTCTTGACACCACATGATGAATTACGCCTCAGTTTTCAGCAGGGGGAGAAACAGTTACCTTCTTCAGCTGAGCATTTTTCATTGTACGTTATCTTTTCAACATAACTACCTGCTTTATCAAACCTATCTAGCAAAGAACATGTTGGACACACCTTTCGACATACTGAGTCTTCAGGCCAACTGTCGTCCCCTGACCTTGCAGGCGGAAAGGCCAGAGTGGAGCCCAGGATGTCAGCTCTGCAGCCCGCGACGCACAGGGCAGGCTGCTGGAGGCCGTCGGAGCACTGTTCGAAGAGGGCAGGCGGGCCAGGGCGGAATGGCGGGCCCTGGACTGGGCTTTTGTCCATTCTCGGAGCACAGAATTATCCCTCTTTTCTGAATTTGAATCAAGGTCATGAAAGAGTGATAGAAACTTCAGGGTGCTGTGTTGCATGAAGAACCAAGAAGTAATCAGTATATAATACGGGTCATGCATATACATCAAGAGGCACTACATTTTGCAGTTTTTATAGACAGTAGGGTTTGTAGAACAAAACCAAACAAAAACAGAGCTGCATCTCACATCTCTCTAACCCACTCTGCTCTTTCCAAACATTTACACACAAACATACACAAGATTTGATTTATTACGTGTAAGACGGGCCTGAGAATCTGTATCTTTTACAAGCTCCTGAGTGATACTGATAATCCATCTAGGGGGCCACCTCTCGATGCGACCTTTTAAGTCCCTTCTAGGGCTTTGGTAGAGAGAAGATATGCTCCTACAGAAGCTTGAAATATAATTAGAACGTGCTCCCTGGAAGTCCCTCCCCCAACCCTCTGTTTTTCTCCTCTGGATAACTCATACACTTTCAAATAACACGCCTCACAGCCGACATCCCTTGGGAAGCCAATCCAGTTTGGTGTCCCTCCTCTCCATCCCCATAGCACCACATGCTTACCCCAAGCAAAGAACAAATCACACCGAATGTCCATCCTTCCAACCAGACTGCGAGCCACTTGCAGGGAGGTACCCTATCTTTACCACCTGTTTCCCCACTATCTAGCACAGTCTCCGGGAAAGTAGAACCTCAGTAAGTGTGGAATGAGTGGACTATAATTTTCTCCCTATACCCAGAAGCTCATATTATGACATGTGCCTTCCACTGGATGAGAAAGTTACTCGTGTATTATGTAATATGACACAGGCACTACCAGGGAGAAGGCAACAGGCTGGGAAGGTTGTAGGTAACTCTAACTGAATTGAAGCGTTCGGTCTTAAAAAACTAAAACAAAAATGTACACTTTCTCAAGTGCAATTTTTCAACTTCATAATTTTGTTTCGTCAAATTATGGTTAAAATATGACTACAAAAATGTTTTCAAGTAGAGTGGTGACACTGCGACACAGTGGAGCAGCATTCCACGATGATGTGAAGTACTGATGCGTGCTACAAATGGGTGGGCCTTGAGAACACTGTTAAGTGAAAGAAGTCAGCCGTAAAGAATTACACATTACATGATTCTGTTTATAGGAAAGCTCTAGAATAAGCAAATCTATAAAAACAGAGTGACTTCCTGGGGTTGGGCGGGGGAGGGAGCTAAAGGGTGATAGTTAAGTGGTGTGGGGTTTCCTTTTGGGGTGAGAAAGGTGCTTTACCACTGATTTTGTGATGAATGTGCAAGTCTGTGAATATACTGCAAGTCACTGAGCTGTACGTTTTAAATGGAGGAATTGTAGGGGATGGGAAACATATCTCAATAAAGCTGTTAATAAAAACAGAGTCAGACTTCCACTCCTGGGAAGATGGTATAGATACACTTTTCCCCACTCCTCCTGCCAAGTCGAACTAAAATCCCTGGACATTGCACACCAAACAAACACAAAATACTCTGGCAGGTAGAGAGTAGACAAGATACTCGAACTCTACAGGTGATTCAAAATTCTGAAAAGTGGTTCAAGTAACCCACAGAAAGGCAGGAAAAGAGAGGAATTAAAAAAAAAAGAAAGAAAGAAAACAAAACTTAAGATGGCAGATTTAGGGCCTAATATATAAAAGTTGTATATGGTTTAAATGCACCAATTAAAAAGGTAGACTGGCAGAGTAGGTTTTTAAAAAATGATCCAATTATATGCTATGTACAAAAACCTCATGTTAAATATGACAATATAAGCAGGTTGAAATTGATAAATCATATAATCATTAATCAAAGGAATGACTGTAGGCTTCAGAGCAAGGTAAAGCACCAGAGACAAAAAGAGACATTACATGGTGATAAATGGCACAATCCACAAAGAAGACATAGCAATCCTATATTTGTATGCATCTAATAATAGAGCTGCAAAATGTGTTAAGCCAAAACTGGTAGACTGAGAGATAAATAACAGACATATCCCCAATTATACTTAGAGACTTCAACATCCCCCTCTCAGTACCGATGGAACAACTACTTCTAGAACCAGCGAGGATACAGAAGAACTCAGTAACATTATTAACCAATAAAACCTAATAAACATTCATAGAATATTCCACCCAAAACAGCAAATACACATTCTTTTCAAGCACCCACAGAACATATACCAAGATAGACAATATTCTGGGTCATAAAAATCCAAAACACAATTTGAAAATATATATATACCCCTAGGTTCATTGCTGCGTTATTTACAATAGCCAAGATATGGAAGCAACCCAGGTGTTCACTGACAGATGAGTGGATAAAGAAGATGTAATACAGGCATGCGCATGCATGCGCAATGGAATATTACACTGCAATGAAAAAGTTAAATTTTGCCATTTGCGACAACATGGATAATCCTAGGGGGCATTATGCTAAGTAAAATAAGTCAGACAGAGAAAGACAAATACCCTATGGTTTCATGCGTATGTGGAATCTAAAAAAACCCACAACAGACTCATAGAAAGAGACCAAAGGGATGGTTACCAGAAGAGAGGGTGTTGGGGTGAAAAAGGTGAAGAGGAAAATAGGCATGACCACTGTGTTTATATGGTGGCAGATGATCACTAGAATTAGTGGGGTGATCACATTGAAGGTGTAGAAATGTCTAATCATTATATTGCACACCTGAAACAAATATAGCCAATATGCCCGGCCAGGCGTGGCTCAGCGGTTGAGCGTCGACCTAGGATCCAGGCGATCAGGGTTCGATTCCCGGTCAGGGCACATGCCCAGGTTGTGGGCTCAATCAATGACTCTCTCATCATTGATGTTTCTATCTCTCTCTCTCCCTCGCCTTTCCTCTCTGAAGTTAATAAAGATATATTTAAATATATATATATATAGCCAATATAAGATTGTATAACAACTATACTTAAATAAAAATTTTAGTGGGGTCGCACGCTTAATAAGATAGAATAGAATAGAATTTTAAACAAGCAAAAATATTTCTTTCTTGATAAAAACACTCTTAAATAGCTTGTCCTGGATACCACCCGCTACAGCCAGATGGCTCCGTGGGGCCTCTCGGGGAAGCACAGCGTTACAAGGGTGCAGGCCGAGGAGGTCACTGCTAAGCGCCGGGAATCGCGCCGTCAGCTCTGAGTTAGACAAATGCCCCCTAATCCAGCTCCTGCTCCGCGACCAAACGGGGGAGACTCGAAAGGGCAAGGACTTTATCTTCCTGTCAGTGTAAAAAGGCACGGGGACAGCAGCCGCCACATACCGCCCAGGGGTCTCGTGGGGATGAGCAGGGTGAGGGACGAGCTCCATGAGGCTGGCAAGTGGGGCATCAGCCTCTGTGGTGCTCATGATCGCAGCCTGGAGGGAAGGGCAGGGAAGGGAATTCGCACTGGAAACGTCCAGCAAGCCTTCAATCTGCAAATGGGAGAATGAAGCAGGAATCTGGGTGGAAAGGTGAGCAGGAAAGGTCTGAGTCCCCAATGGCACAGTCCTTTTGGCCCCCGAGGTACCATCCCCACAACCCACAGGCACAGGACATTTAAAATTCCCTTCAGGACATACCTTGCCAATAACAGCAGATCCAATTACGATCATGTGGTGTATCCTGTCACATCAAATTGTTTCATCAGATCGTTTCGGATAGTGTAAGTTTAGCCATAGTCCACGTTTCACACACAGCCTTCTCAACGTGAAGACCGGTTGGCCTCCAGGCCATCCCAATGCCAACACTACCCTCTAGTGGCTGGAACAGGGAGTTGGCGGGACAGCTGAGTCAGTTTTTCTGGTCACATTGATAGCACTCTCCTACCAAAAGCAACTTCACAAAAGAATTGTATTTCTTTTTACTAAATAATCATCCATCCTATGGTATCATGGACTAGCACGTTAAAACAACAGTATTAGCTAGGTCAACTATTATGACTGTACTTTTAAGCCTCACTCTGAGTAATACCCAAGTTTATTTTTAAAAATTCAAGATTTATGATAGGATCTTGTTTCAATAATAATATTCCTTGTAGGTCTGAATGTGATTCGACTTAAAAAAAAATAAATTTTTTTTCTCCACAATTCCAGGAATATTCCTATGCTATAAATAGGTATTCATTGCCATTTAAGGATGAATGAATAATTCTGCCTCCTCAGAGGACAAGAATATTTAGTTTAGTGGAGTAAAGAACACATTTGGAGGATCTTAGATGCAGGTTTAGATCCAGCCCTGCCACTGGGTAAGGATTCTGGTCAAGTCACTCGACTTTGGGATGCCTTGGCTGCCTCATCTATAAAAATGGAAATAAAAATAGTGCCTGTCTCACTAACACAGTGGAGAAACATGTATGTACAATTCCTGGCCAACAGAAGGTGCTCAATAAATTATATTACTAGGTATAAGTGTGTACTGGCTTGCAGATGTCCGAGAAGCTCAAACGCTAGGTGAAATGTCATTTGGAAGAACTATGAAAAATAGGAGACCAGTGCAGCCTTCCCTTTGCAATTTAAATGCCAGGATAAGATCATAAGCTAGTATCTCCAAGTGCTGTGCCTTCTAGTAATTCTTTGAAATAACATTTACTGTATGCTAACCACTGTTCTCAATACTTTGGAAAAGATAGTTCATTTAATCCTATAAGTAACCTGTACAAGAAAATGAGAGACGAAAGGTCAAGATCACTCGGTTTGTATGGGGCCCAATGGGCACCTGAACGCAGGTGCTTAAACTTCAGCTGCACCCTAATGGGCTGGGCCACCTCCTCATGCAAGCCCAGCCGGGGGCAGGAGCTCACCGACTTGGGATCTGCGCTGTCACTGACGGCCTACTCTGAAGACTTAAGCTCAGGCTGGCCAGATTTTAAAGGACAGATAAGTGAGCCACTGCCCAGCTACTGTCTGGGTCAGGACCTGCACTGCTGCATGGGGAGGACACGCATCATGCTTTGCCTTAGCCAGAGGGCAAGGGATTTGATCCACGTATTGGTGTGTTGAGAATGTCCAATAAAATCTGAAGATGCAGAGGCTGTTCCCAAAATTGCCAAATAAGACTTCCAGTAGCTCATCATATCCTCGGGCCCACATCTATATTCTCAAGCTATATAATATCAATCACATCCTAATACCTCATCTTCAAAATATATTTTAGATGTTAAGTCAGAAGGGCCCAACCCCTTGAAACCACTATCCCCCACCCCAAAACACCTACCCACTGTTCATGTTCATAGTCCTCACTCAAAACGAAACACTACCGGTTGCCTTTTTTATTGAAGTGGAAAAACACCCTCTTGAGATAAAATTGGCTACCTGCTCCCCCCATCCCATGGCATCTTATGGAGGGGCGGGAATCTTCAGTGGCTTTCCAATTCAAGAGGCAAAGCCACCCTCAAGCATATGGGACAACCAAGACCACGCCTTCCAAAGTTGGCAGGCAAATTATCTTGTCCCCTTCTAACAGAAAAACAAACCCCTACAGATCCCTGCAGCTGCAAACAATTACTCATCTCCATTAAACACTCGCTTCAAAGGCTAATTCCAACGACCTTGCAGCCTACACCTGTGTGGGGCAAGTAAACAAGTTTTAAGAGGAAAGGGCAGCATCTACATAAAAAACAAGCCTGTATATAAAAGCATGTAAATGGTCATTTCCAGAATTAACTAATCAAGGCATCAAATAGCAGTTCTCATTTCTAAGTGGCCTGGGTTACTCCCAGAGTACGTATTTTATTGCTTCTGTTGCTAAATATTGTCAACCTCCTATAGAAATTCAAGTCCTATACTACTCTTTAGAGATGGCATAAAAAAAAAAAAAAAAAAAAAAAAAAAGATGGCATGAAATTAATCATTTGAAAGACACTTTAGGGACCAATAGTACCTCCTACTTCTGCCCAGGGACAGAAGAATGCCTGCCTTCAAATATCGGTGCGGAGCATGAACGACAGGTAGGAGACACGGCCACTACCAGGCGCAGCCTACGTTCCAGGCAGCGTGCTGGAACATTTCATGGGTTATTTTTATTTTCACCACAAAAGATGATGCTTTTAGTGTCATTTTCGAAGTTTAGGAAAGTGATTTGCCTGTCCCTGCACAACTTGTAAGTGGCCAGCAGGAAGTGAAACTGTCTTACTCCCGAGCATGAGGCCTCAGCCACTCTGCAGGTCCATTTCGGGGGCTGAGCATATAGCAGAGTCTCAAAGTTGGCTGCAACCTGGAATCACCTCAAAAGCTGGGTGGCTTTTTTTTTAATGGTAATATCTGGATTCAACCCTCAGGGAATTTGATTCAATAGATTTCAGTTGTGTCCTGTACTTTGGGATTTTTTTCTAAAACTTCACAAGTAACTCATGTGCAGCCCAGACTGGGGTAACATAACCAGGAAGCCCTGTGAACTCCTCTCTTCCTATTGGGTGCTAGAAATGGGAGCCCTTTAGCGCTGGGCTTAAGGGAGCGATTTGGGGGTCATATGGATCTGGATCCAAATCTCTAGTGTCAATTGCTAGTTTTGGGGTTTTTTTTAAAGATTTTTTAAATTGATTTTTAGAGAGAGAGGAAGGGAGACGGAGAGAGAGAAGCACCGATGTGAGAGCAAAACATCAGTTGGCTGCCTCTTGCAGGCCCCTACCAGGCATGTGTCCTGACTGGGAACCAAACCAGGGACCTTTCAGTGCACAGGATGACGCCCAACCAACTGAGCCACACCAGCCAGGGCATTAGTTTTATAATTTGGGCAAAATTAACCTTTCTAACCTTTAGTTGTCTCACTTGTAAAATGGAAACTCTGAGAGCATTCTTGACAATTATGTTTTAAATATGATAATATAAGAGCTTACCAGTGAGCCTGACAGACAGTAAGTATTCCGAAAATGTCTCTTTGTCCTATTATCGTCATCTTTGAAATATTGCATCTTATTTGTTTAGTGATTTCATTAAATGTAAATAAGAAATTAAGCATAAAATAACATCAGCAATGCTGGTAACTCTCCTGGAGATGACTCGCTAGAGTGTGTGAAATATTGTCCACATATCTCCTCATGCACATCTTTGCGACGTTACCCATATTATAAGTGAAAATGAAGTTCAGGAATACCGAGTATCTTTCCTAAAGTCACACAGTTTTCAAATGGCAGAACCAGAATTTGAATTGACCAACAATATAGTTCAGGTTCAAATTAAGCAACACTTCATACAAACGTAAGACTTCTATCTTTTCAAAACATAGCAAAAGGCATATGAGTTTTTCTTCCAAGTAGACACCTCACTCTAAACAATTTGAGAAGTAAGCCTTTGAACTACCCTTGGAGCTAGTTTTTTAATACAAGACAAACCCACTATCATTTAGTTGTTCCTTGTTTTGTGCACTAGAAAACATTACCCAGTGTGATCAGCCACTCAGTTCACTGTGCTTACTTTAAAATGATATTTCTCTGAGCATGAATTTGATTTCAGAAATAGGCAATAGAGACTTTCCATCCATGAGCATGTTCAAAAGGATTTCCCTCAGATTGTGCAGGTAGTTTCAGAAAATGAATTTCAAAGATGATGGAACTGTAATAGCATCCTACAAAAATGACTGGAAAAGACGGAACCTCTTTGGATGGACAAGGTCTAGTTTATTTGTTTTTAATTCAAATTTCCTCATCGTATTGTGGCAACTCAGAAACAGCTCTAGACACATACAAGAAAGCACAAGTGAGACCTCAAAAAGGTGATGAGATGTTACTTCTGAGATTAGGTTACAAAACACTGTAACTTCTGACTTGCTGAATTTTTTCCAGTTCTTACAGCTTGCTCACTCCAGTGCAGCCAGATGCCGTGACGTGAACTGCCCTGGAGAGAGACCCATGTGGCATGGAATTGAGGGTGGCTTCTGGCCGAGAGCCAGCAATAAATTGGGACCCTCAACCCAACAGCCTGCTAGGGACTGAGTCCTACTAACAACAACCTGCATGAACGTAGGAACTGATCTACCCTCAGTGGTATCTTGAGATGACCACAACCCAGGCCAACACCTTGATTGCAGCTGGTGAGAGCCCCTCAGACTGAGCATCCAGCTAAGCTGCATGAGGACCCACAGAAAATGTGGAATAAAAAATATTGTTTTAAGCCACTAAGATTTGGGATAGTTTGTTATGCAGCAATTGATAAATAATACATCTAGTACATTGAAATCTCAGGATTTAAACTCAAGGGTACATGACATCAAAGTCTATTTTCATACCTTATACAACAAGGTCACAAGGACAGCCTATGGCAGATCACAGGCATTATTCTGTAGGTTAAGTTCACCTCTTCATTTGTTCATTAATTTAAACTATATTAACTGAACCTTTACTAGGTGTCAGGAACTCTCCGAGATTGTATGATATGAAAATGAATAAGACAAGGTTTCTATTAGGAAAGAAAGACATGCAAACAAGTAAACATTTTTAAATTACCACTCAAATTCAAATTATGGATATTTGTTTTCAAGACTATATATGCAGTTTCGACCTTTCCAGATTTTAATGTAGACATCCACTGAGTGTCTAATTCCTAGGTTTATTAGGTTTTTTGTAGTACAGGAATTAACCCTGATTTACACACACACACACAGTTATTTAGTATAAAAATAATTATTCACTTCTATCTTTTCATTCAACCTAAGCACACTAATATTTTAAATAATGCTTCCTGAAATTAATACAAAGTAGATAAAAGATGGGTATTACAAAAGGAACCTATAGGGAAAGAGAGGAAAGAATGTGAGATATTTAGAAGTGAAATACAAAATAGAAAATAAGGACATTTTTCGGGGGAAAAAGGGCAAAAGTGACATAAAAATTGACAGAAAAGAACTGATAGGGTCTTCTTTCCCAGGACTGGTTTGGGGGAGGGGGAGGCAGCAGGAGTGCAGACTCACCCCTGCCCCCATCACTGCCTGAAAGACCCAGCCCAGCCGGGGAGCAGTCCCTTCTTAGATGTCCCAGGAGCCTGCCAAGTGCTATCCTCGCCTGACCACCCATTGACTGGTCATCAGTCAACTTCTTCCTGATGCAGACTGCGTGCCCCACACTAGAGGCTGGATGAACCCCGGAGGTGTTTCATAGTGGGGGACGTGGAAGGATTCTGTCCCTCCATCCATGACACCAGAGTGTCTGCTGGGTTCAGAGCACTGTATGAGGTGGGACTGCTACTTGATGTCACATCAGTTCCAGGCCCATAAAGCTTTCTTGGTCACCAGAGTGATTACTTCAGAATTACAATGGAACCTCAGTCCTCAAACTTCATTTGTTTTGGAAGGCTGTTTGAGAAGCGATTAGGTAGAAAACCAAATCACTTTTTCCCATTAGAAATAATGTAAATTGAATTAATCCATTCCAGACCCACAAACGATTCCGTTTCAACCTTTCTTATAGACAGCGCATGTCTAATGTACTGTTTAATCTCTAAATAAACACATCTTTCCTAAATTTATCAAACCACTCCCTACTAGCCTTAAACGAATCACTTTCAGCACTCATTCCAGGGATGTCTTTCAGGTCAGCATGCAGCACCTTCACTTTTTCATGTATCATCGCCTCCGAATGCTTTTCGTTTATCCATGTCAATAACAATTTTTCTACTTCTTCAATTGCCTGTGATTGTTGTTTCACAAGCACTTTGACACTGTTAGCAACATCAGCACTCTTGATGGCCTCTTTATGTTTTAAAAATGTGCTAATCATCAACTTGCCAGCAACAAAAGCAAAAAAAAACCCACTAAAATATTCACAGCACAATTTCCTGAGATGTTAACAAAGTGAGGGTTAGTCATGCATTTTCTCCTTTTTTATTGCCTGAGAGATGCCTTTTGTCATGCTGAGGTATCAGCATGAAAGGGTTGTCAGGTCAACTTGGTCAAGAACCAAATTGTTTGAGATGGGAGACGGTCAAGAACCAAAGTTTGACTGTATGTTTACTGCAGACAGGAAGGAGTGAGATCAGGACAAAACTCATTTATCAGGTCTAACTGCCACGGGTTTCAGCCACATCCTTCAGTGTGCCCACTGTGGAACTACAGAACTGAGTATGAATACTGTTCATGAGATGCTTCAGGCTGCCAGTATTTTCAACGCAGAGAAGTGGTGAAGTTCTTCTGTTGTTCTTCCTATTAGCAAAAATCTGCTCAGAAAACTGTGCAGAAATCGTGAGACTCTTAGATGATTTCGGTGTCAACATCAAGGGGGTCAGAGAGAAGCGGGAATTCTGCTAGACAACTTTGTGCCGCTCATGTCCGGGCCTGACTTCCTGTCTTAAGAGTTCTGAGAAGCTCATGTCTTATTTGGATAATGGCCATCTGAGCAGGTTCCCGGAGCTAGAGCTGTATGAGGCTGTGCACCCTTGGCTGCGCCATGATAGGAGACATACCGATACCATTATTCAGAACATCGGGTTATGTTTGATGACCCCATCCAGTGTTTTTGAGAAGGTTAAGACATCAGAGTTTTATAGATACTCTCAACAGCTGCGCTGTGAAGTTGACCAAGCACTGAATTTCTTCCAGAGCATTCACCAGCAGCCTTCGTTGGACATGAAATCAAGCAGCATCCTCTCTGCCAAACCCCAAACATCAGTATCTGAGGAATTATTGGACAGAGCATGGTTAACAGTGAAACACTTCTCTTAAAGAAACCATGAGTCCTAGAGGGCCCCCAAGTACCTCTGTGCCCCGACTGCTTTGCTGATGTCAGTAACTTTGTGTTCTTGTTGGGCGGGGAAGAACTGGGCCCAGATGGCAAACTCCATGCTTCTTTCAAAGGGTTCAGGTGTGACCGGAGAAAACTCTTGCCTCTGGATGGCAGACATGTCTGTGCCACGTTCAGAATTTGCAGTGGGCGTTATTGGGAAGTTTATTTACACTGTGGCTGGCAGAACCAGAGATGAGACTTTCTATTCAACAGAGAGATATGGAATCACCAATAATAAATGGGAATTTGTGGATCTCTATCCCATTAACAAACATGGACATGAGGGGCAGTGCTCAACAACGAGTCGTGTATCACCAGTGGAATCAGTTCATTGTCCACCTTCAAAAGGGGATCATAGAACAATGGACCAGAACTCAAGTTGTTACCAACTGCTGCACAATCAGAGCAAAATGAATTACACAAGATGATTTCCTACCATGCCAGGCTTTACATCTTCAGGGGCGTCTGTGTGATCTTCGGGTCCTCTTTTGGATCTCAGGGCTGCCCTTCCACAGAAGTATACAACCCAGAGACTGATCAGTGGACCATCCTGGCATCCATGCCAACTGGTAGAAGTGGCCATGGTGTGACCGTGCTGGACAAACAAATCATGGTTCTTGGAGGCCTTCACTATGATGGTCATTACAGAGATTCCATTCTCACTTTTGATCAGGAGAAAAATGGAAGGAAGACGAGTGCCCATGGATGAGCCACAAGCTGGGCGGTTTACAAGTATGCAACCTGCATTTTCCAGAATAAACACTGGACAAGGTCAGACGCTGCAACCAAGGACTTCTTTCTCACTTCAAAGCTAAACAAAAATTTGTTTGTGACAGAGTAGTTAATTAAAAACAAAGAAAAACCTCACCAGTTTTACTATCAAAGCCATTGGTCTAATAGCATTAAAGATTTTCATTCTGCGCCAGCACCCTTTTTTTTTTGGTCTTTTTAGTGGCCTCAAACTCACGCAAAAAGTTAGTTCTAAGCACTAGCTCTTGAAACTACTTCCTGAAGCAGTTTAATAAAATGATCCACTTATCTGGGAGACTGGTTTTATGCTTTAAACATTTCTCTCAGATGTCAGTGTAGGGATCATGCATCTTCTAAGAGAAGGCCTGATAAGTGTCACTTGATGTAATATCCCTTCCTATCTCAATCTGAAATCTTTTTGAACATTTATTCAGTGTATTTCGGTCCATTAGACCTTTTGGTTTTATTTAAGTTTAAAACTCTTGCCCTTTCTGCATGGCTTTTTGCTGAAAATGCAAAAATATACGTTTTTTATAAAGTTAACATTTTATATTCAAAGCACTATTTCTAAGCTGCTTTCTCTTATCTGCATTATGTTAGTGAAAGAGTGTCCATACATGCACACATCTTATGAATATATAAGACACATCCTTTTGTGCATGGTTAGGATTCTATAGGTTTAAGCTAGTGTACCTGCACACACGGTTTGCCATAGTTGTTGAATTTTAGATGTAACATCTTCTCATGTATTAACATTTTTAGAAAGTTAAAATAACTAGAGTCCTTACTTGGTGTCAAAGTAGCCTATTTTCAGTCCATACTGATTCAGTAATATCTGAAATCCTTATATTTCTGAAACACATATGGATTTATAAAAACTAACATTTTATATTTTATTTTCAAAGTAAACATTAGTTTCTTATTGATGTATGTGTTCTTTTTGAACATGTTTTTGAGCATGTTTAACATTACCCTGTTTTTAGCGAGAGTTAGAGTGGTCTGGGTCCTGGGCCTGCAGCATGCAAGCACTTTTAAAGAGAATTTAAGTAACACCAGAGTCCTAAATAAAGGCCTCTTAAAAGTAATGTAACTTCTATTCTCTGCACTCAATAAGGCTGCTGCATCTGTTACTGAATGGAAAGTATCCACTTGTGGAAAATCTGAGCTCAGGTTTGACTTAGAGGTAAGGAATAGAATTATAATCTTACTGGTCATATCTACTTGTTTATTTAGTACAAAAAACTTATCAGCACTAGGGATGTAAGCCCTCAGCTTTTGTTTTATTTACTGAAAGCTACTAGCATCAAGGACAGTAACCTCAAAGTTGAGAGTGGATTGAGAATAACTATTTAAAAGGAGCACCTGAAGTAAGTGTTTTAGGATTAGCTTCACCTTTCAACTCAAAAGGAAAACATATAGTTGACAAAGTTATATAAGAATAACAGGGAATGGCTCATTCACATTGATGCAAGGCTGGTATGATATTCACAAATCAATAAATGTGATACATCACATAAATAAAATGAAGTATAAAAATCACATGATCTTATCAATAGATGAAGGAAAAGCATTTGACAAAATCCAGCACTCATTTATGATAAAATCTCTCAGCAAAGTGGGAATAGAGGGATCAAAACTCAACATAATAAAGGCCATATATGGCAAACCTACAGCCAACATCATACTCAACAGGCAAAACTCAATAAAAGTGTTTCCCTTAAGATCAGGAACAAGAGAGGATGTCCACTTTCACCACTCTTATTCAACATAGTGCTGAAAGTCCTAGCCACAGCAATCAGACAAAAAGAAGAAATAAAGGGCATCCAACTTGGAAAGAAGGAAATAAAACTGTCACTATTTGCAGATGACATGATACTGTATATAGAAAAACCCAAAGTCTCCACAAAAACTACTAGATCTAATAAATGATTTCGGCAAAGTTGCAGGATACAAAATCGATATCCAGAAATCGATGGCACTTTTATACACCAATAATGAACTATCACAAAGAAACTAAGACAGCAACCCCATTTACTATTGCAACAACAACAAAAATAAGGTACCTAGTGGTCCAGGTCCTGGGCCTGCAGCGTGCAAGCACTTTTGAAGAGAATTTAGGTAACACCAGACTCCTAAATAAAGGCCCCTTAAAAGTGTAACTTCCATTTTTTGCACTCACTAAGAAATAAATTTAACCAAGGAGGTAAAAGACCTGTACTCGGAAAACTATAGGACAATGAAGAAAGAAATTAAGGAAGATACAAATAACTGGAAGTGTATTCAGTGTTCGTGGATTGGAAGAATTAACATCATTAAAATGTCCATACTACCCAAAGCAATATATAGATTCAATGCAATTCCTATTAAAATATCAATGGCATATTTCACAGATCTATAAAAAATATTCTAAAAAATTATGTGGAACCAAGAAAAGACACTGAATAGCCTCAGCAATCTTGAGAAAGAACAAAGTTGCAGGGACCACAATGCCAGATATCAAACTATACTACAAAGCCATTATAATCAAAACAGCCTGGTACTGGCACAGTAACAAGCATATATATCAATGGAACAGGACAGAGAGCCCAGAAATCAACCCACACCTTTATGGTCAATTATTATCTGACAGAGGAAGCAAGAACATACAACGGAATAAAAACAGTCTCTTCAATAAATGGTATTGGGAAAATTGGACAGGTACATGCAAAAATATGAAACTAGACCACCAACTTACACCATACCTAAGCATAAACTAAAAATGGATAAAATTCTTACATGTAAGTCACAAAATCAAAAAAATCCTAGAAGAAAACATAGGCAGTAAAATCTCACATGCCTTTCCTAAAAATATTTTTGCGAAAAATCTCCTAGGGCAACAGAAACAAAGGAAAAAACCGAATAGGACTACATTAAACTAAAAGCTTCTGCACAGCAAAAGAAACCATCAACAAAATGAAAAGGGAACCCACTGTGTAGGAGAACATATTTGCCAGTGATACATCTGATAAGGGGTTAATTTCCAAATTTATAAAGAACTCATATAACTCAACACAGGAAGACAATCCAATTAAAAAAATGGGCGAAGGACATGAACAGACACTTCTCCAAGAGGACATACAGGTGGCCAATAGACATATGAAAAAATGCTCAACATCACTGATCATCAGATATGCAAATGAAAATGGCAATGAGGTATCACCTCACACCTGCCAGGATGACTACCATCAATAAGTCAACAAACAAATGCTGGCAAGGATGTGGCGAAAAGGGAACCCTTGTGCTCTGTTGGTGGGACTGTAGATTGGTGCAGCCGCTACGGAAGACAGTATGGAGTTTCCTCAAAAAAATTAAAAATGGAGCTGCCTTTTGACCCAGCAATCCCACTTCTGGGAATATATCCTAAGAATCCCAAACACCAATCAGGATAAATATATGCCCCCCTATGTTCACAGCAGCATTATTTACAATAGCTAAGTTCTGGAAATAGCCCAAGTGCCCATCAGTAGATGAGTGAATAAAAGAGCTGTGGTACATCTAACTCTACTTCTTAATGCTCCTGAACACTTCTTTGTTCTGCTTTCTAAGGGATCTACACTGGTATCATCTATTGGATTGAGTCAATTCCCATTTACCACATTTTCCATTTACATGTCTCCTGGTTTTACACGTGACACGTTTTCACAGTTCTCTTAGGTCAGGACCCAAGCACAAAACAGAAGTTCCTGCTGCTGCAGCCCTGGCCGCCCTGTCTATGAAGCCACACTGGCCTTAAGACTTAGGAGCACTTATCAGGCCTCAGCACCCCAAGGACACTGAAAAGGGAATTATCAATGATTAATATGAGGAGTTATTTTTAATGGGAGCTTCAACTTGCCAGGATATATATTCAGCCAGGAGAAAGCCTCAGGTTACTCTCTGGTCAGTTGCCTTTTATTGGCTCAACCTCTTCACATGGCCTCACCACCTACAACCCTGTGGTTTCTGCTGTCAAAACCCTTATCACACTATATTGACACCTTGCCAAGTCTGTGTGCCACGAGACTAGAAGTGGGTGAGAGGAAACTGATAAGAGCCCACTGAGCTGAAGCTAGACCCAGAATTAGAAACAAGGTTGAGTCCCAGCTACGCTCGTCACTAAATTTGGTGTGTTTTCATTAAATTTGGTGTGTGCTATGTGCGCTGAGTCGGCTCTGACTCCACGGCAACCCCGTGAGTGATGTCCCACCCTCAACAGCCCTGCTCAGCTCCTGTAGACTCGTGTCTATGGTTTCTTTCATGGAGTCAATCCACCTTATGTTTGGTCTTCCTCATTTCCTGCTGCCTTCTATTTTTTCCCAGCATTCTTGTATTTTCCAGAGAATCCTAAATTTGGTACCTTGCACTAAATTTGGGTATACTGATTTTAGTGCTCTGCCTTTCTTTCTCCCTTACTAAGCATTCCCATCTAGCTCCCTATCATGAAAGGAATAAAATGACATTTTGCATATAAAAGTGTTCCATAAATCGCGAAGAATTATACAGATATAAGATGGTATTAGGTGAGCAAAGAATTGTTGGCTGGCCTTAAAAAGGGGCTGCAATATTTCATGGCCAGTTTGCACCATTTTGTGTACTAAGTAGAAGAGATAATTTTCTAAATGACAGTCTCCTGGCTTGAAACATTCACATAATGCCCCTAACTAAAAATTTTGCTGACTTCTTACGGGAAGTACCAGATTTTTTCCATCTGCATATACATATAACAGGGTCAAAAAATTTTAACTCACACAACTCATATGTGCAAGTCAGACAAATCATGATTAAATTAAGAAACTCATTTGCCTATAGGTCAAGGCATGTTGTGGAATCACACACCAAAGGAAAACAAAACATTTTATCTTCATTTTTTAACTCCTGACGTCATTTTTTTTCAGCAGGTTATAAATAGAAAACAGAAGAGAGGGTGCTATTTATCATTTCCTCCTTACACCCAATAAGCATCAGGAGACTTTTGTGCGCAGAATTTTAGCATTTCTTTTGAGTGCGGCTTTGATTAAATTCTAACATCACATACAATGGCAGGGATAAAATGGACTGTTGAATCTGGTTAAGGGTCACTGTCCGCCTTCCACAGAAAATGGAAAGAAATGAAACAAAGCTACACTGTTACACAGAAGGTAAAACTGAAAGGACTTTGAGAGTTGAGCAATAGAAGAAAACTTCTTGGCAATATAACTAAGAATTTCTAAAGGAATTCAGTGTCATTAGATCAAAACCAGGCTTGTGTTCTTCCTCCTAAGCAAAGCCCAAGTCTAAGAGGGTGAAAGAGGTCATTTGTGAAAAAGAACAGGCATTCAGAACCATCAAAAAATCACACAGCAGAACAGTCAAACTCACAAGGCAGGACATGCTAATGCCAGAAGACGTTAAAGGTAAAACATTACCGTTCCTATTGAAAATGGCAGAATAGATGGTGATGTTCTAGAACAAGTATTCTATTTGCTGTGATGGAGACACTGCAAATAACAAAAGACAAAATATGAGAGCCCAGCCAGGCGTGGCTCAGCGGTTGCTAGGATCCAGGAGATGGAGGTTGGATTCCGGGTCAGGGCACATGCCTGGGTTTCGGGCTCGATCCCCAGCAGGGGGTGTGCAGGAGGCAGCCGATCAGTGACCCTCATCATTGATGTTTCTCTCTCTCTCTCTCCCTCTCTTTTCCTCTCTCTGAAATCAATAAAGACATATATATACACAAATACATATATACATACATACATACATATATATATATGTATATATGAGAGAGCCAAGGTGAAGGGCACTGTTAATAGCAAAAGTAGAAAGTGAAAGAACAAAAACATCGCCCTACATCCTGTCCCTTCCTCTCCCAGAGTAACATCCACAGATGAGGCCTTGCCCATCTCCCACCTGCAAATTACACCTTCAATAAACAGCCCGTGAACTGTTGGGTCAAACCTCAGCATTTAGGTCAAAGGGAATTTTTTCCCTCCACCAACCTCTTAAGGCCCACAGCAGCTTGCCACTGAAATGGAGATACGAACAAGGTAATGGGTTTCCAAAGCTCTTTACCTCATGACTTGAATCTTTATTTCCTTTTATCATTCACCTCATCAAACCAGCCCCTCTAGACCTTTCACACAAATTTGTTTTCCTGTGACTCATTTGACTCTTGCCTCCAGGGTCCTCCGATGACACCTCGGGCCCTGGAATTACATTGTCATCTTGGCCCTACGCCAGCCAGCCCCTGCCCCACCCCACCAATTCACGAGGCTTTTCACAAATGTTTTCCCAGCGTTATCACAATCCCTATTTTCTCACCTTGACCTATTAGAAAAGAAATGAGTCTTAGAGTACACTCAGCCTAAACATGAAAATTCTAGGTGTTTTTATGCACAGAATTTTTATATCATATGCAAACAAAAGGGTAAATGCAATTTAAGGAGATAGTGAGGATGTCTGGATCATTCTTTCATTAGGTTAGAGGCACCTAGAGGTCACGTCTCTAATGTGTTACATATCTCCAAGAATAGGTTATCAATGTTTCTAAGAATAAAGATGAAATCTCCCACAGCTGAATGCAGACTGATGCAGCCACTATGGAAAACAGTATGGGGTTTCCTCAAAAAATTACAAATGGAACTGCCTTATGACCCAGCGATCCCACTTCTGGGTATATATCCGAAGGAATCCAAAACACTAATTCATAAGAATATAGGCACCCTTATGCTCATTGCAGCTTTATTTACAATAGCCAAGCTATGGAAGCAACCCAAGTGCCCAGCAATAGACGAGTGGATAAAAAAGCTGTGGGACATTTCATAGTGGAATATTACTCGGCCATAAAAAGCACACAAACTCTTACCACTTGCAACAGCATGGGTGGACCTAGAGTGTGTTATACTAAGTCGGTCAGGTAAAGACAAATGCCATATGATTTGTGGAATCTAAAGAACAATATAAAAGAACAAAACAAAAACAGATGCATAGAAACAGAGAACAGACTGATGGTTGCCAGAGGGGAGGGGCGTTGGGGGACTGAGTGAAAAAGCTGAAGGGACTGAGACCCAAAGAGTGGCCAGCACAGAGCATGGGCAGAGTGCCAAGGCAGGGGACTCAGGGAAAGGCTCACGAGGGGACCACAGCTAAACCAGACTTTAAAGAGCGGCAGGGTTGGAGAGACAGACGTGGGAGAGGCTGGGATACAGCTTTGGTTTACTGGTGAGGAAACTGAGTCTTGAGAGCGCGATGACCGGCTCCAGGTGGAGGGGCCCAGGCCTGAAGCCAGACAGCTCGGCTCAGGGCCCATACTCTCCTCCGGTTTCACACTGACTCCTCCAAGACTTGTCTCTTTTCCTCTTTTGGAATAAGATTTAGGAAGCAGATTTTTTTAAACATTAAATAATTCAGATTAAACTAGAGCCGCCTTCCTGGCGCAGGAGACCTCCGCGTTCCCGTGGCTGTATGTCCTCTAGCTGGTCTCTCTTTGCCTGAGACATGTGCCACCCTCACACCCCAGCCCGGGAGGGCCCGTGCGGTTGGATAAGAAGCCCGCTGCATTCGGGGGCCCAGAGGCCCGCTGGCCTGCGGCTTTCATCCTGGCTCCATCTCTTCGTTCCAGATATTTATGGGGCAGCTGTCTTGTGGAGACGGTAGAGATCCTCAGGGGGGCAGCGAGGACGACAGGATGTCACTAACTGGGAGTGACTTTGGCAGATCTTTCTTTCTTCTTGGGATTTTCCTCCCAGAGTGGGAAGGGTAATATTTGATCACGACCCAGCTTTCTTAATGTTTATGTGTATCTCAGGGAGGCACTGAGACCTTTAAGGAAAGCTCCGACGCTCTCAATACTGGCTGACACACTCAGATCCAGTGGGGACCCGTTGGTCACCGATGCCAGTGACACTTTTCAGGAACTAGCTTGCTACGAACCAAGTTAACTACCCAGGGAAATGGCCTGTCCTCTCCTGCCCACTAAAAGTCATGTTAATCTATTTTCCATTGATTCCAGTTATTTTTCAAGTCGTTTTCTTCTCATAGTCTGTTTCAAATTGTGTCACAGAAGACTTCAAATGATACCAAATGCAATTAGATTTGGCAGAAGGTAAGAATGCATCAGAAATAGTTAGATAGATTATGCCAGAGCTGCAAAGTATAGAGTAAATAGAAAACCAAGGTGAGAAAGCTGAAGGAGCGGGAGCACCTCTTGGGTGCGATGGGGTGGGGTTGGGTGGGGAGCCTGAATGACGACTCTTTTCCCTCCCCCACCTCTGACAGTAAGAGCAGCTCCCATTGATGGGAGATTTCCAGACGCCAGGCATTGAGGCCACAAGCTTTACATACCCCAGTAAATCCGCACAATCCGCACAACCACCCTGGAAGATACATGTTCCTGTTCAGAGTTTACAGTTTAAGACACTGAAGCTGAGAGTATATAAGAACCTTGTCCAAAGTCACGGAGCTATGAAGTGGCAGAGCTGGCATTGGAAAACAGCTGACACCACATCTCCTGCTGTCCCCCTTCCAGGTACCCTGATCCTCTGACTGGCCCACTGGAGACTATTCCGGGAGGAGGGAAAGAAGAGGACAGAAGGGACTGATATAACAAAATAAGCATCACCTAGGCATAAACTGTTATAGGATAAAATAATCAGGATGCATAAACCTGAAGTTGACGACTCAACCCTTACAGAAAAGAGAACAGGCTTGACCATGAGACAGCCCAGGAGTCGCCTGCATCGGAGCTTGTCCGCATTTCCTCCCATACACCGGCGCTCCCCCAGTAAAAGGAGCTACCACACCTCGTTCAGAAGGTTGTCAGGAGACTGTAAGTTATTTAACATACATTAAATAATCTAAAACACAGTAAACGCTTCAGAAGTGCTAATTCCCCCAACGCCTTTCTCACAGGCTCACACCTCCCCTCTTCTGTCTCCCAGTTTTATGAGAGATGAGCAGACAGCCCCACAGGATAAACTTAGCCCAACCAAGTGTGTAACCTTGTCATGGTCCCCATTTCACCCCTGCCGCGATTTTTTAACTCACTGAAAAAAACAATTGTTTTAAATAAAAATCTACCCTTAGCCAACCTATTCCCTTTATGTCGCTCCCTCTTCTATAACCTCACATGTGGGAGACAAAATGTACTTCATAATTCGCCTTCAAATATGATTTTCTTCCTTCCATCTTCCCTACGGGCACAGATCCCAGAAAAAGTCTTCGTACCTCATAAACATCAGCGGCTTTATTAAGAGTTTAGTTCTGGCTAGTCTTTCTCTGTCCCAAAAGGTCTGGCCGTCGTAAGTTTTTTTCCTCCAAAAGTTCTAAAGCAGATTGACAATGGGAAACAAATAAACCTCCACGGGCAGGCTGCAAATCTTATCAGTGTCCAAGGCGTTATGTGTATCACTTGCAACACTTGATGAAGATGCAGCTTTAAGGAATAACACGTGTGACAAAGAAGTGGTGGTTACATGGCATGGTGCAGCTGCTGGCACACACTGTAAAGTGTGCCCCTTGGTCTGAAGAAACGGTGCTCAGCCATCCACATTAGTGCACTTTCTTCCATTCAGGTTCTTTCACAGCTCTCTGCGCATTTGCATCGACAATCGAGTTAGCAAAGTCCAGCCCAGGGGCAGTGTCCATTCCTGCCAAGTCCCATTGTGGCCGCCCGGGGCTACAGGCATGAGTTGCACTTACCAGCTATTTCAGTCTTCCCGCCAGGGAATCTGCCACACGGCCATCTGCAGTCTGTCTCTTTTGCTGGCAGACAGAACAGTTCTTGTTGAAGGTCTGTGCCTCTGAGGATGAGAGAGGACTCTTCCTAGCCAGCCCATCTCTGCAGTGCTGCAGGGCCCCCACGTCCACTTGTTTCAGAGACCCAGGTGGACACTTCAAGGGAGCACGTGGGATACCTGCTTGTCGATTCCGACCACCTCCCAAACCTGGAAGGGAGTTCTGATGGGCACCCACATGTCCTACTTTAATGCGCCTCTAAAATTCCAAAAGTGCCCCGCTCCATTCGAGGACCCCTAAGCAGGGCAGGCCCCCATCGCACCACATAGCCATACGGACCACAAAGCCAGGCCACTGCTCGTGACTCAGTAAAAGCCCAAACGCAGGGGCTTTCACCATTATTTAATCTTCGATCACTGTTACAATAACAGCGTGAGATTCGGATCAAATGACCTCATCGGTTTTCACTTTCTTCAGTCTTTCCATCCGCTGGTCTTAATACAGCAGCTTCCCAAACAGGATGTCGTCGTTGGCTTTGTAACGGCCACCGCTAAGCAAGCCGCTCTCTGTCGGTCAGCTGAGAGCGGTCTGCAAGGCACCGGCCAGTAACAGTACAATCCAGCTTCTCCTCACACAGCCCCAGGCTCAGCCCCAGGGGCGGAGGCGCCCTGCCTCTCCCATCTGTCTTTCTTGCATTCCCCAGGCACCATGGTCCCGTATAAACCATTTCCATTTTATTATAAAACGCTCCTGGACACTCCATCCCCATTAGATGTTTCAGTTCTCTCATGCAAAGTCCCGGTAGCAGTCACTGAGGGGCACTCGTAGGCTCTTGACATAAGCCCCAGCCTATTTCCCACAAAGGGCTGAGGCACAGCGAACCTGTCCCCCCAGCGCTCAGCTCTGCATTACACTGTGTGGGCTCAGGCAATCTTGCTGGTTCCATTTAGCATGGCCAATTAATCTCTCTCGAAGGGCGGATTTACATGCCTTCCGGTTTACAATGCTACAAAGGAGAAATGTTCCCCAATCAGATACAGTTTCTGTCCCCTTAATACGGTCAGGTAATACAGATGCAATCATTTCACATAATGCCTGTTTAAAACGTACCAGTTCTTCTATCTTAATTCCATCAACTCTTATGCTCCTAACTGTAGCCTCTATATGGACTTAACAGGTTTTGGTTTCACAGTTCAAGGGAACCCATATCCTGCCTAAGGAGTTCCCTCTGTTCCAATCACGTGATTGGTTCTACTAGCAACCAGCCCCCTACCTTAGGGGACTTTCAAAGTCGTCTCATTAACATAACAAGAGACACCTGGGGTTTTATTTGTTTTGTTTTTTTGTTTTGTTTTGTGTTTAGGCTCAGAACTTTAGGAGTTCTGGGAGCTGTGAGACAGGAATTGTGGATAAGACCAAATATGTATGAGAAATATATTTTGGTCATCTGAATGACCAAAATTATACTTCTCGTAAATCACAATATGGCACTCATAACAAAAGGAACCACTTTCCTCAAGTCTCATTGCTTAGATTTGCTTAGGAGGAGTTTTACCCACCACACAAAGTTGAATACAACCTTGAACAAGAAAAGTAGGTAGGACACATTTCCAAGAACAATTAGGGTCTCCTCTGAGACCTGCCTCACCCAAAAGGAAAACCAGGGAGAGAAAAGAAGGAACAGACGCACATTAAGAACGGTGGACAAAGGCCTTTTAGTTCTTTGCCTGGGATGCTGAAAGGCGACAAACCTAGGAGAAGGGACAGAGTATGGGGTACCAGCACCAAGAGCAAGAGGAGAATTGCAGAGGGACAGTTAGGGACAGATCACCAGCTAATTACCTCGACAACCTGCTTTAGGACTATTCTTCCAAGTGAAGAGAAGCCAACCCAGGACAACTGGGAAGTCCAGCATACCAGTTTCAGGCACAGCTTGGACCAGGCTCCAGTGATGTGACCAGGACCCAATGTCCTTCCACCTTTCTGCCCTTTTCTGCATTTGGTTCTAACTTCACATAGGCTTTTACCCTGGGACTGCAAGAGACTGCAGCATTTCTAGCCTACATCCTTTCAACTTTGAGTTTAATAGAGAAGAGTGAGTAAATGCACAAACCAGTGTCCGAGCTGAGTCTCATTAGCTCCGATGGCCTGGCTGGACCAGATGTCCCTCTCTCACTCAACCACTTTGGCTAGGGGAATAGGGTGTTTTCACTGGCCTGTGCCTCAGTCTCCTGCTCCATTCCTAAAATCGGGTATGGGGCCCACATCTTTTGAAACACACGGACTAGAAGTGGGGGAGAGATGGTTCCCCCAATGGACTATCAGAGTGTATTTTGCATGAGAAGAGGAACAGATGCTAATGGCAAAAACAACGGACATGTCCTCCATTTCCAGCTAAGCTTAAATGTGGTTTTTATCCTAGCCGGCCAAGTGCACACTCAGAGTCTGGATTTTCAGAATCCCTCAAGACATCAGAAGTGGTATGAATTTGGGAAACAGATAAACATGAATTAAAGCCTGGCTCCAATGTATATTCACTGATCTAAACTATTACTGTAAAAAGAAACACGCCAAGTCAATTAACCTCACCAATCCTGACTTATTTATAATATAACGATAACACCTTCCTCATAAGATTATTAGGAAGACTTAGATAATATATGTAAATTGCTTAGCTCAGTAACACTTAGTGAATCCCAATGAAAGACAGCTGTGATGACAAAAATCATGACGGTAACCATGGCCTTTAGAGTTGCACCCCTGCCAGCGGAACTGTTACCAACCTGTTTCTCTATTTCATTGCGCCCAGCACATGCTTAGTGAGGCAGGGCGGCCTGAGAAGGCTCAGCGGCCAACCTGCTCCACACGCTCCCCCTTGCTTTGCTCTACAATCTCATTGCATGGGGCTAAGATCAATTCCACTAACTACCCTTTCCGTAACATCTCTTACAGGTGTTAAATAAAGCAAAAAGAACATTTCTCTCTCTCCCACGAAACTGAAGGTTTTCAACTAGCTCTACCCTGGCAGGTCAGGGCTCCATTACTGTAAAAGGAGAAATGCCAAAGCCCTTTGGAATGCTGGCCAAGCCCTGAAAAGCCCTGCTTATTTGAAACAGGCGCATTTTGCATGTGTCACACGTTCTGCATCTACAAGGATGGCATCCTCCACAAAATCCCTTTTCTTGGACAACAGAACATATTGCTGAGGCCTAATGAACCTGGCTCATCAATGCAAATGGGCAGGTTCTCTCACTGTCTCGCAGCACCTTCCCACGGTCCGGGAAAGTGGAGCCTCCACCTTGAATACAGAAAGCCCTCATTTCTGTTTCTCCTTAGAACAGGCTGCCCAGACTTCAGGCTCTCAATGACACTAGGAAGGACTTGCTCAGACCATTAGACGGAAGGCAATATTTCTCTGCCCATTTTAATAGACCTGTATTTCTAACGCTTCCTCTGTGTCCTTTCTTCGCCCTTCAGTATCACTAGCAAATCCTCAGAAGGCCTCTTGGCAGTGCCCATGATTCAGTTTGCTCTCATCCAATTTTCTTCTACCTTAGAGAATAAATAATAGCCAATTATGGTTACTCTTGTCAAACTCTGAGCATCCTTCTACATCAGGGGAGGAACTCAGTTTTATCGTATTGGTCATCATTGGAAATATTCTTAATACATGCTTTTTTAAGCATTAAAAAATGTCATAGAAGAATTGTTTTTTAAACAGCTTGATTCCATTAACCAATTTTTAAAAATCTGATTTCCTAACATCATCAATTAGTAGGCAGATTGGTCACCAGTAGAGCACTCAAATAACACTAATTGCACTAAGGTTTATTTTAGATGTTAGAGGGCGAGGTGAACTGTACATTCCAAAGAATGTAGCCTCAGAAGAAAACTAAGTTGTATGGTTCTTTGACAGCATTCTAGGCCCTTCTTTTTCATCACTGTGCTTGGCAGATATGAGGCACTTAAAGGCAAAAATTCAAAACAAAACAAACAAAATCAGACTCTAAGGGAAACTCATCTTGAGTGGCCACAAGATAGCTAAACACAGCACACACACCTTCTTTTCTAGTGAATTAAAGGATCTTCCATTCGATATTCACTTTGCTAAACTCACCTGTGTTGGAACTGTAAGACTAAAAATTTCTAATATTCCCTTCTCTTTAACACAGATAAAACAACTTCTAGAAGAAAAAAGAAATTATCTTCCAGATGACACTCTACTAGGTGGATGAAGCCAGAATAGCAGAGCATTTTCTTCAGTGATCATCAGAAAAATGAAATTTCCCAGGTTAAATCTTGTTAACCAATTGATCTGACAACAATAACACCCCATCCTTCAACAACAGCTTGTTTCCCTGGAAGACATCTGCTCTTATGATATTAAGAAGTATTCTGTTGAAAATCAAGTCCTGTTTATGAACCCTGGTTTTTTGTTTCTCCCATTCCAACCTGACCTGTCTGCTTTCAAAAAACAAAGATGCATTTTTGATCTCTTGGGATTTTATATCATCTTCACTTCAGCCTTAGAGTCACTATCCTTTTATAGAACTTCTGATTAAAATGTTTGCTGGAATTTGACAGGAAACACAGTCCTGTGAGATCAAAAAAGGCTTACTTTACTCTGTCAGAGATCCTCTACCCCTGCTCCCACCAGACTACTGTCAGAGCTTCAGGAGAGGAGGGGGAGGGTGGTAGGTCAAGTAACCTACATAACCCCTTCCTCCTTTCCTCGTTCCTTCCTCCTGCCACACGACGTGCTAGTAGCTTCCTTACCAGCACATCCTTGCTTGTGCCATCCTCATGGAGCTTACAGGCAAGAACTGCTACCATCAAAATGCAGTGTGTTCAGTACCACAGAGAGAACACAAAGGAGAGTCACCTTAGCCACCTGCAGGACCAGCTTTATGGGTGGACAATTTCTGGAGTCTCGCAGGGCCCGTGGGCTGAAGGGCCTCAAGCCTGGCTTCATGCTCTGTTGTCACCATCTTGAAATTCCTAATTTTTTAAAAAGGGGGCCCTGCATTCACATTGCTCTGAAGCCTGCGAGTTCTGCAGCTAGCCTGGGCCGCGCTTGTCCTCTGGGGCCCTTCTCCCTCTCAGGCTCAGCCTGGCACCCCACAGTTCTCTTTCGGAAGCAGGATCCGGCGCTTCAGCAGGCTGCCCTGTTCTCTTCGGTGCCACAACCACGTTCTTTATTTCTTGCGTCTGTCACCACTCTGCACTGGCTGCAGGGTGATGTGTGATGCATGGCCCCTCTGCTTCTTAGAGGACACCAATGATATAATCTTTCATTTGATAGTCTAGATAATCACTGAGGAGAAACAGAATAAACATGGAAATGTTATAAAGTTACTAACAAAGCAAATGGCAGACCACATATACTCCAGCCCGCCTGTTTTATTACTAGGGGTAGAGCAAAATAAAGCCACCCCCAGCAGGCCTGAACTGCGGAGCAGGATAGAAAGTCCTTGGGTGACTGGCCTTTCTGCAGCCCGCCACACCAGATAACATCCAGTTCTCGGGGCCCCTAACTCCCAAGGAGGAGCACCCTGGAAGCATTTTCCCAGAGGGCAAGACTCCGTGAAGACTCAGGAGCAAGCAGGTTAGAAGGTCAGGCCCGCTATGAGATCTGGGGTGCCCCTACAAGACACATCCTATTATTGGACCCATTTTGAAGAGGAATCTGGTGCTTAAAGGGGTGAACTTTGCAAAGGTCACACAGCTAATAAGTGGAGAACCCCAATTCAATTAACCGACTCTGGAACCTCCACTCTTGACCTCTATGCCACCACCTGCCGCCACTCTAGGCTCTAGTACAGCTCTTTTCTCCTCCCCACTAGTCCCCCTAAACAATCTTTAGCTGCTGTGTAAGTAAGTGGGTGCAATAGAAACAAGGGGCTCTACCCCCCCCCCCAGCTGTACTCACTGGTGGCTTCCAGTCCCAAATGTAAATGTGCATTTTGGGGGGTAGGGGGAGGCAGAGCCCCCTCCAACTGCCTGGGGAAACAGCAGGGGACAGGGCTGGGGTGAGAGATCTGCACCGTGAGGCTGGGGACAGGGAAGGCACGCCCCTTCAATTACCCAGGGGGAGGTCTTTCTAGAAAACAGGGGCTTTAGAGAAGAGGACGGGGCGTGAGGTCACAGCACAGGAGAAGCTGAACAAAAGGACTGGGGAGACCAAAAGGACAGAGAAGCCATTTCCAGCGGCTGCCATGAGCTGAAAACCATGAAGAAAGGGAAATGCCAAATGTGATTTTTAGGAAGCCTTCTGTGCAGGCTGCTGCATAAAATACTTACACTACCCTTCTAAAGAAACTTATGATTTAAAAAAAACCACAGAGACATTCTTCTTCAAGTCTTCTGAAGTTAGACTGCTGTTTCCTCAATGCAATAGCAACATGAGGCAATTCTGGGCCACAGGAGACTCTGCGATTTATTTAAGTTACAAAGAGAACAAATCAGCACTTTACCAACTATTTCTACTTTTTTGGAGGTAGCTAGAAGCCTCTGTGGTATGATTCATGCTACCCCTGAGTTCTACCATTAAAGAGACCAGAAATTAGATATTAGAGTTTTAAAAAAGAGTTTCAGGAGAAAAGGAAAATTCCAGCAAAACAATCAGTTACCTGGAGAGCAGAAAATAAACCACATGTACAATGACTAGATGTGTTACTTCCAAAGTGTTAAAAAATAAGGTTTGATTATAGGGACTCAGTGGGGAAGTGGGTTTCCCTAATAGGCACCTGGATTCCAGATGAATATTTTAGGCCCTGGAGGACTCTGGGAGCGAGTGCATATATTCAGAGATGAGTCAGCACTAAGTGGCCCATTATGCCAATTTTTCACCTTTGCCAAGTCTGGGGTTGAGTCCATTAAATTATACTTGCTCTGGGGGGACTGACTTCCTGATCTACAGTCATCAAGGCCCCTCTTGCCACAGTGATCTTGAAAACTGACTGCTTTCCTCCAAGGAGCCACCTCCTTTGGCTTCTATAACTACAAGGTCGAGACACACGCTTTTCATAAACTATGACTAAGCAGAATCTAAATAGTCCTAGGCGTCTCCTCAACCCTCCACCTCCCAGCAGAACACTTGGCCAGAGTTCTGCAAAGCCAAGGCCAGGAAATCACCCAGGCTCCTAAGGTACAGATTTTATGGGGAGAAGAAAGTGCCAAAGAATGAAATTAAAAGAACTTTTCTTTCTAAATGCAAAATCTCTTCCCAAAAGAATTAGAAAGCATTAGGCTGTTTCTAGTCGAATGCTTAAGATGATTTCATCTGATGGCTTTTTCTATTAATAATTATACAATTATGCCTTGACACAATTCTATGATGTTGCCAATTCTGTCTTTCAAGCAAAAGAACAGACATATTTATTTATTCTTTTCTTTAAAATGATGACTCACAGGAAATGCTGTGTCTGTCCTGCTACCAGCTCAGTTTGGAAGAAACTCTTTGGCATAGCATTGTGAGTAGGTAACATTTTGTTTTTCCTACTCCCCTCAGAAAAATAAAAGAGGTGGCCAGTAGATTAATTAGAAGAAGCATAGCATGCAGTAAGAGGGAAAACCTAGAGTGGAAATACCTGCATTTAAAAATCCCGGCTCATGCCCGCTGTTGTGGCGATGGTTTACCACCCACCCGTGAACCAGGAGGTCGTGGTTCGATTCCCGGTCAGGGCACCTGCCTGCGTTTCAGGCTCAATCCCTAGTTGGGGGCTTGCAGGAGGGAGCCGATCAATGATGAGAATCATTGATGTTTCTATCTCTCTCCCTCTCCCTTCCTCTGTCTCTGAAATCATATTTTTTAAAAACATATTTTAAAAAAATAAAAAATAATAAAATCCCAGCTCACCACCTAAGGCAAGTGTGGTCTTAGGCAAGTCACTTGACCAATTCAGTCTTAGTTTTTCTACCTATAAAAGCAGGCACAAGTCATACATAAAACCCAGCCTACCTCATTTGGGTGAGAAAATGAGGCAATTTGAATGCACTCTAAAACTGTAAAGTGTTTTACAAAAGCAAAGCAATAAGCAAATATAAAGTGCCATCATTAGGACCTTCAAGTCATCCCAGCATGATGGCTGTTCCCTTTCTTTTACTTCTCCAGAAAAAAGAAAGCAATTCTTACCTTTGTGATACATCTCAAAGTCTTCATGAGTGTTTTTGTCAAAAAAGATTCATGTTAACAAATATGAAACTGCAGAATGTATGCAAATCTTCCCGACACAATTCTCAGGTAATATATACCATACATTTAGGTAATAGCACTCCACTTGTCTACGGCTTTATTTGAACTCTTTGGGATATTGAGCAATCAATTTACTACGTAACTCAAAACTGGTTGTATACATAAAGTCACAGATTTTTGTCTTTCTAATAGGCCAGGAACTTGCAATGTTCTTCTAAACAAATCTTATCATAATGTCTCCAATAGATTCTGTTTCTCATGTTGAACCTACAATGGAGAATTAGCGTATTACCACCATTTTATAGAGAAGAAACAGGGGCGCAGAACAAATACGTCAATTACAACAAGCTTTTAAGGCCCAGCCGAGCGGCTCAGTGGTTGAGCATCAACCTATGATCCAGGACATCATGGTTCGATTTTCGTTCGATTCCCGGTCAGGGCACATGCCCGGTTACAGGCTTGATCCCCAGCAGGGGGGTACAGGAGGCAGCCGATCAGACTCTCTCATCACTGATGTTTCTCCCTCTCTCTCTCTCCCTCCCTCTCCCTCTGTCTGAAATCAATAAAGACATGTTTTTAAAAAATATTCTAAGTATCTGCTATATTTCTCCAGTCCTGGGCCTCAAAAAGAAGTCAAGCCTACACCTATGTGAACTTAGCCTGTGTGGTGAGGGGTCTCTGCGGCCTGGAGTTGGAAGGGAAGATCTTGCGGAGGGCTGGAGTTTCCAAACAACTGTGTCTCCCTGTAAATTCCAAAACAGAGTTGAGATCCTGTGTACCTGGGTCCTTTTCCACCAAATCACACTCATGTCCAGTGCTGCTCAAAACAGGGCCTTGGAGCCAGCAGCAGAAATAGCAGAGCCTGGGCAGAAGGGCACATCCTCTGGGCCCACCCAGACCCACAAAATAGAAAACTCTGGGGCCAGGGCCCACCCATGGGGGGGCGGCAATGTAAAACAAGCCTTCCATTGATGCTCTAAAGTTAAGCATCTCTGCGTACATCACAGTATAGTAGAAAAAGCATGACGTCTCTGGTTTTATAATGTTCTAGTGCCTGAAGTGGTGCTGGGTTCCATGAAAACTCTCTTCATTTACCGCTTCTTATAATTTTTATAAGAAAAAATTAAAGTCACGTGTTTTGTAAAAACAGTAATAATAAAGTAAGTGCTGCAGGACAAACAGAAGACACCTGTGATCCCACAGCCCAGAAATAACCGCTTAAGACCCCTGCATATTACAGCTCCAGCCCCGGCTGTGTTTCGTACGGAATACAATGCGAGTCACATAGCACGGTGGTCTTGACCACTGTTTGTGTTTTGTGAGGATCTTCCAAATATATGCCACAAATAGAATCGATGGTACGTACCATTTTAGAACCTGCTTTTCTCACTGAAAAATATAGTCATGAATACATTACACCTTTACTATCTCTAATCCACCATGTCACTGTTAATGGCAGCTCAGTGGTCATTTCAGTGGATTTACCATAATTGAAGAAATCCTATATGATCTGATAATGTATTTATTTACAGTTAGGAATCTTTGAAAATATTACAACAAAAACTCAAGCTGTTTCTTAGTGCACACCCTTGCAGCACAGGCTCAGCAGAGACGATGATGAGGTTTGCTCTTTGTGGTGTCATAAAGCACTGATCTCTAGATTTTTTTTTTTTAAATATATCTTCATTGATTTCAGAGAGAGAGAGATAGAAACATCAATGATGAGAGAGTCACTGATCAAGCCCGCAACCCGGGCATGTGCCCTGACCAGGAATCGAACCCCGATCGCCTGGGTCCTAGGTCGACGCTCAACCGCTGAGCCACGCCCGGCCGGGCTGATCTCTAGGTTTTTGAACCTTCCTCGATCTTCTAGTCATGCTCGCTTAATATGTTAGGCTTCATTCATCTTTACTAGTCACGGAAACATCTAGCTCAACAAAGAGTAAGAAAACGCATGTTTTGTCCACATGCTGCATGTTAAAGAGAACTGAGGTCCTATGGCAGTTCTATTTCTAAGTTCTTGAGGACTTTCCATACTGCTTTCCATAGCGGCTACACCATTTTATATTCTCCCCAGCAGTGCACAAGGGTTCCGATCTCCCACCTCCTGACCCACACTGGTTACCCAGCAATCCCACTTCTGGCTACATATCCAAATATTTGAAAGCAGGTCTCGAAGCGCCATTCACACACCCATGTTCATACCAGCACTATTCACAACGGCCAGGAGGTGAAAGCAACCAATGTCCACGGGCAGATGAATGACTAAACAAAATGTGGAATTTACATAGAATGAATTATTCTGCCTTAAGCAAGGAGGAGGAAACCTTGTCACATGGATGAATCTTGAGGACAATATGCTAAGTGAAATAAGCAGTCACGAAAGGACAAATACGGTATGATTCCATTTACGTGAGATATGTAAAGACGCCAAACGAAGCAAACAGTGGTTTCCAGAGGGAGAGGGAAAAGAGAAGTTGTTGTTTAAAGAGTACAGAGTTTCAGTTTTGCAAGATGAAAAAGTTCTGGAGATCTGTTTCCTAACAATGTGAATATATATTCAACACAACTGACCTATATATTTAAAAATGGTTAAGATGGTAAATTTTATGTTATGTGTTTTTTACCACAGTAAGAATAAAAAGGCAAAAAGTGCACACATACACATATGTTCAAACACATACATTCACAATAAACCTGTATATACATATACATGTGTATGCCACAAGCACATATATACAAACATGTAGACAAAGTCATGCATCTGCACATGCATAAGCACCCTGACTGCATGAGAGTCAAGTATAACTAACCAATAAGAATAATGGTAATTTTATCGAGCACTTACTATATGCCAGGCACCTGTTTAAATGATTTACATGTATTAACTTATTAAAACCTCAAAACTTCCATGAGCTCGGTCTTATTTTTATCGCTATTTACCTACAAACAAACTGCAACAGAGGAAAAGTAACTTGCCTGTGGTTACAGAACAAGCAAGGATTGGAACCATTATTTGAACAGGGTCCATACTGGAAACGATACAAATGTCAATTACTTATGTCTAAGGTATTAGAAAGCATTTCTATGGGTGAGAAAATTATTTGGGATAATGTCTGTAAGGCAATAAAGTTGGACTGCAATGGCCTCTCACCAGCCCTTTCGAAATGCTTTATTCCTTTCCTGATGCCTTCTCTAAGTATCCATGTCCCCCTTACCATTCCGCCTCTATCCTACACATGCGGGCACACACACACACACACACACACACACACATGCACACTCATTTTGGCAGTCTTTTATACCTTCACCTTATATAGCCACATGTGTAGCTATTTATAAATGTGTCTAATATTTATTGAGTGCCTGCTATATAAAAGATACTTTTCATATATTTCTACATTATTTAATACTCATAGCATCCCTGAAAAGTACTTACTACAGTTCCTATTTTATAAGAAGAATCTGAAGCACAGAGAGAGGAAATTTACTCAAGGACCCACAACTAGTAAATGGCAGGTCAGGTGTAGAAACCAGGCATTCTGGCTCCTAAGCTCGTGCTGCTTTCACTGTGTCACCCAGATTCTTCTCTTTTCACCCGATAAAAATCCCTACCATTTCCATGCACAGTTCACAGCAGTTGTGAAGGATGAAACCAGTGAGCCAAAAGATTTCAAGATTTTTGAAACACAACTGCTGAATTAATTTTTGTACTTGGGGACAAACTAGTCTAGTTTCATTCTTTTGCATGTGGCTTCCCAATTTTCCCAGCACCATTTATTGAAGAGGCTTTCTTTTCTCCAGTGTATGTTTTTGGCTCCTTTGTCAAAAATTATTTGTCCATATACATGTGGTTTTATTTCTGGGCTCTCGATTCTCTCTCTGGGTCTCTCTGTAGACTGGGCCTGATTTCTAAAACATTATTACAAACTGGCCCCACAGTGGAGCTTTAACCTCAGCCACATCAGGAATCCGGAACCAGGAAGCTGCTGTTCCAGCTGCCAGCTCTCGGTCATGCTGTGCCAGCTGGGATCTGGGGATCAGGAGGTCCCTTTCAGAATGGCTGGGCCTGGAGCAATGGCATGCCTAGATCCCTCATGAGTAAAACAGATGCTTCCTGCCACACCAATCCTTCCAAATTGACTTCCTGAATTTAAGTTTCCTTTCAGTGCACCCAGTTGGTGGAGCCCAAATCATATCTAAATCCCTACTGCAAGGAAGTCTGAGAAAGAAAGTTCACAGTTTCCCCGCCTATGACGTACCCAGGCACACACAGGAGAAAGACTGGAGCAGGTGTGGAGACACCCAGTCTGCAGTACCCGCCCATCATCTTTGACAGGAAAGAAGTAAATGTCTAAAGGAAAGAATTCTGAGAGTATTATATTCAAGTAGGGGAGCCTTTCGGTTACCCAGCAAATAGCTCCATAGAGGAAACCATCTACTCTGGCCAGCGGGGAAGCCAATCTTGGTGATGAAGAAGCAGCTTTGCCTGTGAACTTCTAAATGTTCCACTTGTGACCAGGAGGGTCTTCAAATACTTCCATCCACTGAAGCTATCACGAGAGCAGGGGGTTATGGGCCAGCCTACTCCCAGTCTCCAGCAGGGAGAGGGTCCCACACTGGGAGGATACAGACGGGCACCCTCACTGGGCTGTAGCAGGTGAAACCCTTCCTGAGAGCTATCATCTACTGGTCTCTCACCACTGGGATCCGGCCCAGCACTTGGCATTTCCTTTCCACATACTGAGAACTTGGCAGGGAGGGAAACCATCCCAATCCAAACCAAGCAAAATGAAACACTTCCCTCTCCCAATTCTCAACTAAAAAAAAAAAGTGTTGCAATGGCTTCCTTCTTCAAAATCACTTTATTTTAATCAGTCTGTGTGCACCTGACTGCACGTCAGATGGGCTGCAAATCAGATGTGACAAGCCAAAGCAACTATACAGTTATTTGAATGAAAGAATGTTGTTTTTTTAAAAAAGGAAAGTTTACTTTTGAATACCTTCCAAGGGCCAGACAATTTGCTAGGATATCTATATGTTACCTGATAAATTCTCATGTCAAATCTACAAAATAAGTATTACTCTCAATTTTGCTGCTGTCCCCAGCAATTTTGAAGTTCAGAAATTAAGCAATTTGCCTCAAGCACACAGCTACTATGCTGTGGAGCTGGGATTCAGACTAAATCTATGATTCTATAGCCCTTGTGGCTCCCATAACATGAGTATTTCTCAGCCCTTTTTAGCCACATCCCACCCAAAGAACTTTGCCAAGCATTCCTTTCGGTAGCTTATATTACAAAAGAGACTCTTTTATTTTCCAAATAGGGGTTATTAAATTTCTTTTCCAAATATAGAATTATTATGTGATCATATTTACTCTACTCTTTCAAAGCGTACATCATCCCAACTCCTCCAGGGGTTATAATGATACACTCTCTCCCTCACCGCTGCTATCATGCCTAAAGTACTACAGTAGCATCAACCAATGGAAAAAATCACTGAAAAGGAAGTTTAGGAAATTTCCAAACTAAGTAAAGAGTCAGGAAATTTATAAAAAAACAGTCACCTTAGAATAAGATCTCCTAAATCGAAGTCTGGATCTCTTGCAAGTTGGCTTCTTCATTTATATGTGTGATTTTCCACATGCTTTAAAGAGTTGTGAAGACGAATTCTAAATTTTTTGCTATGAAAAATGCCTTCTTGTTTCAAAGACTACACAAAGGAAGTTGAAGTGTTATTTTTGGACAACAAGACATCTTTAACTAAATCGATCCTTATACTTGAATAAACCAATACTCGTATTAAATAGCAGTTGCTTCCTTGCTTAGATAGATGTGAGCATAATACTCTGAAATATATTTATCTCAGAAGTCTATGAACTTCTAAGTTCTAAAGAATATATATATTTTTTACATTGGACCCAGGAAGTGTGCACAGTGAAAGAAAGCTGGCTTTTAAAGCTGCTTTATTAATTTCATTTCCTCTGGGTTGAATTCTCTTCTTCACCTTCCCATTAGTGCTTGTATTGGTGGTCTTTCTCACTTCTTTCTTTGGGGTTTCATTTGCAAGCTTATTTTTATGTTAAAGTTGTTTTTCTTTGTTTCTCTTCCTCTCCTTCCTTCCTTCCTGCCCAGAGTTTTTATGGTTATTTTACTCCCAGATCAGGAACTAAGAGTATTAATGGTAAGAGTTACAACATAGAACAGTATTAGGAATACGGTAGATAACCCACCTAGAGAGCACATTGCTTTGATTCTTGGTTAAGAGTTTGGATCTGGCTCACTTTCTAGGCATTGGTCTTAAAAGCTTCAGCCCAAAGCATTGGTCGGCAGTAGGTTTTTTCCTTTAACCTAGCAGAAGGAAGCAGAAGTCCCATGAGGGCCCTGGTTTCAAATGCTAGGCCTGACTCTGTTTCCCCACCTTCTCAGAAGCAATTTTAATACCATCACCCCAGAGGAACCAAACTTCTAGCCACCAAGTATTCATTCAGTCCTGGTTCTAGTCTGCCTGCGGCTCCAGCCCCACCACCACTTGTTGTTACTGATTTTGTTTATGAGATGTTTGTTCTGATTTGTAGTACATGAAAGATTTTAATTTTCTCTTTAAATTAAAAGTCTGTCTTCAGTTTTCATGTTGCACTATTATGGAGTCAGTCCTTAGGATTTAAGTTCCAAAGATGTTGGATAGAGAAATGTTTCTCCAAGTAGTCTGAATAACCCATACCTGGGCAACACTCTCAATAATTCTATCTGGAAGTTAGTATCTACTTAATTCAACAAATATTGCATTGTCAGATTAATGACAGATCCACTGGAGATAGTTTCGGGCTAAGGACTTAAAATTCTAAGAAGAGTAAAGACATGGCACCCAGTTCTACCATCGCCCCCTCCAAATCCATAACAGGCATCATGAATTAATCATACTCGTTTCCTTCCCCCCCTTAGCCCTGAAGTAGCCTCAGAATACTTGTCAGCACCCAGCACAGTCAACCCACTCCAATAAGTTGGTACTGACCCAGGAAATTAAACCTATTTTCCATGTCCAGCTCAAGACAATAAAAACAAGAGTGTGATCAAAACAAGAGTCAGGTGTACAAGAACACATTATAACAAACATGAGTTCCATGTAATAAGGCATGCTGGAATTAATGCTGACGATTGTAAAATAGTATAAAAGTACCTGCTGAGAATAGTCAAAGATAGAATGTGTTGCCTTTGTTTGTTGTTTGTTTGTTTGTTTTACTTTTTAGCCTAAGTAAACCTGATTAAAATCTACCCTGGTGTGGGGAAAGCAACTTTTAAAAGTTCAAACAAGTCAGTGTCTGTTACAAGGAGTTCTTTTCAGTTTGGGGTAATATTTTTTCCCCAGGCACAACAATCTCAGCCAAGGGACTCAACACTGTTTAATTTCTTTTGTTCTAACAGCTTTCCTTGCAACATTTCCCCCATCCCTTATGTAGTATTCATTACCCAGAATGTTCAAGCTCGTATTAGTAGTTTCCATCATCAAGCAATGGAATTTCAAAAAATGATGGCAGCATTTCAAATCAGGCTGCAGTCCTTTACTGATGTTCACTGGTAACTCAATGTCACGAAACATTGGGTCTGCAGCTTCCTAGCTACACTTTCTGAAGACCCCATCATTTTAGAGCTATTTTCATCAATTCTATTGTTTTATTAAAAGAATCAAAAAATCTCTCTTCATTCATCTCCTTTCTGAGATAACTTCTGAAAGCTGTAGAATACCATAAACTTTAAAATCTTGGATTGCATCTTGTTTCAAAATTTTTTGTATTATAAACTGTGCAAGAATTTTGAGATCATATCTTCCTGGCTAGAGATGTGAAATATGTAACACACCCAGACAAAAATGTCATACAGTAGGCATTCATTAGACAATTGTTAAATGTTACATGAACCCATGTAATTTAATTTCATTTTTCATGTACTCATGGTTTCTATCTCCAATTAGATTGTGTGTTATTGGGATAAGGGCTATTTTATTCACTGCAGCATTGTGAAGTAGTTGCTCCTTAAATATTTGAGCATTTCCCAAATTGTAGTCTATGACAAAAATTTTCCAGTTGATGTGACAAGAGTGTAGAGTGAATAAAGTGTTCAGTGGTCAAATGAATTTGCAGTGTAAATCTGTCATAAGAATTCACAGCCACATTAGCACACTCAAGAGTTTCAGATGTCCTGCAGCAAAGCCCAATACTTCTCAAGAGTTTGAGAAATCCTGCAGAAAAGCCCAATACTCTTTGAGCAACCAATTGTTCTCAAATTTGAATCTAACTCCTTTTTACATGGCACGTCCACTAATTTCTTGTAGAACAATGTCCCACGATTTATCTCCCAACCTGAAAATGGAGTCCTTCATGTCTATGTCTCTCTACATAAATATGATCTTCACATAATGACACAGTGGGAAGAGAATTAGTTTAAGTACTAACAGAACCAAGTGCTGGCCCGAGTTCTCACATTAACTTACAACATAATTTGGAGGAACTCATTTCATGATGGTTGTGCTGGGGGTGCTGCTGCCAAGGAAAGTTGCTGAAAAATGAGAACAAACAGCAGTTACAAACTTTTTCTGCTTTGTAATGTTAACATCGGAAGCCCTGACCATGGAGAGTTGGAACCCGAGTTCCTACCTATTTTAGCTTCCACTCCAACTTACAATGTCATTGATTTGCATTTGAAAAGTCACCTTAGAATCTTTACACAAGGTATATCAAATCATCACATTGTACACCTTTAATACAGTATATTCAGTGTTTTATTTGCCAATCACATTTCAATAAAGCTGAGGGGGGAAGGTTACCTTAATGTTGCAATATGAAAGGAGCTGCGATGGAGAAATTGCGAGCTAATTGGTGTCGACTGAATAAGCCACCATGAGAGGTGCCTTTCAATACCAGTTCTGCTCTCCTTGCTCAGGGTCCCTTGGCGATCGCATAACTATATGATTAAATTCTGGATAAAAAGTACAAAAGGAAGTATCATTTAACATCCAGGAACTTTAGCTGGTATGTGCTCTTTGCCTCTTCTTTCCTTGTCTCTTCCTTTATCTGCTCCTTGGGGTGTGGATGTGATGTTTGTAAACTATGGAGGCCCCAAGAAATGCATCCCCCCTAAAAAGCTCAGATTTAACCTGGAAAATGCTGGTCAAGGACAGAGCCAGGGGCCACAGAGGATAAGTGATAAGGGAGTTCTTCGCAGACAGCAGAACCAGGGTTCCAGAGGATTCCATCTAGGAGGCTACACTAGCACTGCGGAGGGGATCCATCACTCCCCTGCCCAGCGAGAGATGATAATTGCTATGGGCCAGTGTCTCTGCCATGCTTCCCGTCCCCCCTTTCCAAAGAGGAGTTTCCCCTGCAGTTATCCCGTTTCTACTCCACCGCTTCACAGGGTGGTACCTGGAGTGGAGAGCTTGTGTTGTGGTTTATGAATTGCTGGATCAGATCATGAAGAGCCACGTCTGGGAAGGGGCTTGTACCACTCAGGGATCCTGCCCTGGAGGCTGGATGGGACTTGGGGCGCGGGGGGCGCTCCAGCTACAGGAAGGATGTGCGCAGGCCCTTCGCGGCCTAGCAGGCAGACTGCGGCAGAGCCCGCGGGTGGTCACTCAGTCCACCTTTCTTTTTGTCCACGCTAGTGCCTCCAAATTTTATCTGGGCACACGGAACACCCAAAATAAAGATGTGGTAGAAGCAGGGCAAAATTGTCAGATTCTGCAGATATTTTGAAAATAGAGCCCAAAGAATTTGCTGAAGGAGTAGAGTAAGATAGAGAGAAAAAAAGACTCAAGGGTGACTCCAAGGTCTGTGGCCTGAGCAGCTGGGATGCTAGAGCTGCCATTTCGTGAGAGACAAGAGCCTGGACGAAGAGCTCGTTAGGAGGAGGAAAGCCCGAGAGTTCGGCTTTGAACTTGCCAAGAAATCTCTGCCGAGACGTAGGCAGGCAGTGTCCGTACCTCCCGGTATCTGGGCACCTTTCCCGTCCTCGACGACTGAACCAAGAGCACCCACATGTCCTAAGAGTGTGTGGGTGAAGTCCTCTTTGAGGCACTGACTAAAGGTGCTTCCTACAGCCCTCGAAACATACTTGTTTGTCCATATGGAAAAATAATACATCAATGAATAATAATAGAAAAATAAACTCTGAGTTTGGAGTACTCACAACTGTGAACCTACCGTTGCCCCGCCCTGGGTTGATATGTTCCAGCACGCTGAAGGAACATCAGTCATTTCCTTTCAAAGCTAACTTGAACAAGTGGCAAACAAAGCAAACGCCAAACAGAAGAGAATGGCTACAGAGCAGAAAATACTGTGAGGGTAAACGCGGCACTTTGCTCGGCTGGTACACAGGCTCTGCCAGGCCGGCCGTGGGGGGGGGGGGAGAATTTGCCTGCAGTCTCCCCCGTGTAACTCCAGACTTAATTGAAATGGAAATTTTAGGATTAAAAGCCCCTTAAGCATCTTTTCCATAAGAGAAAGGACACTGAAGAACATCTAAATCACCTTGCCCTCGCAAAACAAATCAAAGAGCGGAGACATTTTTATGCGATGCAATGGAAAGTTAGATCTCAGCCTTGCAGAAGGATAGGTGATTTTAAATTTGGAAATAGAGTTTAGGAATTAATAGTATCATTAACATTAAAAATGCTGTTCTGAGCACTACACTAGAAAATTATAACAGCATAACGCTCCCATATTTAACAGCTCACTGCTTCTGTGTACCCTGCTCTCAGAGCAAACACATAAGCTGAAGAAGGGGCACATTTGCCCTTTGCTCATTACGACAGGCGCAACCACAGGCTTCTCCCTAAGTCCCCGATACTGTCTTAATGATAACTGAGGTCCTCTCTCCGTTTTCCTCCCATACTACTTTCTTCTAGCTTCTAAAACAGCAATTTTCGACCGGTATGCCACAAGAGTTTTTAAAACATGCAAACCCCTGACTGTTTAGTCAGGGGCACTGACCTCTTTTCCCTTAGATTGTCAAACAGAAAACCGACAGCAGCCAACACAACAATAGCTGTCCGGTGTGAATGAATCAAGACTATACCTATTTTTTGTCAAATTGGCAAAAATATACATATATTTGGTGTGCCGCAGAATTTCAGTAATTAGTTTATGTGCCAGGAGAGGAAAAAGGTTGAGAATCGCTGTTCTAAAGCAAGGACCACAGCTGGACTGGCATATGGAATCTTTCCGAGATACCTACTTTTTTTTTTCTTGTTTAAAAACATGACAAGGCACTGCGATACATTTTAATCATTTTACATTTATTCACTGAGTAATACTTTTGGTTCTCAGAGGTAATCAAATCCAATGTGTTAGCAGGTTGTTAATATTTAGATATAAGGGGAATATAAAATCAGAATGTGAACAGAAATCGTAAATCTCACAATGCAAGTAAAATTAAAGAGAAAGCATGAATATGCTCTTTTCTTCTAATATTTTAGTTCTGCATGTTCATCGACAGAAGAATCACTGAGGCAGGGGAAGGGGAATATGCCAACCCCAGAGGCTCACCTTACTGCATGTGTCTTTTTCTCTCTGCAACAATAAGGAGATGTTTCAGCCAAAAGGCTCAAATTTAATCCCGGCTCTACCACCTACCAGCTGTGTGACTTGGAGCTAGGATTTCTTGGAGCTTTGGTGCCCTCATTTATAACTCTATGCCAGACTCTTTCTTGAGTTCCAGATACGTAAATCCGACTGTCCGTGACATCTCCACCTCAACAATCCCAGGGGACCTCAATCTAACAAGAAACGAATTTATCTTCCACCATGAACTTGGTTTCTTCCATTATCCCTCAACCATCCACGTAAGCTAGCCAAAAACCCAAAACCCATGACTGACATCACCCTTTCCTCTTTACCAAGTTTGGTTTAATAATTACCTTTTGGTTCTGTCCACGTCTCTGTATCTCCGGAATAGCACCTGCCCCCCTCCGGGCCACCACCGCCACTGTCACTCTCATCGGGACCACTGTGAGGACTCCCTTGCTGGTCTGCCCCCATGGGTTTTGGGTTTTTAATCATCTGCCCATCTAATCAGCATTCTTTTTGAAATGCAAATCCGATCATGGGACCCCCCTCCACCTAAAATATTTCCAACTTACACTAGCTATTTGGAAATCCAGCAACGCTCTCTGCACTCCTCTCACATAGTCCTCCTTTTGGTTCCTCAAGTGTGCCCGCAGCCCTGTACACGGGCCTTTGTACACGCTGTTTCCCCGCTCACACAAACTTCTTGTCCTCCAGTCAACATGCAGGCTTCCATCTAACCTCATCCCAAGTTTTACTCACTCAGAGAAACTTTCTCTCACCTCCCACATTATGTCAATTCTCTTTACACGCTCATAGTATTATTACAGTTGTAATTTTTAAATTTACTTTTGTGATTATTTGAATATTGCCAGCTTTCCCGTTACACTAGAAGATCCATAAGAGTAGAGATGGAATCTCAGCTTCCTCACATGGCATATGCAAAATAAATACTTATTGAAAAATTGCATGCATCAGTGAATAATTTACATAAATTAGTAAAGCTATAAAATTAAGTACCCCCTGATTACTGAAATCCTGCATGCCTATTATTTAACTTTGTGCTATCACTAGTTACGTTAAAATGAAGCAGTCATATAACTATGAAAATTGGCCTAATATAAGATTTTGTTGCCAGGATAAATTCCTCATATATCTAAAATGTTTAATAAGAAAGCAAACCATCTATCAAGACACTATAGAAAAAGGTATTCAGGAAGGAAACATTTTGATGGAAAGGTTGAAAATAGGGAAAGACTGCTCCAGATACATGTTGACCAAGGGAAGAGCCTTGACGAAAGGCCTCCGGGGAGTAAGGGACGAGGGAACACAGTGTGAGAGACAAACAACTAGTATGGAGAAAAGGGGATGGGAAATCATGAAATGAAAGAACTGAGTCAGTTACCACCATGAATGACCTCACCCAATGCAGCCTCTGGTTGAACAGGTGCCCTATAACATAGCTGAGGTCTGAAAGTTGAACATTTTTGCTTGGGACAGCAGTTTTACAGCAGTGTTTTCATCTTTGGCAGCCTAAAAGATATTAGAGCAATGATTGTCTCCTTGGCAGTGTTCTGTCTCCTTGGCTGTGCTTGTGGCAGAACAGTTTGATTCTGGCTGTAAATGAGAATTTCTTGATTACCTTCATGAAAACACTGACTGCAGGCTCTGTGAACAAATTTTGGGACAGGGCAGAGTCAGAGGCACTGTAGGAGCTCCCAAGAGAATCTCACACACACACACATACCCCACGGCTCTTAAGCAGGACACAGAGGTAATACCCCCAGGGCTTTATCATTCAACTATAAAGAAGAGAGGAACATATGTCACCCTTTTTAGAAATAAGAACCTTTTGTGCAGAATCCGTTTTCCCAGTGCTACATCCACACAGCCACAAATCTAAAGGAACTGGGAATTGGCTCAAGGCCCTCCTCCATTTTTCACGTGTCAAATCTTCCAAATATTGGAACAAATCCTTGTTATTCCCCTGCCTTGGTGACTAGTACAATAAGCCCCATGATTTCACACAATGTGCCCTTCCCGCAAGTCTCAGGCCAGCGGTTGGGGCCCAGCCTGGAAGGCAGACCTCGGGGGCAGCCCCTTGTCAGCCATTCCCTCAGGCCTGCGTGGCCCCGGGAGCCTTGCCGAGAGGTGTGCATCCACAGCACCGGCGTTTCAGAGCCCCCAGGGTCCTGCTGAGCCCTCTCTTAACAGCTATGTCTTCCAAGGCACGATTCTTGAACTGCACCTGTTCAGGATCTCTTCGCACTGGATGAGGGGCTCCAGTGTCTGAAGGGCCGCCCAGTTCACAGTCTCCAGTGCTCGGTTCTCTGCGCGAAGATGCAGGCACTCTGCCTTTTCCTCGGCACCAGGCGTGTCCATTTGCAGTGGGACTTCTCCTTGCAGTTCAGAAAGTAACCCAGAATCCTGTCCCGGCAAATTCAAATTTGGGTATTTTGTGGACTTTATCACCAAGTCTCCTCCATCTGCCCTTCCAATAAGACATTGGGACACATTTGAAAATTAGAATCAGGAAAAACCTTGAGTCTTGCAATACTGCAACTCACAGCAATCTCCAAAAATGCACATGAGGTTCCATTATTTTTTTAAGAAACCATAGACTTAAGATGAAATTCTTGCCTTTCTAACCACATACCATGAAGGTCACATTATTTCAGAAAAATGTTTGAGCAGAGGACATAAGAAAAATATAAATTACTTTTAGTACCCAGATGACTCTCTGGCAAGGTATTGTGACTGGTCTTCAGCACCTAATTTTCACCCCTGGGAAAAATAAAGACAAGGTAGGCCTCAAAGTGGATCTCGGAAATACAGAACTGCCTCTGTTCTCAAACAATGCATCAAACCTTTCCAGCGACTGAGAACAACATACATGATAGGTTTTAGACAACTGTAAAAGTTTCCTAATAAAAACCAGATTACAAAACGACGGCGAGGGATGGAGGAGGGCAGGTGGGTGGAGGGGGAGAGCGTAACCAAAGAATTTATATGCATATATGCACAACCCAAGGACATGGACAATGGTGGGGAAGGGGATGGGACGGGGTGGAACGGGTCTTTGGGGAGAAAAAGCGACATCTGTAATATTTTAAACAAAAATAAAATTTAAAAAAACAAACACACACAAAATGATGGCATCATGAACCACACAAAATAAACCAAAGAAACGTGGTATACTTTCAGTAACGTGTAAACTTGGTTACTAATCCAAATTTTACTTCCAGTCCTAGTTTATTTTACATTGAGAGAAGCTGTTTATATTATCATGAAAGCATGAGCTGGACCATGAAAATGCAACAAAAAGAACAGAGGGATAGAGAAAATTTCCTTAATCTCAAAGTTCCCAAGATAATGCTTAGACGCAAGACACCACCTTTATGATTTATCTTTCCATGCCCTCAAAAACTATCCTGAAATCTTCTCACTTTTGTGAAAACTTTTCCCAAAAAGGGGAAATAATACACAGATTATTTCTCGACATCAGAGAAACGGTGCAGTGAGACGTTGCCCTGGTCTCTCCCCTCAAAGTTAGATCCACTTGACCAGCTGTGATTCAACAAAGGATTCCCTGCTCAACACACAAACACATCCGAGAGTCACACGTTGGAAGGCCTGCAGGTGGGAGAATCAGAGAGGGGGCAGAGGGAAGGGAGAAGAGCAGAAATGGGTGCCACGGACAGACGCAGCCCAGAGCTCACTTGGAGCCTCCGGGTCTCGGAAGAGGGGAGGAACCGGGTGGCTGCCTGCAGCCCAGAGGCGCACAGACACGCAGTGAAGTGAGCCTTCCTGCCGAGGGGTCAGTGTGCGCTGCAGCTGACCCCGGGGCCCGAGCAGTCACAGAGCACAGAGGTGGGTCGGCCGGGGCTGTCTGGGGACCACCATTGCCAGGCACAAAGACAAAGCCACAGAGCCTGGCTGCCGCCGCTCCCCTCCCCTGGGTTCACCTCCCGTGCCCTCCTGGAGCTAGCAGACGGCCCCAGTGATGGTGGGCTACAGAGCACATTGTCTGTAGCCCTGAGGCCTGGAGGGACAGGAGAACAAAGTCACAAACACCCCTGCGGGCCCCGCCCAGCTCACCGTCCCCACCCAAGGGGCGGCACTGCTGGCAGCACCTGGTTGCAGAGGACAGTGCGGGGATTTCATGGACTCGAAACCATATCACCCATGGGGTGCTGCTCTGGGGCCCAGGCAGCCTGGTGAGGAGACGCCCACCTCCCCAAGGAACGCAGGGTATCTTCCTACCCTGCAGAGAGCCGAGAGGCAGCGCACTGCAAGAGGCACTAAAAAACTGGTACTTCAGCGCCATCTACTGGAGAAAAGAAAGGCTTCTTACCAACCTAAAGAGAGAAGAGCCGCTCTTAAAAAAAAAGCAGATTCCATTCCCACAGATGCCCAGGCAGAGAAGGAATTCATCGAATACTATGAATAACCAAGACAATGAGACAGCTCAGAAAGAAAATGAGAAATCTCCAGAAAATCAACTTAAAGACATGGAAATATGTGCTTTAAATGACAGAGGATTCAAGACTGCAGTTCTGAAAAAACTCAATGAGATATAAGAAAACACAGCTCCATAAACTAAGAAATAAAATCAATGAAGAAAAGGAGTACTTTGCCAATGATATTGAAGTTTTTAAAAAGAACCAAATAGAAATTCTACTATCTATATTCCAACCCATTCGGGTTATCACTGGTAGATTGATATTCCAAAACTTACATCTAATCACATTATTCTTCTGCTCAAAATGATAGCACTCTGCCCTATGTTATTTGTACATATTTATTTTATTACTAAATTATTTATAGTATTCAAGCTAGGGCACTAAAGAAGATGTTTAACACCCAGTAGGACTTTTAACTACATCTCCTTCACTATTTCTATTGAAATACTGTTGCACGGTCATGGTTCCCTTGAAAGCTGAGTTTCTTGCAGCACAAAATTCTCAGCGTGGCCTAAACCATCTGCCTATGAGCTTCCCTGGGAGCTGTAGACGGCAACGTGCCTCCTGCTGGGGGCTTCATTCTAACACCATAAAGCTGAAATTCACCAGACAGAAAAAGCAACGAGAAAATAACCTAGTTTGGAATCTTTATACCTCTCTGTATTTTTATTTCATTTTGATCTCGTTTTAACCCCTTTTTTTTATTTTAAATTGCTTTAAATGATAATCAGTGTAAAAAAGGAAAGCAAGTGACAACTGTCCCTTCCTGGGCCTCTCACCTTATATTTGCCCCTCTCCAACCCCTCTCTCGTCCCTTTTTTGCCTTAAAAGAAAATAGTTCTGCCGGGTTTGTTGTGTGATTCATTTTCTTCTCTAGGTAAAGTTATTAAATCAATTGGTTATTGGTTTATCACTTGGACCAGTGTGCTGTAGAAGCGATTTTTTCAAACTATTTCTCATCTACAACACCTTGGGGAGAAGCGTATGATGTTTATAAACAGATGCACACTCCGGCGTCCCCCAATAATGTAACCACAGGAAACATGTTTTAGAAGCAATCATGTCAGTCCAGCAGCAGCGATGAGGCCACTCGCGTGATCGGAAAAGCCTGGCAGCCTAACAGGAAATGCTGAAGGGCCTTCTTTAAGAAGCTAAGGAACAAAAGACACTGACAAGCAATAGGCCCAGAGAAACTGACGCCTGCAACAGACTGTATCTCAAAGGGAAGAGAAAAGGGGGGTGGGGAGAGATTAACCAAAGAAGTTACATGCGTATAAGCCTGACCCATGGACACAGACAGCAATGGGGTGAAGGCTGGGGGTGGGGGGGTCAATGGGGGAGGGGAATGGGACACTTGTAATACTTTCAACAATAAAGATAAATCTAAAAAATAAAAAGAAATGTCTGACAAAGGAAAGTTATAGCTTACCAAATGATTTCAAGCTCAGCTGAATTTTTAAAAACCATGCCTGTTACTTTACTGCCGGTGTTAAAAATAGAAATGGCTTCCTCCTGGAAACATAAAATATCCTTATAAAGGGACTGTCCCCTTGCAGAACTCGCGACACATAAAATGGCATCCACATGCATTCCCCCAGTCTCCTTCTCCAAACGGTGCCCCTTTTAACAGGGCATGAAAAGGGAGGCCTGGGTGTGAATAGGCAGGCTTAATTTTACCACTCGGTTGCCAATGACACACTAATCTCACTCCCAGAAGTTTATTCTAGCAAAACAGTCTAACAAAAACCACAACAAAACAAGTGCTATGTGCATCAGGAAGTTGCGGAAACATTTATAGCAAGAGAAAAAAAAGGATATGACCTAGGTATTTAATAATAGGGACATGTTGATGTTAAATAATTTATCTACAACATAAAATTGTGTAGCGGTTTTAAAATGTAGATACAGAAATATTGTACATATTAAGTGAAAAGGCAAAATACAAATACATGAATTCAACTCTGAAAGAAACATACACAAATATGGATGTAGTGGGAGATACAAATCGATGTCCTGGGTAACTTCACCTTACAATTACATTATTTCAGGTGACAGAGGTTTACCACCATTCTTTGGGAGGATGTGTGGAGGACAAACACCATCTCCACACCCTCACATTTCCTCCAGGTCCTAGGTAAGGTTGCATTTAGCACATAAATAGACAGTACACCCATTGAATTTTAATATCAAATTTAAAAAACAACTAATTTTAGTATAGTTATTATAAAATATAATTTAGTATAGCAGTTTAATATATGTGAAATTTTGAGACATATTTATACCAAAAAATTTATTTTTTATCTGAAATTGAAATTTAATTGGATGTCCTGTATTTTATCTGGCAAACCTACTCCTGTTTCTCCCCCCAAAAAATAATCTAATGGAGAACTGAAAACAGAGGTTAGTGTTTTGGAGAAAAAGATTATTTAAACTCCAGTGACCCATTTCTTCTCACTTATGTCCCAATACAGAAAGGACACGTTGGGCGTGGTGTGTCGATATCAGTGTGGAGTTCCCCACATTGGCCAGGGTTCTACACCAAGCTTCTCCATGGGGAGCCCTTGACTTACACACTGATCCTTAGAATGACCAGAAATGGTTCTACAAACATAGCACAAACCACAGAAATTTCATGCAGATATAACAATCTGCACTGCTTTTCTCACATGGGGAGCAACACTTACACTTTTTTTTTAATCCCCTCTATGACAAAATGTCAAATGGATAAAATAAAATATAAAATGCTTCCATCACATCCACCTTAAAAATTAGTATATCTCTGAGCAGACAGGCTTTTTGTAGATACTATTAGCCCATTGCTTCAGGAGACAGAACGGTTTGTAGAAATGGGATTATAGGAATCACACCAGAATTTCATACAAATATTGGTATGTCTTCAAATTCCCAATGTTCTCCTTTACTCATCATATCAGCAGTCTGGCTATCCAAAATTTTAATGAGGGAGTAGCATAAAAATCTCCTCAAAAGTGCAGAAGACAAGTTACAGAGTAGCCAGTAAAATGTCTCATTTTAAAAATTAAAATCAAAATAATGACAGGCTAGATAGTTGTCCAAGGTCACATCTATTTCATGCCTTCCCTTTGGGAAGAACACTCAAAACTTTCCATTTTTTCTCACCAATACAGGAAAGGTGATTGAGGACCGACCGCTGCCAGACTGATCTACCAGGAGGCTCATGGTTCAGTGAAAGGCAAAAGACTAGGGTGTTACAGGTAATTCTCGACATTTTGCTTTCAGCACAACTCAAAGACGCATTCAAGGATTATATTAACAAATATGTGTTGCTTTCAGCTTCAAATGCAAAGACTATTTGTGACTTACACTGATTTTCATTTTACAAGTCAATTGCTTTTCACTCTGGCCACCCTCAACTCTGCATGCAGGTGACTGCGTTTTGATGGATGCAGAGAGGATCTGGGGGTTTTGTCAATGTAACCCATAAACACATAATCAAAAACAAATCCCTCATCCATTTTTGCTGCCACAGATGACAGATCTAAACATCTCTCTTAGAGAAAATTGTGACGTGACAATCTGTTATTTTGTGACCTTTGATAACAGCTCCACTGTACATCAAAAGCTAGGCTAACACCAAGAACCCGAAGCAATAAAGCTTGATCGCAATCCATTGTCAGATAAGATGAAAAGTAACGGTTCTGCAGCAGTTTAAGAGAGTTTTAGAAATTGCTAACAAGGAGCTAGTTTCTTTCCTTACACCGAATGTTACAGAACAAAACACTCCATCTCAGATGAAGCTCGTTGATACAGAAGTGAGAGATGGACTCACAAAACACTGGCATCTTATTTAGTTACCTTAGTCTCTTCTTTTCAAGGGCAGGGTGGCAGCTTGCGGCACAAACACAACTCGCTTCCATGAGCTGACTCGCCCTGTGAGCAAAACAGTTTGCAAAACGGCATCTAGTTGCAGGCAACTGCGTGTATTTTTAAACTTCTTTCCCTACAGGGCCAGCCCCTCTGCCCTTCCGTGGCTGCGGGTGCTGGGGGAGAGCCGTGGGGGGAAGGTGTGGGCTTGGCGAACACAACCTGAGAACCAAGCCCCCAAAACAAGACGCTTCGCACAGCTGCGCCCACTTCTCCCCACTTTAGTCCCCACTTTAGTGCACTGACTCTCAGGTTTCCTGAGATCTTCCTCTCCTTGCTCACTTAGCCTGAGAAACAGGCCCCATCGTTGCAGCTTCAGGCACTTTGCTTCTAATAGCACTTGGCCTGTTTCCGGGACGGAGCAGAAGCTGTGGGGTTCTAGCAATTCAGGGGTCAAGTTCATCACAGGAGGGGGAAGGAGGCAAGGCGCCCGCAGGAGTGTTCCAGAACCGGCTGCTTCACAGGGAACGAGGGAGAGCTCCATCCACACTGTGCCGGCTTCCCTGGGAGTCAGCCTACTGTGAGTTTGGTCTCGCAGATCTGACTTGGCGGGCGGGGCGTTTGCTCTTACAGGTAAGACTGAGGTCCCGCTGTGGTTTCTCCGCGTGCTGAAATCACACCGGGTGTGGCACACACATGTGTGCCAGGGAATGAGCTCTTCTGCAGCTTTTATATCACAACCTACCACTCTGAGGCAGCATCAAAAGCTTGCGAAATGTCTTAAGCCACGTCTACTAGGGCCAGGAGTTCCTCATTTCTCCTTGCTCCCTTTTATAAAAATATCACTGGTGCACAACTAGTCGCACAAGCAGATTTCAATATACACACTGGAAGTGTGGGCATTTCCCCTGCCATGAAATTTAATGCCAACATCGAATTCTCTATGTGGATATATTTTTTAAAATCCCCCTACTTATTAAGCACTTAGGCGATCCTCCTTACACATGACACTATAAATCTTTGTATGCATTTCTGATTATTGTCTTAGGAAAATTTTCCTGAACATAACATATCTGGGTAAAACAACATGCATATTTTAAGAGTTTTTAAATATACTGCCAAATTGGCCTTCTAAAAGATTGTACCAATTTACATGCCTCTGAGCAATGGCTTCACACTGCAATTTGAGTTTTATCACTTTTTCAAACCTTGCCATTTTGATAGACCAAACTAGTGTCTTGTTGCTAAAAGATGAATTTGTATCTCACTTAGCATAATACCCTCTAGGTCTATCCATGTTGTGGAGACAAATACTGCATCATTTCACTTATGTGTGGAATCTAAAAAACTAAACAAATGAAAAAACAAAACAGATTCATAGATACAGAACAATTGATAGGTGCCAGAGTGTTGGGCGGTGGAGGTATTGGCAAAAAGATGAGGGGGTTCAGAGGTACAAACGTATACTTATAAATAAGTCCTGGGGATGTAAAGTACAGCAGAGGGAATGCAGTCAGTAATATCACAATAACTTTGTACGATGACAGATGGGCAGCGGACTTTTCGTGGAGACCACTTTGTATATAAACATGAAACCTCACTATGTTGTACACCGAAAACTAATGTAATATTGTATGTCAACTATACTTTAATTTAAAGGAACTCTATATTCCAGAACTTAAAAAAAGATGAATTTTGTGTCATTTCTAGAGGACAAATATTTATATATTTTTATTTTATATGAATTTTTATTTTTACTTCTGCAAGCCTTTTGCCTATTTTTAAAAATTGTCTACCTTGTTTAATTAATTGGAATAACCTTTTTATGTATTAATAAAAGCAATGCTTTATCAGATAAGTAGAAAATATCGTCCCCAGTTTTTTAATTTCAATTTAATTCCATTTATGGTGTTTTTCTTTGGATTCTAGTTCAGTTTGTTTATATCTCTTAAGTTATCAGTAATCTCTTCCTTTCTTCTTCTAGCATCCTTTAACTTGTCTAAGCTTTGTGGTCTTTATCCCTACCAGAGATTGACTTCCATCCTTCATCAGTCTAGTGTTTGTAACAGGTTGTATTCCATGTCTGAAGAGAATGAATTGATTGTTCAATAAACGTGGACCAGGCAACTGAATATCTAAAAGGATATAAAACTTATAACCTTCCTATAAACCTTATACATTCACACAGGTATACACAAAGTCCAGGTGAGTTTAAGCTCTAAAGAAAAAAATGAATAATAAACAAAAACAAAATAAATGATAAATTAGAAAAGGGATAAATAGAAATAAAGGCTCCCAATCTCAGCAAAGACTCCTGTACCCAAGTCCAGCAGAGACGCAGCGAACAGTAAGAGTTTGAATAGTGAGCATATGAACGGTGTGCATACGGATTACACAGCCCACGGGCCTGGACAAACACACCATCTGCACAAGAGAACTGGCTCACGTCCGGGAAAGTTTAAGAGCAGAACCCCAACGACGACTAACCTTGAGTTTCTCACCCCTGGCAAGGTGTCTGAGAGATGCATACAACTGCATCTAAATAATATAAGGTAACATGGCAGTTCTTACACACCTGATTGGGTCACAGATTCAAATCTGATAGATGATAGATGGATAGAGGGATAAGCAATAAAAATCCAGATTATATATATTTTTTTATTTCTATAAAACAATAAAAAGTAAAAATAACTGAAGTATATGAAAATTCATGGAAAAAATATACAAATGGTGACTATACATATGAAAAAATCTCAGACTCATTAGTAGTCTGGGAAATACAAATTCAAATAACCATTTGACATCATTTTTTCATCTATAAAAATGGCAAAATCAATAACATTGATAATACCCAATTCTGGGAAAACTTGTAAAAAACACTCATGTGCATGTAAATTGGCACAGCCCTTTCGGAGGGCAGTGGACAGGACCTACTCATGTTTTAAATGTATGAACTTTCTGACTCAGAAATCCACAGGTGCCTTTTCTAGAAAAATACTTGCACTACACACAAAGGTGTACAAGAAATTTTTTCAGCAATAATTTTCAATTTTTCACTTTTACAAGAAAAGTTTCATCAATGTCTTTGTACCTTATTTGTCATGCATATGTAAGCACATATTTCTATAGAAGTGAAGTGAATTTGCTGAGTCAAAGAATATACACATTTAAATTTTTATCAGTGGACTCACTGCCCACCAAAATTGTCTTATTAATGTGCTCTCCCACCAAAAGGGTTTGTAAGGCCTATTTTCCTGTTCTTTTGCCAACATTAGCTACTGTCGACTTTTACCAAACAATGGGTAAAAGGATAATATCTCAGTTAAACAATTTGTATTTCCTTAGTTCACTGAAAGGTTTTCCATTTTTATGTAGTTAAACTTATAAACTATTTCTCTTATAGTTTTTGACCTTTAGAAATTTATCCTAATGCTACTTATTTTTTATCTTTTTTTAATTGTGGTAAAATATGCATAACATAAAATTTACTATCTTAACCACTTAAGTGTACAATTACATAACCCTGTTGTACATCCAGTTTTCAAAACTCTTTTCATCTTGCAAAAATGAAACTCTGTACCAATTAAATGACAACTCCCAATTTCCCTTTCCCTATCGCCTAGCAACCACCATTTTACTTACTGTCTCTATGGATTTGACTACTCTAGGTACCTCATAAAAGTGGAATTATATGGTATTTGTCTTTTTTGTAATTGGCTTATTTCAATGCAATTTATTTTTAATATTGAAAAAATTGAAACAATTTACCAAAAACAGAATAGTTAATAAACCAAAATATATATCCATTCTTCTTATAATATGCAATTATTTGTTTTATAAGAGGGATATAATTGACTTAGATAAAGATCACCATTTGGATACAGGTAGTAAAAACTGACCAAATTCTGAATATATTCTAAAGTGAGTGCCAATAGTATTTACACTTGGATTGGGTATGGGTTTTGAGAGAAAAACAGCACTAGGGTTTCTGGCCGATACGAAGAGAAAACTGGAGAGAGTATTTCCTGAAATTGGGAAGATGGCTGGAGGAAGAGGCTGGGGCACACAGGAATCAGGAGGTGGCTTTTGGGCACATTAAATCTGGGATGTATAGTTAACATCTGTAGTTGTTGCGAATGCTGCAAATAGTAGGATCATATAAAGCTTTCATTTTAACTCACTATTCTCATGCCTTAAGGTTAGACCAACACATTTTTTTAAAGAATTCAGTTGTTTTAAGTGCCTAGCTTTAAAATGGTTTTGTAACATTAAAATAAATAAATAAATGCCATGTGTAAATAAAGTTTTTTAGCAAATTTGCGTTTGAATATGGTGGCCTATTACACAATGCTAGCACCCGTGTAAAATGAGTCAATCATGGTTTCATTAGGCTTGAATACAGTAAAACAATTTATAACGTAAAACAGAATTGTAACATTTGGTGATTATCAAGACTGTCAGCTGAATGGAATGAGAAGTTCCATCTGTTACCATCTACCTTTCACCCCTACATGAAGGGAACATAAAGGGAAGAGTTATAGGAGCATCTCCAAGTAGCTGCACAGAATAAAGTTCCCATCTGGCAGGGACTATGTGTTACTCACTTTTGTATCACCCACAGTGGCTTGTGTGTAGTAGGCATCCAATTAACATTTGTGGGATTTAATCAGTCTACTGGGCTGTAAAGGAAAATGTCACAATCATTATTCAATACATTTGCACAAGCACTTATTACGAAATGTTAAAAAACACACACACACACAAAAAAACACAGCTTAATTTCTGGCCACTTCAATTATCCACAACACAGACAATAACTGAGGAAATAAGTAAAAAAAAAATTAACTATCATAGAAACACTTGTACTTTACTATTTAAGAGATGACAGTTGTTGCCTTTAGGCCAGCGAAGGGCTTAGAATTATAGATAAATTAAAATTCACTGGTTTAATGACTTAAATGAGCAAATTCACAGATACACACTGAAACACACTGGATAACTACAAATGAAGGAGAGAAAACAGAACACCGATAAAGTAAATAATCTAAATAATTTGTTAACTGATGATAGCCTTTTTCTCTGACAGCGAAGTGTCATAATTGATGTACATGATGATTGTGAAAAGATTCACTTCCACAAATATGTCAAAAGATAACACATAATTCAATGCTACAGGGATTCAAAAGTGAGTAAGACATAGACTCCAGCTGCCAATGACCTAAAAGTCCAAAGGTAAAGATATGAAAATTATATAAGCTAAAAGCAGGAGTTCAAACCTTCCCACAACCATATCAAAATTACAACTAAACTACAGAACAACCATCATTCAGGACCATAGAACAGGCTGGTCCCACACCCACATGCATTAGATTTATCAGGGTGATCACTTAGTAGATCACTTCTATAATTTCTAAACACTGGGCTATACACCTAAAACTAATATAATATTATATGTCAAGTATAATTGAAAAATAAAAATTATTTAAGTAAAAAAAAACTTCAAGCAAAAGCACACTATGAAGTTTACAGAGTCAGGAATGCAAAAGAACGACAAATAAGAAAAAAGTGATTCATGGAGGGAGTCCATTGTATTTCCAGGTAAAGGAAATATTAAGAAACTTTACCAGGTTCGCCAAAACAATAAATAGAGATGAATGAGAAACATAAATGGAAAGGTGGTTTGGAGTCATACTAAGGAAGGCATACACACTAAGATCAAGATTTTTTTAAATTAGCACAGGTGGGCATTTGAGGGTCACAGAAGAATTTTGAGCGGGGAAATAAAGTGATAGGAATTTTGGTAGTGAGATTAACCTAAGACTATTACTCAGAGTGGTTCCCACAGCAGCAGCAGCATCTATAATCAGCTTTTTAGAAATACAGACGGGGGCCCCACCCCAGACATAGGGAATCAGAATCCGTAAGACCCCCGGGGAACTCGCAGCACATTCAAGTTTGAGAACTTCAGCCTGGAGGAGAGACTCTGGAAATGGAAGGCCAACTAAGAGTCACTACAATAATATAATCAGTAAATAATGAAAAGCAGAAAACCACTTGTGCCACGCCTCGCTCATGTGTCGATGTCCCTCGGCTGAGAATGGCATGCACCTTAAAGCAGTCACTATCCTGGGGACGGTCCCTCCTAGACTCCCGGCCCTTCTTCTTGAAGCCCTAGACAACCTTCACTTCCACTCAGTTCCATCGTCTCCTTTCCTCTCTGTGCCGAGGTCCCAGATCTCTGAACCAGATGTGTGAAGATGATCTGTCCTTATCTTATGACATAACCAAATCCTCCGCCTGCAGTTAGAGAAATGGGTCTAACGAACACTGAAAAGTAGTTTTGTGAGTCATCTCCTAACTCCCTGCACTCAGCCTGAACCCCAGAATCTTAGAAGTCCAATTTTCTTCTTCGGGAAGGATTCTATTTTATACACCTTGATGTATTTTGAGCCATTTTCTCATTAAATCTAGTATTTTACAGAAGAAAGTGCTGTCACACCAAGTAAGTTCTCACTGTGCCTGCCTCCCACCACATAAATTCCCCTAAACGGAACACCTTTCCCGCTGTCCCTCACCTTTGCACATGCTGTTCCCTCTGTCAGGTAAGCCCTCGCACTGATCTCACAGTGCCCGGCCAACCAACTCCTTTCGGCCTTCATTATTTCGGGTGAACTCCAAGCCCCCTTCTCTCCCTACACAGTGAGCTGCGCCTTCACCTGCGTCCCAGGCCTGGGCAGGGAGGACCTCGCTCTGCCCAGGAGACGGGCGGCTGGAGTCACGCCGCGGTCAAGCCTCGCGCTGTCGAAGGTACTGCGTGACCCTAAATACAACTAGAGGTGCACAGGAGTGGAAAGGAGAGGGAGAGGGAGGGAAAAACAAGGAAAACAATTCGCTTTCGACACATCAGCAATTTTTCAACATTAATATCTACCCATTTTCTCACTTGAAAATGAGGATGTTTGCTGAGATATTTTTTAGTACTCTATGATTGACCCCTAGCATTAATCATAAAGGCTGGAATTCACTAAGTTTCTAATGTCTTATAGCTCAATTCTTTCATGCCTTATTAAAAAGTGAAACTACTACATTTTCAAGAGGTTTTTGTCTGATACCGGTTTCGCTATCTGCACTTTTGAAATAATTTCATATTCTATTGCATTTCAGGCAGCTGCTTAAATTGCAACATAAATCTCGCTAGAGAATGCAAAGTTATTAGCTGAAATAGCTTCATTTCAAACCAACATCTTACTCAATTGGCATATTAGGCACAGAGCTTTAAAAAAAATGCATGCTTCACAATCAACCCATTGCCAGAGGTATGAAATAAATAGATTTTCCAGTGTGAACTCCCAATTACTTTAACTCCAAGTTGTTATGTTAAAAATAAACTGTCTCTCCAGAGCAAATTTCTGACATATTAACGTACAGCAACAATTATGCGTCTGTATAGCTGAGATGATCTGTATCGTCATGGCTGAAAGTTTCAGGACAGAAAGGATATTTACATCATGTCAAATTATCTTTCCACAAATCACTTGTTAACTGAAAGGGGGAAATTGTTATTTCATATTTATACCACCTTGACTAAGAAATCAAAGCTAACGTCTCCAATATTGGGACAAAAAGACATGATGTGCCTCCTTATCAAGCTCATTAAAACGTACTCAACACTCCAGCGGTTTCCTGCCAAAAATACATCATCTCCACCGACATCGGAGGAAATTCCAGGCAGATTGAAATCGAGGTACATTCTACAAAATAATTATACTCCTCAAAAATGTCACCATAAAAAAATGACAGAGACGATGCAAGTTCAGGACATTTTCTAGATTAATGGAGGCTAAAGAGACATGACAAGGTGGGTCCTGGACCTGGAGGGGTAGGTGTGAGGGATAGAGACGTAGCTGCGGCAGACATTATTGAAACAATTAACTAAACTTAAAAACGAATAGGAAAAAAACCAATTTCCATATGCCAGTAATAATGGAACGGCTGCGTTCTGAACGATGGCGTTTGCTGCTGGACTGACCACAGCCTACTGCCCCAGCAGGGCCTTCAGGGAGCAGCTCAGGCGCCTCTCAGAGCCGCACCTCCCTCCAACGCACGCACTGAGGACAGAGAGCTCACTCACCAGTACAATGCAACTTCAAGCCCACGCCAAATAAAAGTCTATTCGAAGTAAAACGCAGGCACACTCACACAGAGAGCTCGCTGTATGTATTAGAGAAGGGGGAACAGAATATACACAGTGTAAAAAAATAATGTCATCTTTATCTAAACCCCTATTCCTTCTAATGGTGGAAACAATTATTTACAATTGAAACTGAAGCCTAACTGCAATCTAAATCAGTCTTTTTTGGTTAAGGCTCATTGATTGCAGATTTCTAACCTCTCCCCGCGTCTTTTCCAAGGTGGCGCCTGAGTGCAGGTAAGGTTTGTGCATGCTCATGCGGTTAGAGGGAGCCCGGGTTCACAGGCAGCCCTCCCAGTAAGGCCAGTCTAACCTGATCCCTGGTTGTGGGGCTGGTGCTTGCTGAGGTGTAGGCCCCATTGATTCTTCTGAGGTCCTCACCACGAGAACCTCTTCCTCCTGGCCCACGCCTATCTGAACCGGTTCTCTCCGCATCTCTGTTCTCTAATGGAAGGACTGGGATCTCATGGCTGCTTTCTCCACACCTTGCAGGACTATGAAAACGCTCTCCAGCCCACCCACCATCACACAACTGCCTGCATGTGTCATTCCAGCACTGTGCCAAACTAAGGGGCATATAGATTGTCCCAGGCTACCTACCTAGGGGAGGCAGAATAAGGGCCAGCCCCCCAAAGATGTCCATGTCCTAATCCCCAAAACTGAAACAACCCGTGAACAAGTTACTGGACAAGGGGGAATCAAGGTTGCCGATGGAATCAAGGTTGCTAATCACCTGACCTTGAGATAACCCTGGATTATATACATGGGTCCAATGTCATCAATAGTGTCCTTCAAAGTGAAGACAGGAAGCAGAAACTCAGAGAGATGTGCTGTGAGAAGAAATTGGCCGGCCGCTGCTGCCTGTGAGGATGGAAGATGATGACCGCGGGCCAAGGAGTGCCGGTGGCCTCCAGAAGCCAGAAAAGGCAAGAAGATGGATTCTCCCCTAGAGCTTCCAGAAGGAACGGCCCTTCTGACACCATGATGTTAACCCAGGGAGTCCCATTTCAGACTGTGAATCTCCAGAACCGTAAGATAATAATGTGTGCTGTTCAAGCCACAAGTTCATGCCTATTTCGCACATCAGAATAGGAAACGAAGACACTACCTGTCCTCGACTCCGCAAAAAAGCAAGAAGCCATTCCCCTCTGCCCTGAGGTTCCCCACACACTGTCGCCTGCACCACCACCCACATGCAGCAAGTGACAGCTGCCCAGACTTGGCCTCTCTCCACTTCTCTCCCTGCTCCCTTCTCAGAATAGTAAAGAAGACAAGTTCTTCTGCAGTCTTTCTACCCTTAAAGCATCTCTACAGCTCAAAATAAATTTAGCAGAGACAGTAAATGTAGCGTGTTTTATAAAAAGGTTATAAAGGAAAGAAAGAAGCAGGGCAATAATTAGAGCCGGTCATGGGGGGGGGGAGAGATGATGTAAAGATAGAAGAGATGAGAATATTTCTACACCAAGAAGAGCTAGTATGAAAGAAGTTGAGGATATAAAAGAGAAAATGGATAGAACTGAATAATATAAGGCCTAAAATTAAAAATACAACAGATGGTTTAAACAATATATTAGGCACAGATAGAGCAAATTAGTCAACTGAAAGACAGGTCAAAGAAACTATCCAGAATACAGCACAGAAATTTCAGAAAAAAAGGAAAGTACTTAGAGGATATGTTGAGAAGGTATTTAATGCCGTAAGTATTGCAGCATGGAGAAGAGAAGCAGAACAAAATTCATTCTTTTGGGGGGCAACTGGGTCCCATGAGAAAAGGAGAGGGGAAGGGTCTGGGCCCCTATGTGCCCACGTCCTGTTCCCAAGTTTACCAGGCAAATAATTCACTTTTCCCCTGAAAGGAATGTGCGAGAGGGCAGAGAGGGGGCAAGAATATTACAATGACTGATGAAGCCAGAGAAAATTCAGGCCACTCTCATAGAAATATTGTTCTAGTCTGGGGCATTGTGACATATTTGTTTGTGGGGGCAAGAAGGAGAGGTTAGGGAAGGAGAAAGTGAGTGCACATATAAGGCAAGTCTTAAGAAAGCTATAAAACCTGTAACAGGGTTAGAGAGTAGTAAAGGGGATGCCTCACATATTTCCAGAAGTTATTAGGGCAAAAATAAATAGTAGGAGCAGATACAAACCACTGGGAGAGATAGAGAAGAAGTATTGCTTAATACAAAATTCAGATGAAATATAATACTTTCTAGTATGTCTGTCTTTACCTATATCCCCTTGAAAAATATCAGCTACACAAAAGCACTTTTTAGAAGAGTGCATTTCTTAGCTAAAATTGAACAGTAGTTTCAATCAAAGGCTCATATAGAGTTAGAAAAGGTATTATCTCAACCCTTCCATCTTTAAAAATACCCCTAAGCTAGCCACCTGAAAATGATAAAGATATATCCTATATTTAAAGGCCTCCAGAAAAAGATTTTACATGTCATCTCAGTAACTAATTTCTGCACTTAGCACAAGCTCTTTTTATCAACAAAATTAACTATCATTCAGAACCTTAACTGGAATTTCTTTTTAAAAAATTAATTTGATCTACAGCTTAAATCTAATTTTTTCCTCCCAAAAGATAAATCCTGTATTTTATGAGCGCCATAAGACTGGTGATAAGATACCCTGTTGAACTCTCCAGCCAACCTCCCCACAAAAAGTAGGATGTTGCATGAGAGTGAAAAGCACAGAATTGCCCTTCATCATAGTGCTGGACAGATCTGGGGCAGGTGCAGGATTTATGATGCAGAACTGAAGTCTTTGGCTTTGTGGAAATCAATGAAAGTAAAATTCAATTTAAACTTTTTATTAAAATAACATAAATTTTAAGATGTGACTTTCCTGTCATAGTAAATCATCAAGATTGGTAAGGATTGCTAGAGGTAGAACCAGAGGGTCATCATTCAAGGGCATGAATTATACCCTTGAAAGTAAAGTACTGGCCCTTTTGGGCCCATCAGTGGGGTCAAGACTATATCCTATAGGAACACCATTCTATCTGTTCACATCAGCAATCTCCAGAAACAGCAACTGAGAAGGCTGGTCACTGACACAGTAATGTGCAGTGATCATTAAAATTACTGAAATTTAAGAGCCATGGTATACACTGTCCTTTCAAACACAGTGATACAGCTTGAGAATTGGCAATATCATAAAGAATGTATACTTTTGGCACGACATTGAACTAACCCAGGTTGCTAGCTCCCTCTCCTGAACACAACCCTAAAGAAGCAAAACCAGAATAGCAAAAACAAGCGAAACAAAACGATAAACAGCCAAGAGGAAAGGAATCACATGACTTACAAAGCTATCAAAACTCATAAGGGACCAGAAGGTGATGATAACCTTGAGAGGAGAGGAAATGGCAGTCTCACAAAGAGGCTTACAAACCAGGGCCCAAGCTTTGGTACTCTCCCTGGATAGTTATTAAAAGCCAAGGTAGCAAATATCCCCAAGGGAATATAAGCTCAGAAGGAAAATGGCATTTCAGAGCGTAAGTGCTAATAAAGCTAAAGAAAACACCCATAACAGATAGCAAGCAAGGTGAATGGAAGAAAGACATTAAGATTTTAAATAAACGTAAGATCAAGTATTGGTTACATGGTAAAGAAACAAGAATTTTAAAGAGTCAATGAAAAACCATGAAAGGCAGTATGGGGTACAGTGAAAACTAATTTAGTGTGCAGGATTCAGGGATCAATTAACAGATGAAATATATGTGGGACATTAAGGATAATGTTAAAGATGTGAAATAGAGTGTTACCATCTGCATAATAACATAATGGGAAAGTAAACAAAAGGAAGTAAATATTTGAAGAATTAATGACTTACAGTTTTCCACAATTAAGTATGAAAAGACCTAGAATAAAAAGGCATATAGAGTGCTAAGGGTCAAACAGAAGAGAAAGAAGGAAAAGAAAAATCCAAAATCTAGACATCAAAGGGGGAAACTAAAGTACTTTGAAGTCTAAAAGAAAATTCTAAAAGCTTCCAGAAAGAAAGAGCAATTCAACTACAAAGAACAACATTCAGATTATTCAGATTATTAGTCTTCTCAACAGCTACACTAGAGACAATGGGAAGATATTTTTTAAGTGCCTCAAGAAAAGAATATTAAACTTAAAATGTTGTCCAGTGAAGCTATCATTTGAGGTGATAAGAATATTCTTTGAATGCAAAGCCTCAGAACACTTACCACATTAACACCTGCTGTGAAAACTATTCTGAATAAGTACTCTAATGGGAAGAAAAGAAAAATAATAAAGCCAGCTATAAGGGAAGTTTAGGGTGAGTGAGTAATTCAATAAAGTTTACTCTGTCAAAAAAAGCAAGAGCAAAAAATAAACATACATAATAATCCAGGACTAAAACAGGATGATGCTAAATGACTGTTCTTTAGGGAAGAGGAAAGTAGAGGCTGCAAAGAGAAGTAAGACTCCATTTTACAGATGAGAAAACTGAGGCACAGATAGCTTAAGAAAATTGTACATGGACGCACGGCCAGTAAGAAGCAGTGCCAAGATTCAAACTCAGGCATTCTGACTCAGTCCTGTCTTCAAGGAGAATATATAGATGCTAATAAAATCAAGAACTATGAAAGGGAAAATAAAACATAAGAATAGGTCTCAATAAGTTTTAGGTAACTGCCAGATAAATAAAAATAAAGTATGTATGACTGCATATATGCATAACCAGCATAAGAATATTTGATTTATTCACTGGAAGGAGAGGAGGAATAATTTAACCACGTCAGAGCATAAAGAGATAATATGAATGAGATGGTATCAATAACTCTAAATGACAATAACTAAACTAAATGTAAATGGTTAAATTAATCAACAAAAAGAAATAGGGTATCGGATTGGCCTAAAAACAAACAAAAAATAAGATGCAGACACAAGTTTTCTATAGAAACACACATACAGAAAAGTTGAAAATGAAGGGAGGGAAAAAGATATAATAGGCAAGTATGAAACAAAAGAAAGCCAGAGGAGCAATTTTAATGTAAGATGCAAGCGAAGTCAAGGCCAAAAGTAGCAGGGAAAAGCATAAATATTATATAAAGACTGAAAGAATATATATCATAGAGGTATAATGATTATATCCCCAAATGTATCTAACAACATCTCAAATAATAATGCTTCACCTTCATTTAGTGCATATCCTATTCCAAGCACTGTTCTAATAGCTTTACGTGTATTAACTCATTTAACCCTCAACAACCCTAGGGGTAAATATTATTATTATCCCCATTTTACAGGGGAGGGACTGAGACACAGAGGATTAAGGGACACAAGGACTGTCTGACTCAGAGTTCACATTCTCAACCTCTATTTTCTGCTACTATTCTAAATTATAAAGTAACAACTGACAGGTTTTTAAGGATATAAATCAAAAATAAATCATGAATTTATTTGGAAATTTTAACACATCCTACAGAAACTGATAGATCAGGCAGGTAAGAAATAAAGTAATAGAACATGGGTCAGAAAATTATGGCTTGCAGGCTAGCTGCCTATTTTTGTAAATAGAATTTTATAGGAACACAGCTAGACTCAATCATTTACATATCGTTTATGGCTGGTTTTGCATTACAACAGCAGAATTGAGGAGTTATGACAGAGATTGTTCATTCTGCTAAGCCTATATTTACTATGTGTCCTTTAAGGAAAGTTTCCCAGCAATTGCTATAGAAGATTTAAACTACAAAATTAACCAGCTCAAGCACTGATATATAGAGCATTTTACACCCAATGAAGAGAGTCTAGACATCTCCCAAATAGTGCAGCAAATCCATTACTGTAAAGCTCTAATTCGATCCTCTTTGCACAATAACACAGGTGTCCAAAATATATCCCTAATCACGATGCTAGAGAACAAAACAAACATAAGAACCAGGTAAATAAGAAGAAAAGCAATGCCTTAAGAAAGGGCATTCGAAGGGATCAGTTATGTACAGATCTTCGGTGCTAATTTAAATGAGTGCAGAGGTATAGATTAGCAAAAGGTCTCAATGCAACTGTGACCACTAGTCAACACATTTTAAATAAGCATGTTATGCACAGTTACTTGAAGCATCTACTTCACATCCTTTGAAGGAGAAAGAGTGAAGGATAGCAGGTAAGCGCCTGGGCATTGAGGTTAAGCAGCAAAACTCCATTCTCAGCTCTGCCCCTTAGCAATGCGTGTCATTGGGGGAAGTCACTAAACCACTCTGTGCCTCAGTTTCCTGATCTGTAAGATGAGGTTAATCATAGTGCCCAGCTGATCAGAGTTGTTGGGAGTAATAAGTGAGATAACGTTAAAGAAAACGGCTGAGCGTAGTTCCTAGCACACAGGAAGTTTTCAACAGATACATCGGATAGTATCTGTTGGTAAACGGGATACCATTCTATTGATAACTGAGAAACTTCCGTGACTCCAGAGACAAAGTGCTAGGAGATTACTTTCTTTTAAAGTTTTAAAAAGTCTTTTTCCTGTTTTAGCAGCTGAACTAGCCTTCTTTTGAGAGTCCAGGTTGCTGCGATCCACTTTTCTCTCCTTTACTAAGAATATCCAAGTTTAGCAAGAGCATTGTGGGGAGGAGAGTGGGGAACGAGCAGAGTATCTAGGCTAAGGGGAGAACAGACTCAAAATGCAAGGAAATCCAAGTTTACGAGGCTTTTATTTAGTTCTGTGAATGTCTCCTAATAACGACAGTCATCACTGATGGTCAGGGCAGAGATGTTTCTATGATCAATACCGTAGAAAGCAAGATGTTAGCATCTGATAGGAAATCAATTTTTAAAATAGAGGTGCAAAGGATTTTTCCTCTTACCTCTAAACCTAACCATGATGCTGTTGTTCAGGCAGCGATGTCTCATTCTGACCAGAACTTAAGAGACAAGCAACAGGGTTATCAGACTTCTAGAGAAACAAAGCTTCACCAAAACTTAGGGGGTCCAATTTATACAGGCATCGGAAATAAAGGCAGAGGAACAAAAGCGATGCTTGGTGGAGAGGGAGCGGAGGAGAGGTTAATTTTACTTATCTCCAGATGAACATGTTCATTTGAATATTCGCTGAAAGAAGAGCCATCTCTGTAAAAAGGAAGCCTAAAGAGAAAGGTTGCAGTTCCGTCATCAATTTAGGTAAAGTTGCTTCGAGGATTGTGAATCTCTTTGGTTTGGAATCTCTAATTGGGAATATTTCCATTTATACAAGTAGTGCCATGTGACTCATGGCTGAGACTATGCACCATGAGCCTCATGTAACCTGAGACCCTTTAAATAAAACATAGGAACCTCCTAAGCGATAACTGAAAACCTTCAAACCCATCCTTTTTCTAAAGCCCTTTTAGTCTCTTGCGCCTCTAAGTCCTCATAAAGCAGCCTGCCCTGTTACCGCGCCAAGCCTCAGCAGTACGTATCACAACTGGTCATTTTCATTTAGACGATTACTAAGAAATCCCCAAAATAAACTGAAAAAATAACACCTTGAGTTCTCTCATTGTTCTTGTCAAGTGTCGAACTGGTTGAATTAAAACTTGTATTTAAATAAAAACCATCAACTCCAAAGGAAAAATCATTTGAGAAAGTTCATCCACACTCCACCTACTGATCTACCTTTCCCTAGGGCATACAGGGAAAAGCTTTTCTTTGGTTTCTGAATATTTTTATTGAATTAGGCCTAACCATACACAAAATTTATTGCTGTGTTAACTTTCAAAATCATAGAAGCAACACCAAGTAACTTGGAATTAGTTATAGATTTCCTTCTGACATTTATTTACTGAAATACTTGTTGAACAGTCCAGAGAAAAAGGAAGGGACGGGTAATATCCCTTCACAGAATCTCCTTTCTGTAGGCACTGCTAGTGTTAACGCGATCAAATGGAATCAACAGGGAAGAGCTTATTAAAATCATCACTGTTTCCAGTGATGATTACTATTTTTTAAACTCATTCCTAAGGTTGTATTTTATCACACTTCAGTTTACACTTAAGCCAGGATGTAAGATTGGATGCTTTGCCTCTGTCAGATGTTGAAGCCCGGGTAACACAGAGAGTTTTCCATTGGTGTCATAAAACTTCAGAGCAGAAGGCCATCACAGTAACTCAGAGAGGAATGCAGAACACGGAGTAGCCCAAATAGAACATTTTTTCTCTCCTCTCACTTCAAAAACCAAACGGGACTGAAACCATGCAGCCATAAAACATCCACCAACCTAGACCACATCTCTTGAAGGCCCTGGCCTCCAGAAACCTATTTGCTCTGCATAATCTTTTTATGAGCAAAAACTTATGATTATCCCTTCCCCTAAAGACAAGAGGACAGCCGTACATGGCCGCGGTTTGGCTAACGGTGAACCGTGTCCCTTTTCATGGATAGTTTTGCAAAAGAGTAGCCTTCTCCTTGGTTTTCCAAGTTTGCTCTATTCCCTATCCTCCATTCCCTACCTACATTAAAAAAGACTCTTCTTTAAAAAAAAAAAAAAAAAAAAAAAAGCCAAGGAGTAGCTAGTGAAGACTTTTTCCCACTGCACTCCCTACAAGAAGCTTTATGTTTAATTGATAATTATCATTCAATTATTCAAGCCCCTATCTATGGAGATCTTGGTATTTCTATAAATAACTAGTTTCTTACCATTGTCTCAAAAGTAATTTTTAAAAACTGTCTAAATGCTTTACATAAAAAATTGTAATTTATGTTCCTGATTTTTATAAATATCTCAGGCAATTAATTGAGGTAAAATCTTCCCCACCCCTGGTAACAGACACACACACTTAGGTTTCCCTCACCAGCTCTTCTCTAAGTTCCCGAGTTGGCTGAATTTACTCAGATCAAAATTTCCACAATCCATGTAGGTGCTGTCCCTTTTCCACATCACAATACCCTGATTCTTTGAATTCTAAAATACCTGAGTCACAAACCTATGATCTGTCTATTTGTTTTACTAAAAGCTTGGGTCACTGGAGAGGGTTTAACACGACGGCAGCAGAAACAAACTTAAATTGAGTTCTGAACATCCTTCTGAGAAGGTCTTCAGCGTCCACAGCACAAGCAGTCTTCTCTGGCTGCTAACTGCCCTGCCTCAGCTTCCCACGGTCCTGTCCCACACATTCCCTTTCCTTGTCTGATCTTTCCCCTCACAATACGTCCTGTTGACGTCTCATGCAGAGCAGTTCCATTATCTCTACATGTCTCTGGTCAGTGCCTTGACGCCTCACTGAACTCCATCCAGGAATTTTCTTAAACAAAGACTATTTTGTATCTACGATACCTTCTGAGGCCAGCTTTTAAGGTTATTTTTTCCCCAACCTGGCTAATTTCAATTTTGAAGCTTATAAGGCAGATCTGTATCGTCGAGGTTGATTAGGGTGATAGGGCAATAAAGCAAAACAGAGTGATTAAAGATACAAATATTACCTGTGATCAGGAAGCTCTGCTTGTACCAAGTAATTTCCAGGACTATGTCCTATTCCAACGCTATTTTATGAAAGAACCAAACGATGATCTAAGCTGGTGCTGCAAGTTGCATGTTTGTATTTTGTGCCTGTACCGTTTTTCTATTTGGCCAATTAATCCATGCCATTACAATAACTTATAGCATTAAATGTAAATAGTATAGTCTTAATAATTAAATTTAAAACTTTTAATAAGAAAATTGTTGGACGACAAGCCTGAGTATGTGCAGATATATATCAGAAAGAGCTTTTCAAGGATGCTAAAATCTATTTTCCAAAACAGCACAAAATGTCCTTAGGCAGCAAAGAATTATCACCCTTCAACAGAAAGAAAAGTAGAGATGAATACATAATAAAGTCAGTCTGACTGCTCCAGTCTGCTCTGAGCTCTTCATGCCAACAGCGTGAGCAGAGCTGATGGAATTAGGCCTACATTCTAATAAAATCTTCAGCTTCTATCCTGCCAAGTACCATTCGCAATAAAACACGGTATTCTATGTTTCTGAGGAAATAAAAGCTGTTCCTTGGTTGGGTTTGTTTATCTGCAAATCATATCTGTTTGAGCTTCAAGGTGATTTTTTGCAATTAGCACTGAAAAAAAAAAAACAGGCAAAATAAATAACATCAACTAGAAAACAGTAAGGCTTACAGGAGTATTGAAAGGGGAAAATACCAAAATATGGGTATCCTAGCCAGTTTTGGACATTGTGGGGGCCTTCTTCAGACTAAGAAATAGAAAGATGGGTCACAGCAAACCTCTAAAGGAAAATAATTCTTAGTAAACATACACACAAAATAGAACAAGAGAAAAGGAATATTAAAACAATAGTCTGAGTGAGGTGAACATAACTGCGAGGAGAAAATGGCCTTATTTTATTCAGGCAATAGAGTTCATTCAAGTAAATTGAAGAAAATTGCAGATTCAGTCATTCGTTCAGTCAGCAAATGTATTGAAGAAATAATTTCCATACTCTCTTCCAACTGGAACATTATAAAGGGTCTATCAGATATAAATATGGTTTTATGGGATCAAAATATATTTAAATAAATAAAATCACATCAAATACCCTAGTGTTTCAAAATATACATTAAATACATGGCACATTTTTTCAAAAAACACTGGATATACTAGGCTCTTTGTACATCACAATAGTTTCATGTACTGCATAGCTAACCCAATTAATTGACTTGTCTCTCTAGATTAAAGCATGAAGATTGCATCTTTTGAATTTTGATGCTACATTAAAACTACAGTGATATAAACACTGATGAATAAATAACATCTTAAAGGTAGTATTTACATACACAATACAGTAATTTTTTGCTAAATTTTCTCTTTCTCGATTGCATGTTCAAGAAGCACCATGTAAGATGATTGATTACTGTGTGCAGATAAGTGGTTTCATCAGTATGTGACCAATAGCTTTTTCCCAAATTGCTTTTGCAGTTGCAGCCATAAAAGTATATTCTTCCTTTCTTTCCCAATCTGCACTGCCTTGGTTGGATTGTATGTGTTAGACAGACTTCTGCATTAATCTATGGTTTGACCACAGTGCTACAATTCAAATGAATTCTAAAAAAATGTATAAAATCCTACTCTTTACAAGTCACTATACTGAGCTGTATGAGCAAGAGTTCGTCAAACCTCCATGGTGCTTACAAACAATACATCTGCCACGGGGAGGTGGCCTCAGAAGGCAGAGAATGCCCCTTATTGGCAAAGAGGCTCCCAGGAAGAGGAGAAGCCGAAAAATGGAAAATGCTCACTCGACTTCAGAATAAGTTCATTTATTCAGCCTTATTTACTAGGTGAGCGCTATAGCAACTACCAACAGAAAGAGAACATAAGTCTAGGGGCAAAAAAAAAGAAAGGATTTCACCAAAACGAAGGATCTGAGCAGTCTTAGTACTGACCCTTTGAAAAGCTCTTGTTACATGACTCCATAAAAATTTTCATGATACTATCCCAGTAGACTATGAAGCTGGGGAGGGGAAAAGCATATGGGAAGCACTTGCCAGAGAGTCATTCATTTAATAATTTCTATTTATCTATTCATGTAACTACAGAGCTAATTTAATGCTGTTTTGTTTGTTTTGAAGGCAGCAAAGTTATACCTAGAGACTGATTCTGTCTTTGCCAGCAATTTATTTAGCTGTAGAAATTATAATAATTTCACAAGTCAATAGCGTACAGCATATCTCTTTAACAAGCCAATAAAGAAATAACATACTCCAAACAAATGACAGATTAATCACACTATTGATCCAGGCAAGGGGAGATGAAGGGACAGTGTTCAAATTTAATATGAGGCGTACCTTTTTATAGGAGGAGGCCCTTCAGGAGAGAAGGCAGCCAACCAAGAGCTGATCTCAAACAGAATGTTGCCTGTTGCTAGAGCAGGCTGCTAGGGAATGACGGCAGGAAGGCCCACTGTGACCATTCCAGGAGTCACTCACCAAGGCAGGAGCAAATGCCCCCAAGGAGTTTTGAGGCCAGGGAAGAGTCAGTCACCTTGCTCAAGCCAAAACTCCAGTAGTCCTCACAAATTCTCAGTACAGTTAACCTTGAACAATGTGGGCTTGAAGTGCGCTGCTCCACTACATGTGGATATTTTTCAATAAATACAGTTGGCCCTCGACTTTTGCATCTGTGGCTTCAACCAACCCTGGAAACAGTATCTTTGCATTCCCAACCGCAGTTTCCCAACTGCGGACTCCCAACCTCAGGTGGAAAATACTGTTTGAATCCCTGGATGCAAAGGGCCAACTCTAGTTAAGTTTTTGTGGTGTCAAAAGTTAAACACAGATTTTCAACTGTGCAGGGGCTGGTGCCCCTAACTCCCACATTTCTAAAGGGTCAACTCTATTTATAGTCTAAATGTCCGCTTGCCATAGTTGCTCCTCCACGTTTTTATGGATAAGCCCCCATTGGGACCTCAATAGCTAAACTGGGTGCTTATCAGGGACATCAGATGAGACAATGACATCCTGACACAACTTCATCCTCATATCAAAACAGCTTCATTTCTCGCCCTAGCCAGTCTGCGGTTAGAGTGTTGGCCCAGGGACTGAGGGGTCCTGGGTGGATTCCAACCAAGGGCAGGTACCTTGGTTGCAGGCTCAATCCCGGCACGTGCAGGAGGCAACCAATCGACGACACATCGATGCTTCTGTCTCTCTCCTTTCCACTCTCTCTGAAATGCAAAAACAACTTTTGTCTTGTCATAAACAAGCGCACTGAAACTACTTGTCATAAACAAATGGATTCGAAATCATATTAAACGAATATACAAGTGGTGTTCGTTTTGTAACATGGATTCCATTCCTCCCAAGAAATATTTTCACTGCCAATTCAAAATTCAGAGCTAAAAAAAAAAACCCCTTCAGATCCTGTTCAGAGACCCAGTGGAATCAGGCGGCCCAGACTAGACGGTGCATTCACCCGCGACCTTGACGGTCAACCAGGTCACGCAAGAGCTGGGACCTGCCTCACCAGCACCATCTCGCTGGAGCGCGGGCACCTCCGCTCGTGGCCCGGGATCCCCAGCTTTGCCCAATTCTTGGCGAAGGCAGAGCAGGGCCCCTCAGGAGGGGAGGGCAGTGGGGAGCGGTGGCGAGCAGGGCGGGGATGCAGATGGTGCAGCACACCAGGCAGGAGGGCGCTGGGTCCCGCCTCGCCGGCGCCACAAACTCGCCGCGTCTGGGCCTCTCTAGGCATCAGCTTCCTCCATCTGAAGACACGGCGACGGGTCAGACGGTCCACTACGCCCTCCGCAGGACGCCAGGCCGTCCCGGGGCCGGACGCGGGCTCCTGATCAGCCGTCCAGGCGGCTCACCCGGCCCCTCCCGGCTGCCCTGGCCTCGGGGCTCCCCGGGCCCGCGGGCCTCCAGCTCCCCCGCCCGTCCGAGCCGCGCGCGCCCCCGAGAGCGCGGGGCCGCGCCGCGCGCGCCCGAGGCCACGTGACCCCGCCCCAGAGCGCGGGACCGCGCCGCGCGCCCGAGGCCACGTGACCCCCCGAGAGCGCGGGACCGCGCCGCGCGCCCGAGGCCACGTGACCCCCGAGAGCGCAGGACCGCGCCGCGCGCCCGAGGCCACCTGACCCCGGCCGCGAGGCCGCGCGGGAGCCGCCATGGCGGCGGGGCCTGCGGCGGGCGCCCGCTTCTTCTGCACGGCGGGCCGCGGCTTGGAGCCCTTCCTGATGCGGGAGGTGCGGGCGCGGCTGCAGGCCACGCAGGTGAGTCGGCCTCGCCGCGCCCGTCCGCCGGGCTCCGACCGAGACCAGCAGGGCGGCCGCCCCGGCCCGGGCTCCGCCGTCAGGTCCCGCGGCTCCTCCTGGCCGCGCCCGGGCCTCGTCCCCGTGCGCCCGCGCAGCTCTAGGAAACAGGCCATCCCCTGGGGTCCCCAGAGAGCGCGGGCGGTGCCCGAGGCGGGAGTGGGCACGCCCGCGTCCGGCCGCTTCCTCCCCGCCGAGCGCGAGGGTGACCGCGGCCACGCCCCCGCCCGGGGACGGACAGCCGACCTCAGGCCCGCGGCCGCCGGGGAGCGCGGCGCTCCGGGGGCCGCCCGGCCCGCGGGGAATGGCCCGGCGCGGCTCTGAGGGCGCGGCTCAGGGACGCGGACCGGGCCTCGAGCGTCAGCCGGGCCCGTTTCGGATGCGCCGAGCCGGGTTCCCGAAAGCAGAGGGAGGCGGTGTCGCCGGGGGCGCGCCCTGGAAAAGCGGGGCTCTCGGGGCGCCGCCGGCCCCTGCGCCCGCCGCGGGCCGCAGCACGGTCTCCGCGGGCCGCACAACAGCCTCCGCGGGCCGCAGCACGGTCTCCGCGGGCCGCACCACGGTCTCCGCGGGCCGCACAACCGCCTCCGCGGGCCGCGGGCCGGGCGGCGCGGAAGCGGCGTGGGCCTGGGCAGACTACCTGCCGCGCGCGGCGTGGGCCCCGGGCTCTGCAGACGCGGGCGGTCGCTAACCCTGAAGAGCAGCCTCGCGGCTGCCCCAGTGACGCCTGAGGTGCTGGACGGCGGCCCGTGTCTCGGGCGCCGGCCCCGCAGTCGCCGCGAGAGTCCCCAGGGGCCCGGAGACACCGACGGCAAGTGGCAGGGGGGCCCGACCGCAGCTGTCGGCGGGCTCCAGCGCGACCCCTGGGGCCGTGACGTCACGGCGCGCTCGCTTTTTATTTTTCTATTTTTTTTAGCTCTTCGTGTGACAGAAGCTTGACCCGATCTGGGTGTCAGATTAGGAAAAGGACCCTCCCTGTTGGTCCTCCGTCTTCCCTTTCCGGGCCAAAAGAGGCTGGGGCGGGAGGCGTGTTGTAGTCGCCTGGGAACTTCCATATTTTGATAGTGTGTTTTGAGGGTAGATGGGATTTGAACTAATAACCATGCTGCCCATTAGGTCCCCGGAACTTGTTAAACTTACAACCAGAAGTATTTCGGTTTTAATCGGTGTCAACCTAGGGCTTCCTCAGCAGAGACGCGTCTTCAAGCCAGAACGGTAACCCCAGAAATGAGCACCCCAACAGCTTAACGGGGCCGAAAAATAAAAATGCTTGGCGTCCACGTTCCCACTGAAAGGGAGCCACCTAGACACAGGGATCCCCCGCATTCCCCGGGGCTTCGGTTCCAGCGGATGGTGGGGCCCCGCTAGCGAGCCCAGGGCCACCGCCGGGAGTTCGGGGCAGCCGCCTGCACCCCGAGTGTAAGGGCGCCGGGCTGAGCACCGCGTGCCCACCTCCTTGGACTCCCCGCGAGCCGGGCGCTTCGCGTTTTGCTCTCCCCCCGACCTCCACCGCGCTCCCGTCTCCAGAGCCCGTTGCTGGTTCGCGCGCCTCTTGCTTCTGTCCCACCGCCACCCGGCTCATGGTCTCCACCGCAGTGAGCTACTTCTCCCTCCAGCGTCACGCTCTACACCGTCCTCGGTGCCTCTCCCGAAGTAATTTTTTTTCTACCAGCTAATTTGGCGCTGTCGGTTTTTATCGAGTCTGTAATGCCTGACCATTCCCATCCGTGGCACTCCGGTTGGTGACCGTTGGTCAGGCTGGCCCGAGCTGCCCGCCGCCCGCCCGGTGGGTGGCACAGCCGCGCTGCCCTGCCAGCGGCACCCCCCCCTCTGCATCCTGCCCTTTGCTCTTTCCTTAGAACCCCTCTTCCCAAGCCTCGTAGGATCGTCCCCAAGACCTTTACTAATGATAGCGTCCATATTCAGTGTTATAATTTATTACATTGAAACTTTTTTGTTTTCTTCTGGGTTTCATTCAAGTTATTGTCTTACAAATTTTACACTTTAATTTGTATCTCAGAATATGTCTGTTACATTGTTATTCACCTTTAGGGTACTTGCTTCCGGTAGACCACACGGAGGTGTTTAATAAATACCCACTGATATGTTATCCTTGGGCTAGACACCGGATTTGTCCTGTCCATTATATCTTTTCTTTGCCCTCTTTCAGATGGGGTGTGAGATTTGGCAATATAATTGCCGAGTATTTTGTGTTCTGTTTTTCTAGGAGCCTGCGTACACGCATAGACACGTGCACACTTCGCAAACGGTAGCATAACATAAGATTGTGGTCTTGGTCACTGACTACATGACTTTATACAATTATTTTAACCTGTCTAAGCCTCAGTTTCCTAATCTGTAAAATGAAGATGATAAAATCTTAGAGAGTTGTTGTAAGGATGGGGGGGAATGTATTCAGAGTGCCTACTACAGTGCTGACAAGTACTAGATACTTAAGAAATTGTTGTTTTTATTGTTAATCTAGATGCTATGTTTTAATTCATTAAGGGGGAAAAAGAGAAATGGTTCTTACTCTACACTAGACTAAATTAATGTCTATTTTTTGTATCTCTAGGTTGAATATGTTTCGGGAAAAGTCTTTTTCACCACCTGTTCTGACTTGAATATGCTGAAAACATTAAAATCCGCAGAAAGATTATTTTTGCTGATTAAAAAGCAGTTTCCGTTCAGTGTTTCTTCTGTAAGTAAAGGTACGGTATATACCTATTGCTTTTACCCACACAATATATGTACTCCAGAGTTTTCTGCTTGATAATTAATAAGTAGCCATTTGACATTTTTAAGATTCATTCCTAGCTGTGGGATCATTAGTTATGTATTTTTCTGTATTTCCTAAATGTTAGCACCTCGTTGTATTATCACCTAATTGCTTCTCTACTCTCTGCAATCTGCTACCTGCCTTACTGAGATTTTAGTGTCTTACGTCACATTTCATCTTTGAAAATTCTGATCAGACACCTTCTCTACCGTTAAATATGGTCAGTTGCATTTATTTAGATTTAGGACATGTAATAACCCAAAATGCATTGTCTTAATAAGTTGGTCAAAACTGTCACCTTGTAAATTTTAACTAATGAGTAATATAATTGAAAAAATACTATGTAGTAAAATTTCTTGTTTGGGGGACCTTAAATGTTTGAATAAACTTTTAGCCATTTATAAAGCATTAGAGTTAAAGGGGGCTTAAGAGATTTTCTTTTTTTATAACTATGCGGCTAAAATAATTTAAGGATCTTGATAAAAGCAACAAAAAAAGGGCAGACGCTGCTGAATTAAACATTGCCTTAAACTTCATTTTGGTTGCTGATTATGCACAAGAGATCATGTAAGTGTATAGTCTATAATTAAAGTCATATCAAGAATGATACAAACGGCAAGAAATCAAGACAGGGCAGAAACAATTATTTTAAAGCAAATACTAAGATACTGTACTGTGGGATCAATATAATTTCATTCCAATATTCTACATACACTTATTATTAGAGAAATACAGTAATAACTCTTGGGTCATCTTGATGACCTTTGTATGTCAAGAAAAGATGACATTATATTTTGTATGCTGGCAGTCCCTAAGTTATGAGTGGGTCGTGTACCTGAGGTGTTACTTTATGGAAACTCCTTTTATGATGTGTGCTAATACTATATAGTCTAAAAGAGTCTCAAAATTCAGCTGCTCTGTTTCTCACCTCTGAGTTTTATAATTTATTCTATTTTTTCAACTTAATTTTATAGACAAGATCAGCATTATTTCAAAGATTGATACACTGTCTAGGTCTATGCATATATTGAAGAGATACATATATTATCATAGAACAAATGATCTTGCTAAAGTATATGATAATTCTACAGGAATTTTAAAATAGTGTTGATGTTTAATTTGGAATATAAGAATGAACCTTATTCTGCACAATATTCTTATATTGAATGATATGAGTTCCAGATTAAAGTGAAATCATTCTTCATGTAGTAGTTCAAAAAAACTTATTTTATAAAAATAAAGGTAATGGAATTTGGGAGTGATGAATATAATAGACTGTCTTTAAAGCTTCCTTATAGGATAAACAGATTTTATTTACTTAGGAAAAATAGTTAATGAAATGCAAAGACTTATAAATGATGATCCTGAAAGTTGGTTGAATGCCATTTCAATTTGGAAAAATCTTCTTGAACTTGATACAAAAAGGGAAGAACATTCTCACAGAGATAACCCACTAAAAAGAAAAATGGGAGAAAATGACACCGTCATTGCTAAGAAATTAAAAGCAGAACAAATGCAAAAGGCACAAGAGAATAGGGAATGCCAGCTGGAAAAACAAATAGAAGAGGAAACGCTGGAGCAAGGAAAAAATTTTCAAGAACTTCAGAACGATGTAGCGAGAGCAGCTGATACCAACCAGAACGACTTGACCTTCAGAGTTTCTTGCCGCTGCAGTGGAGCTATTGCAGAGAACTTTTCTGCCCAGGTATACTCACCTCCGAAGTGGGTTCCCATTTTCTAGAAGAATTAACTACCCTTTCGATTTGAAATGAGATCACGACCTTTCACAGACTAGATAACTCGGCTCAGGCAGATAACTGGGTTTAATATCATATAATTAAATCTCTTTAAAAATGCATTTTCTATTTTAACTTTACCTCAGATGCTTAATGGGAATAGTATGCCATGTACTGACCTTTTACTTTCTCCCCCAAAGTTTTCTTAAACTCACAGGTATCCTTTGCATTTGGAAATCCTGATATCATGGTCCTAAGCTTTTTGGCCTCATTTCAGTTCTGTGTTTGTTGAGTAATTACTCTGCACCAGGCCCCATACGTGTGATTGTCCATAGAACCCAGACATAAATACAGTCAAGGTCCCAACTATCTAGGGGAGGGTGAACACAACAAATAGGCTCCTTCAAAAAACCGTATCAGTTGACCCTTACAAAGTTCAGTGATATAAAGGGCATATCTATAGGTCTGGGTTCTTTGGCCAACCTTAAAATTAAACCCTAAAGTTTAAGTCTAATGCTACTGCTCTGGTCATTTTTAAACATAAGGCTTGCAGTAGGTAAAATGGTCAATCTTTCAGCTGCATCCATTTCCTGAAACCCAGAAGGCTTTATTTATCAGGTCATTATTTGGTTATTTCATTTACCTAAAATTACAAGAATAGAGATTACACATGAGTAGATGTTAATGCCATAGGATGTGTTTGGGAGGCGGGGGTCAAAAGAGGTAAAATGCAGCCTTATTGCCTTGAATAGAAAATGCTATAGTGTAAATTTTTTTTTAATATGTTTTTATTGAGAGGGAAAGAGAGAGAGAGAGAGAGACATCAATGATGAGAAAGAGTCATTGATCAGCTGCCTCCTGCATGCCCCCTGCTGGGGATCAAGCCCAAAACCCGGGCATTTGTCCCTGACCTGGAATCCAATTGTGACCTCCTGGTTCATAGGTCGATGCTCTACCACTGAGCCACGCTGATTTCATATTGTAGTTTTAAATTACTACCGGATAGTCTGACTTGATTTCCCTGACTGTTAGTTTTCACTTATATTTAAACTTAAAATTTTCATTTATAATAGTCTTATCTTTCCTATAACTTGCTGCTTTTCCAGGAGGTAGGAAGAATCATTGGAATTGCTCTTATGAAACAGTTTGGATGGAAAGCAGATTTGAGGAATCCGAATTTAGAGGTAACGAATGTTTATTTTATTAGATGTGCTCATAACCTAATTCTTCAAAGACAATGTCAGCTAATCTATTGTACTTTTCAGTTTTGCTTTAGAGTTTCAAAGAGCTCATCTATCTGGAACCAGCGGTTTATGTTTTTTCTTTAGCAGTAGAACGGCACAGATCATTTTGCTATTCCTTTTCACTGTGAAAGTGTCTTATTCACATAAAACTTTTGGGAATGGAATTGCTTTGTCACAGTTGAACTAAAAAAGTCTAGTATAAGGTCGCAGAGATGCTGTCTACGATCGCTGTAATACACAACAAGTCTCTATAAGAAATTCTAGCTAATGTTAAAAAAAGAATAGGAAATGAAAGGCCTACGCCAAATTCAATCATACATTAGTGGTGACTTTGTTAGGGTTGTGGGATTATGTTTTCTTTTTCTCTGTTTTTTAAAATTAATTTCATGAAGTTACACTGTTATTAATTGGAACAAAATACAACATATAGGGAAATAAACGCAGCTATAAAAAATATTCTCCACTGCCTTTTTGAGAATCATCTCATAAATTTGACAGGTAGTGTAGTCATTGTCATCACTCATTAATTTGTAAATTGATTGTTATAGCGCTTTAAATGGAGTAATTGCTAGCCCAGTCAGAACATTTATGTTATTTTATTTTTTCATTTTTTAATATATTTTCCACTTTTGAAAAGTAATGCCTGGTGTATATCTTTTATTCCTGTCATGCAGAATACTTTGACCCTAAGCATGTCTTGACATAAGGGTGTCTTCCTTTCACGTCCCCCTCCTGCTCTCTGGTTTCCTCCTGTTCATCTCCCTTTGATTGTCTCCCTGTCTCAGAATTACAGTTTTCCATAGTTCAGCTCATAAGTAAATATAGCTCACTTAATTCCTATCAGCCATTTAATGCAATTAATATTAGCTATTATTGGTAGAAATAATCAACACGGAACGAAATTGGCAACACTAAAATCACCCACAGTAAAATTTGTGACCAAAATTGGCAGAAGAATCAAATCTTAACAGATTTTGTTCTGCAAAATTAATAGAAGAAATTTCAGAGGGAGAAGCTATTCTTAATAACATTTGATATGTAAAAATACCAATGTATCATATCTTTAGTATAAGTTTTAAGTAGAAGAGAATTAATCCCAATAAATAATTTCACTAAAGTTGAATAATATAAAAAAATTGGAAATTTTAGCTGTGATGATCAAGGAATTAAATTGACTAAAGAGAATTCATTCCAGATCATTTTTTCTTGATGAAAATTTATCAATATTGGAATAATCCTGATTAAATTGCATATATTAAAAATAACCTTGGGGTGAATGTATTGGGGTTCAAATGCTCTTAAAGTCAAACAGAATTAGAATATTCCATAAACTTCATCAGACTACAAAAGTAAGATTCTAACTTTTAAAATTTATTTGGGCTACTAATTATAACTTGAGACATTTAAATCCTCTATGGCCTAACAGGAGAAAGGGGGTGGAGAGGAAGAAGCTCACCTACAGATAGCAGACAGAGAAAAGGTCACCCTCGTTACAATATATTTGACCTGAAGGAAGTTCTCTGTTACATTAAGCCTATGTAGCCTGTGATCATCCTGTGTGGCCTCAACTCTGAGGTTAGAATTAGGGTGGATTTAGGAACTCTTCTCTAACCTCAAATGCCAAAAAGTCTGATTCAGTTATGGTGATTCAGAGACTCTTTGGGAAGAAAGTAGATCCTGAGTTCTTCATAACATGATTCTCCACATCACTTTTATACCAGATTAACCTCAAAATCTTTCTATGAAATGTACTTAAAATTTACTTCACCTCTGCTCAAGAGAAATAGTGTGGAACCTTTTCCCATATATGACAAATAAGGCCTTGGAATTTCATATTAAAAATATAGGTTATATAGGTTCAAAATGGAAGTTTTCAAATTATCAGTAATTTGGTAATGCATTTCCTGTTCCGTCCTAACTTCGTATTTCTTCTTTCAGATCTTTATACACCTGAATGACATTTACTCTGTTATGGGAATTCCTGTGTTCAGGTAGATATCATGTTCCAAGCTTCAGGTTTGTCCCTTTAGGAGAGCTTGTAAAATTAAGAACTTTGTGCTTTTCATTTATAGTATGAAGCATTGATACAGCTGGGGGAGCTAAAGGCAAAGCACTCGAGTTCTTTACCTTAGCCAGTGGCGGTTTCCGTGGAGCTTAGTAGATATGATTTGCTCTGACCAGTTAGAGCTATGAAAGATTTCATTACAATAATCCACTGATTACATGATTCAGACTGAAAATTATATCTAATTATTTCTATTATTAAAAGATTTTCACAGGCCTATATTTAAGCTAAAATTTTGGTCTGTTCGCATCTTGGAATTTTAATTAAAATAGAAAATACAGCACAGTTCTTAAAATTCGCCCTGAATATTAACTGTGTACAGCCGTGCCACACTGTGCACATGTAGCATGGTGGATAAGAACCATGGAGTTCAGTTCTGCCTTCTCAACAGATTAACTGTAAGTTTGGGCAGATTTTCATATTCCTCCACTGTCAAATCAGGAAAATAATAGTACCTACTTCATTGCTTTGTGGTGGGATTAAATGAGATAACCTACATGAAAATGCTTGGTCCTATTTCTAGGCTACAGTAAGTGTTGAATAAATTTCATCTGCTTTATTTCTGAAACAGCAACTAGGGAGGGAAGGGAGAAACATTTATTAAAGTAAGATTAATTTATTCAGTTACTTTCAGTTGAAATGTCTAATGAGTACTTATTATATGCTAAGCGTTGTGCTAGATCTCAACATTCAAAGATGAGGTAGATGGTTATTAAGTTCAAGGAATTCAGTTTAGTGGTAGAGCAGATAGGTGGTAACGGCTTGACTAGAGTTAGAAAAGGGGACCTAACTCTGATAGACTATGGTGAGCAAAGAACATAAAAGAGAATCAATTAAATGGAGAATGCAGGAGTGTCACGTAAGTGGAGAACACTAAGGAAGGGTTCCCAAGTGGACAAGAGAAGGAAAGGACCGTACAAGCAAGGACTTGCATGTGCAAAGGCATGGAAGTATGGGAAAGCTTGACTTATGTGGGGACAGCCAGTGGCTTCAGTATGAATGGGCCAGGGAGTACATAGGAGAATGGTAGGAAGAGACTGAGCAGTTAGAGATAGTCATGAAGTGTCTTGTAAGCAGCACTGAACAGCTTGGATTTTACTCTGAAGGCAGTGGGAATATGAAGCAGCAGTTCTGTCTGCAGTGCGAATTACTTTCTGAAAAACCTTAAAAAACCAAACTCCCATGGGTTTACCATGCAGAGCTTTCTCATTGTGACAATAAATACACAATTATACTGCTTTATTTATAAGAATTTAAGAGGCTTACAATCAATACACTCAAAACAGGGTAGCTTAAAGACAAAGACAGATCAGAAAGACATAGGGTTTGGAGATCACTATGGCTTTGTATAATGTCCAGAGAAGAGCCTTCTTTATGATTCTGGAACAAGCCTACCCCCAAAACAAGCAAGCACTAATTCTTGAAATCGTATCTTCGTATCTTACCAACAAATTATATAAATGAAATAGAAAAGTGCATTGAAATTTCTAAGGAAATGCTTGTTCATTGCATTAAACACTTTGAAACAGTATTTTGAAAATTACTATCAAATCTGGAAACACTGATGATAGCATTGGTGAGGTGTGGGAGATGTCTGTCACGCAGACAGTGCAGTGTCATGCTTCATTTCATCTTTTAAGAGAGATGCAAATGAGCACAAAGCAAACTTAGGAAAGGGACTTTTTATGGAAAACCTATTTCAAGGGTCAGTATCCATTCAGTCCTTCCCATACCACATCTCCATCACAAAACAGCATGCTCTTGATGATTCCAGGTCAGCAAACAAAAGGTCTCTTCCATATGGGAAAACAGGGAAGTAGTGAAACACTTTCCAAAAATTTCCCTTATATGTGATTAAATATTTATAAATTAAACACAAAAGGGTTTAAATTTCCAGTATTTAAAAATTTACCTTTCTGAAGTACCACAGTAGCTGGTTAAATAAGGTGCCAACTAGATAAGCTATTTTTGTAATAAGGTTAAATTTAAATACTCCCAACGTAGGGACTACTTTAGTGTGTGTTGCATGAACATGATGATTCACAGATATGGGTAGGTTAATCATTTTTACTTATATCAGGCTCTTCTTTAACCTACAGTAATATTGGATCTAGCATCAGGTTCTTTTTTCTTGTAGGGTTCCTTTAGCCAGCAGATCTTACCTCAGGGTGGCAGGACTGAGGTCCACCATAGCATGGGCGATGGCCTCTGTCGCTGAAATTAAGGTAAGGAAAGGTTTTCATTCGTGTTAATAAACAGCGAGGTCCTTTCCGTAGTGGACTTACACAGTCTCTTACTTGCGGGCATCTTAGTTGCTCTCTTGCTTTTTTTTCTCTCTTTCTTTTATCATTTCCTTTGGCTGGTTTTTATATTGTTGCCATTACACTTAGGAAGTAAGTTTTTTTCCATGACCAAGATCCTGATCAATTTTGTAAATGTTTCATGGACATACCAAAAATATTTTGTAGTCAGTGTCCTCACTACCTTTGCTCACTACTTTACTCTCTGAGGTATTTGAAACAGCATTGATATTCTTATAAGTTTTTTCATTTTTATTAGGTAATTGCCTTATTCAGCTGCTATGTAATTTGGTATATAAACACACATCTGCTATTGCTTCATCATGAGTTATGCCTTTTTATTGTTACCTAAGTTCCCTTTATCCTGAGTAGTGAGTTAAAACCTACATTTCACCATGTATTATTAATATTTCCTTTTTTTTTTTTTTGCCTCTGCCTAATATTTCTTTGACCCTCCTTTTTTCAACTTTGTTTTCAGTGTATTTTTTACAACCATACAGCTGTTTGTATCCCACTCTGGTGGTCTCTGGCTTTCGATGAGAGAATTCTGTATTATGACAGACATACCTGCCTGTATTCCTCCTGTTTTACTCTGGTTAAAACATCTTACAGTTTACTTTTTATTTTTGCTAGTGTGGTCAAGTCACTTCATAATCATGTCATTCTCCCTGAGGCTGGAGATTTTACTGTATTGTTCTAGTCCATGAATGGTTCCCTTTCCCAGCTCTCCTAATTAAACACATAGGTCTCTGCTATTATTTTAAAGCAAGATATCTACTCCTTCCTCTGTCAAGACAGTTTTTATCACCAAGACGTTCTACTCTTCCCCCTCTTCCCTGCTATAAGACGAGACCTCTAGACTACTGTTTTCTCTCCTTGTCCCACCTTTACTCCTCCCTATAGTGAGACCTTTGAAAAGTTCATTTCCTTTCACTCCCAACTCTCAACTACTAGATCAAACTAAATTATTTATCATGTATCAGATTTCCCCTAAAGTGTATCGTTCTGTTTCAAAAGTTCTTATTTAGCACTGATATTCAGCCTGTCCTTAATCATAACCATAGAATTGTGTGTAACAAACACATTTCTGTGCAAATGCATGAAGATAATTGCAAGGTGTATCATTCCTCACCATGGGTCTTCACATTGTCTTTCCCCATTTGAGGCTTCTGCACCGGTTAAGGTCTTGTCTTAGGTGTTTCCTCACATGTGGCATTTGAATACTATACTATCTGAATTTCCATATATCTCAGATCTCTTCCTTTCATCCTGGGAGTGCCCACCTTGGCTTGGGTTGCAGTCCTTTTCTCTCAGATGGCAATAGGTGCTGTCCCGTTGTCGTAGCTTCCGGTGTTGTAGCTGAGTTTTCCGTGCCAGTATGATTCTCTTTTCCTTTATAGCTACCTTGTTCTTTCTGCTCAGAACTTGTAAGACTTTTCCCTTTAGTCCTATAAAGTTCAGGAATATTACCAGGATATAGCTTCTGTGAGTGTCTTTTCTATTCAGCCCATAACTCGGTGAGTCTGACTGCCCGGGATCTAATTCTGTCTCCACCACTTACTTACTGGCTGGGAGACTTTGGGAAGATACTTAACACCTTTGTGCCTCAGTTTCTCCTTGCAGGATGAAAAGAATAATCTCATAAGGTCATGTGAGAATCAAATGAATTAGCATTTATCAAGTGAGTAGAAAGTGTATGAATATTAGCTGCTGCTATAGTAATCATTACAGGTATAATACTTATTTGGCATATCTAGTGATTATAAATTTTTGTATTTTTATTTCTCTGGCTCAGGCACTTCTTCTCATTATTTAACTATTATTACTTCAACTGCTTTGCGTTAGTGACTTTAACCTTAAACTACTTTTTTTCCTGTTTCTGAGAGTTTCTCTCTCCCATTCTCTCTCTCTCAGGACATTTTGTTGCTTTGCATTAGGTACCCTCAGGCTCTGACTGAAACCTGGCTGTTCACTGAGCACTCTGCTTCCTCTGTAGACATGTCAAGGGACCACTGGGCCTGGAGGTGGGGTAGATGTCCTGCTTGTTCCTTGTGCCCAAAACCTCTCAGTGCCTTTGAAGCATGTGCCATCAGATGACCACAGTCATATCCAGATCTCTTCCTAACATTCCTGTAGGAGTAGAGGCCCTTATTCCTGTTACAATTCTCTATGATCTCAATATCCACTCTGTAACCTGGCCCTTCAAGGTCCTGGCTTCCTTACCTCTAATGATCTGCCTTAGTCACATCCTAGACCTTATATCCAGAAGGGAATGCGTCCCAAAAATCTCAGCTTCACAAATCCTGCTCTTAACCACCTTCTCTTTCCTGGTCACACCCTCCAGCCCCTAACAGTTCTTTAACCCCTTGGGACCTCCCGTCATGCCAGTGTGATTTTCTTTTCCTTTGACCCTACTACTGCCTGTTATTTACTACCTGTCTTCATCCCCCCTCACAGCTTGGATTTTATGCTCTACCATTGCAGTCATTTCCTTGCCCATACTTTTAACTCTCTTGATTCTTATTTGACTTAAATACTGGAATCAGAAGAGAACTTGGACGTGTTCTCCTCACCAAATCTGCCAGTGTCCCAGAGCCTGTGCCCACATTTGTTGCCTTATGGCCATTCCAGTAAGTGGATTGCCCTTGTTCCACTCCATTACTTGTGAACTGGAGTTCAGTCCCTCATTCCTGTTTAAAGACGTTCTCTCTACTGAGTCCTCATCAGCAGGTACACTTGCTGTAATGTCATACGACTTAAAAAAAAAACCTTCTCCTGAACCCACATGCTCCTTTAGCTACCACCCCCATTCTCTGTTTCCTTTTACAGAAAAATTCTTAAAACTAGCTGTCCATATTTGCTGTTTCTCCCTCTTTTCTTCCTGTTCTCTCTTGTGCCCGCTTCCATCAGGCTTTCATCACCCACACTCCAGAGACCACTTATCTCACACTCACCCTGCCAGCACTTTGACACATCAGCACCCTCAGGGTTCTGGAAGATCACTCTGGGTTCTCCTACATGAGCATGTGCGGCTCCCAGCATTCATTGCTGTATCTTCATCCACCAAACATCTATACTCAAGAGATCACCAGGGTCCAACACTTAGCCTTTCTTCTTTTTTAACTTCTCTTGCTTCCTGGGTGACTCATCCAGTTCTGGTGCTTTAAATACCACCTGTAAACTGACTAACACTGATGCACCCAAATGTGTATTGTAGCCTGAACCTCTCCCCTGAACTCTAGGCTCATGTGTCCAATGACTCACTTGATCTCCATAGTTGGTCTAGGAGGTATCTCAAAATTAACATGCCCAGAACTACACTCTTGTCTCCTTTGAAGCTTCTCCTCCCCAAGTCTTCCCATCTCAGTAACAGGCACCTCTGCGCTTCCACCTGCTCAGGTCAAACACTTCTGCCGTTTCAGACTGTTATCGTTCTTTTAACATTCCACATCCAATCCAACCTGTTGGCTCCACCTGTAAAATATATCTACAATCTGACCACTTCTCACCACTTCCACCAATACCGCTCTTAATTCAAGCCACTGTCATCTCCTGGAACCCCTAATAGCCTCCCTGTTAACTCTCTTACCCTTTTGTCCTGTTCTCAACAGATCATCTAGAATGATCCCTGTGAAATGTAATGTTATATTACTTCTCTGCTCAGAACCCTCCAATAGTTCCCCAGCCTTCAGAATAGAACCAGAATCCTTACAGTATCTACCAGATCTGACCTGTGACCCCCAGGGTGGGAGTGATTAGTTTTTTTTCTCCAATTTCCTGTTCTCTTCCCAGGTGCAGGTAGGATAACACTTCCCTGGCCCCTTGAAATTGGTTGTGTCATGTGACTGACATGCTTTAGCCAGTTAAATGTTGGGGGACATGATGTGTGTCACTTGCAGATGGCGCTTGAACATCTAATGCACAATTTGTCATGCTGTTTTTCCCTCTGCCACAAGATGGCAGTGCTCCAAATGGTGACCACTTGGTCAATTTGGCTTCTGAGTAAGGAGCAGAAGCCCCCGGTGCCCAACTGTGGGCATGTAACATGAGGTTTCCTGGTGTTTTAAACCTCTGAGATCTGGAGGTTGTTACTACAGGTGCAGCATAAACCAGCCCATCTTGATGGGATCGCCTACCTCCCTGATGCAATCACCACATTTTCCCTCTCGCTCACTGTGCTTTGGCCATATGGCCTCCTTCCTAATCTTTAAACATGCCAGGGGTATACTTGCCTTAGGGCTTTAACTACCTAAAATTCCTAAAGTGTACAAAGGAATCTTTACTCTTAAAATATTGATTCCTCAGGTTTTAGGTTTCTTTTATAATACTTATTATAATAGACTTAATAGTACCAAATCGATATTTCTGTCTATAGGCTGGTGCATTTGTTTTAGATCCAATGTGTGGACTCGGAACAATACTTTTGGAAGCTGCTAAAGAATGGCCAGTAAGTTCTAAACTTTGGTAAACTAAGAAATATGTTTAATTGGTATATGTGTGTACACTTACCAATTATTTACAAGTAGATTGTCTGTGGGGGATTATTGTTTTAATTATGAGGCAGTACTTACTATTGTCAACTGGCTTATGAAGGGTTATTTAAATTGCTCTGTTATTTTTTTTTAATAGTAAAATAAATTTAGCAAGATATGAGTAATTGCAATAATTAGTCATGACAGATTATGCTAATCCCCAAATTCTTTAGGCATTTGTAACTGTAAAATATTATTAATAGATTTGAACAAAAATTTTTGCTATTGAATATCATTTTAAAGGAATACTAGAAATTTGTTTCAACCTGAATTAACAAATCTGTTGATTTCATTTTCATCATCTGAGAAAATGGCAGTAGGTTTTCTTAACTACAGAAAATATGTGATAGTTTTATTTATAATTAAAATACAAATTTCTTTCCTCATAGGATGTGTACTATGTGGGTGCTGATGTCAGTGACTCACAGTTACTAGGTGCATGCGACAATCTGAAAGCTGCAGGCCTCATGGATAAAATTGAGTTACTTAAAGTCTCTGTTATAGGTAAGATATTAAAAATGTGAACATTTAGGGAAATGAGCTTATTTAAAGAAATATCTTTATACCTCTGGATAAGCCCTTTTTTCAGCCTCATACAAGCCTTCACTATTTGTAAGTGCAAAGGCAGGAGGGAGCTATTGAAATGATAGTTGTTTAGAAGCCTTCAGTCTTGGGTGGAGGGTCAATGAAAGGATAAGAGTCTAGAATGTGAGACTCTCAAGGGCAGAATTAACGGCTTTCTACCCTTACGGGAATACTGAGTGTGTGAGTCAGAATTGTGGCAGGTAGGGTATGGTTATGACAGGTAGTGATGGATTCCCCATCTCATGTGGCCAGGATGCTTCTGATGGCCTGAACATCTGTGCCAGGGATCCCGCTGGAGCATTGAGAAACTGCATCCCAGCAAGACCCACCACCCTGTTGGCCTTGGGTCACATTACCAGCTAGAACAGACCAGCATCAGATAATTTGACCTTCACTCCAGGCTTTCTTGTTCAAAGGCTGTCTGACCTTACAAGTGACATTTAACCTCTCTGAACTTTAGGGATAATAATCATAATACCCAATGAACAGGGTGTTGTAAAGATTGAATTATTCTCAAGTTCCATTCAGTTAGTCACATTGCACAGTTCCTGAGATCCTTAGATGCCTTCAGGAAGACAACACAGGGGTTGTTCAGGCACCTGACGAGTTGGTTTCAGGACAGTGTCAGGAGATTGGTCGTCGCTTCAGAGCCCCACGTTGGGCACTATGGAATGTCAACCAGAGGTCGTTGGTGCTGATTCAAATGCCAGTGGGAATCCCCAATTTGGGGTACAGTGAAGGAGTAAAGTTTAGTTCAAACAACTCCATGGTAAAAGCAGCATGGCTATGGAACAGCTGGATAGTGCTACAGGGGCTGCTGTGGAAACAGCACTGCAGTGGAACAGCTGGATAGTGCTACGGGGACCACTGTGGAAACAGTATGGCTGTGAGGCTGCCCCTAGGCCAGGCCCCCTTCAGCTAGGCAGCTCCATCCTCGATGGTCCACTCCGCGATGCTCTGCTCTGCTCCAGGGAGGCATCTTCGGTATTTCATCTTCAGACAGGGAAACAGTCTTCAGTCTTCTATGGAAAGCCTGCTCATTTTCAGTTACATGTTTTCTTATGTACATAAGAATGGGTGGGAAGTAAAATAATAGAAAGTGAAAACTATACTCGGAAAAAGTGGAAGTTAAGATTGGGTGTATTACCTTGTGATAATCTAATTTCTGAGGTGAAATGTAAAGATGAGAAAGAAATTTAGATTTCTTAAACACTTGTTTAATTTTATTTCGTGTATTCATCTTGTTGATTATTGATTGTATAACCTCTTCTCTAGGCTTGGGATTAAGTAGATGTTCTTAACATTTTGGGTCCCCTTTAAAAATTCAGTGAAAGCTATGGATCATCTCCCTTAAAAATAAATAGATCTACACATGTAAAATTTTATATTTAACTATGAAAAGGGAAATGAAAGTTATAGAATATAATTTTGTAGAAGGTTTTTCTAGACAACTTAATGGATTTCTTCTTGGATCTGGCAATTTTCTAGTCATGTAATATGTTTAGAGAATTGAATTTTCTGGTTAATTTAAAATTCTGCTTAACTTATGTCATATTTTATCATGCCTGCAAAACCAGTTTTCAAAGAATGGAATATAATTACTATACCATTTATCTTAGTGATTCTGAAAGCCTTTTAGAAACTTGTAATTTCTTAGAAATAATATTAGCAACCCTAAATTTTATTTAATATGCAAAAATAATTCTGTGTACTTTAATTTCCACACATTTAGGTTGTAAATACTTGAACTTATCGGATAGGATTCTCTGGTTTCTGTATTTCAGAATTACCATTGCCCTCAGAAAGTGTCGATGTTATTATTTCTGACATTCCATTTGGGAAAAAGTTTAAGTTAGGAAAAGACATCAGAAGCATTCTACAAGAAATGGAGAGGTAAGGTGTTGAATTTATTTCCATAATTTTGAGCTATTGGACATTTCACCAAAATATATTATAACTCTTCAGTTAAGACTTGATTGCATTTTAGTAATTTCCTAGAGTTTTTGTAGCTTAATTTTCTAAGGTTTTAAATCAGAAGTTTATAATTGAAATAGTTATTCCATATCATCTTACACTGTTTCATTCATAAAAAAGTGTTAATTTTTCATTATTGTCTGAAATTTGAGTATCTGAAATAGTGACCTACATGTCAGTCACTGAGCTAGGTGATTTACATATGTACTTCTGATCATCACAAAAATCCTGCATCCCATGTGTGAATCCCCCACACTTCAGAGATGGGAAACTGGTACCCAGAAAGATTCACTTTCTCAAGATTAAATTTCACATTCCCCTCGAGCAGATAGTACAACCCTGACTTCATAGTGAAATAATTTCAGGAGCTTTTGGAAAATATTGTGCCCATTCTCCACCTCTCCCCACCAAGGCTCTGACTTAATTGTCAGTATTCCTTAACCACTCCCAAGGCGATTCTGTTGTGCAACCAGGGTTCATAACTGCAGCCTTTGTGCCTAACTAAGTAATTCATCAGCTATACTCATAAGCCAACTCGTGGTGAGATACTAATATGTGTAAGCAGTGACTTACATTTAATCTGGAACTTTCCAGAAATAATGGCTTAACCTAACTGACAATTGGATGCTGCATATTTTAGACATCTCCACAAGTCAGTGCAGGGCAATATCTTAAGCAGATAGATAGTCCTTTCAGCACTAGTAAATTATATCAGCCTGACAGTTACTAGGCTGGTAATTGAAAATGAGACAATAATAGTCTGCCCTTATATTGTGGCAGTAAATTTAAATATTTATCTAAGAATCAGGAAGATAGTTAAGATTTCCCACGTAATCTGAATGCCTTGGTATAGGATCAGTTGCAAGTGTATGGACTGGACATGAGGAACTTGTGTGATCAAGCGTCCTTGCCCCTGCCCTCAGCCTTTACGGTTTGACTTGACTTTTTATGGTTGGGGTTCTGTATAGCACTGTAGCATGGTGTAGTGGTGAAAAGTCCAGGCTCTGAAGCCGGATACCTGGGTTCTAATCTTGGCTCTATTACTAGTAGTTCTTCAGTCACAGGCACATTGCTCAGCCACTTTGTGCCTCATCTTTAAATAATTTTACCTACTTATAGCATTGTTCTGAGGATTCAGTGGATTTAAATCTCTTAGAACAGTGCTAGGCACCTAGAAAGTGCTCAGTAACTTTTAGCTCTTACCTGACTTTTTTTTAATGTAAACCACTTCAAATCCTTTTGGAAAATAGGAAGGGATGTAAATATATTTAAGTACACATAACTTTTCTCCCAGTGGTTTACAAATAGCTTAAGGCTCTAGATTGAAAATGGAAGGGAGAGCGAATTGTGTGAGTAAAAATGAGAAAAAATACAAGAGGTCAGTAAACTTGTTTATAATAAGAAAGAAAGAAATAAGAGCATCCTCAATTTTCTGCACCGTAACCTGCCTTTTTTCACTCAGGAATTTATCATGAATCTCCTTTTTGATAAATCTCGCTGTAGTGTATATTATAATTGTCCGTGATTGCCATAGGATCACCTTATATGTATATACCATTATGTAACCCATACCTATGGATGTACATTTAAATAATTCCCAGTTTTTCGTTTTAATAAAGAACAGTGCTCTGAACATTCTTGTACCATTTTAAAACTTACTATGTGACCAAGTTACTTAAAACCAGAATGCCTTGGTTTCTTCCCCTGCAAAACGGTGATGCTAGCAGGACATACTTGAAAGGGTAATTCTCCAGATTAAATGATGTGTAATATAAAGTATTTAAAACAGTACCTGGCATCACAGTTTTTGCTGCTATTATTCTACTCTACTTCTGTTAGACCTTCTTAGGATAGTTTCCTAGAAGTGAGATTGCTGCGTCAAAGGTTATAAACACTTTATATTTTTAATACGTTATTGTTAAACTGCTGTCCCAAAAAAGTTACACCAGTTTCTATCTCAGCAGTACTCATTTTCTCATAATTTTGCCATCTTGAGTATGGCAGTGTTTTTTTATTTGCTTTTTTAATCCTCACCTGAGGACATGATTTTGTTGATTTTAGAGAGAGGAAGGGAGAGAGAGAAACATCGATCAGTCGCCTCTCTTACATTGCCTCAACTGGGGATCAAACCCACACCCTGAGTATTTACCCTGACTGGGAATCAAGCCCACCACCTTTCAGTGTGCGGAATGATGCCCAAGCAACTGAGCCACCTGGTCAGGCCTGGCAGTGTTTTTATTTTGTTAATATGGTAGGTAAAAAGTTCTCTCATTTATTTTAATTATATTTTCTTTGATGGGTTTAGAGGTACATGTGTGTCTTCTGGTTTCTGTCCTGTGGTATACAGCCACATGTGTCTTCATCCCACCCCTCCTTTCTCAATAGCAGAGGTTCCTCTCTTCTAGCCAGGGTTTTTCCTCTCGGTTCCTGCCTCTTCAGGGACCATACTCTGCCCACTTCACATTTTTATCTTCAAACTATTCACCACCTCATTCTTTCCGGATTCAGGCACCCCTTTCCGGATGCTTCTGGAGGTCTTGCATATTCCACACACTGCTAGGCACTGGGGATATAGCGGTGACTAGGACAAGGTCCCTGCCCGCAAGGGTTCTGCATCCCAGTGTGGGCAGACAGATCTTTCATAAACAGGGTCATTTCCAGTCATCATCGATAGTATGAAGGAAATAAAACAGGGTATTTCGCTAGAGAGTGACTGGGAGAGAAGCAGTGACTACCTTAGATAGGCAGGGAAGGCCTCTTCAAGGAGATGGTAGTTGAACTCTGGGGCCTGAATAATGAGAGGGTACACAAGGGAATGAGCGTTAAGTGCAGACCGAACAGCAAGGTCAGATGTTCTAAGACAAGAGGACTTTTGTTGAGTTTGAGCAACTGAAGGAAGGTCGGTTGCTTAGACAGCAGTGAGCAGAGGGAAGCAAGCAGGCAATAGAGTGGGAGCAGTGAGGGAGGTCAGCTTGTGCAGGTGTTTAGAATTTATTTGCAGTAGAGTGGAGTTAGCAGGGATCTGCAGGTTTTTTTCTATGTGGAAACCGGGAAGGAGAGTGGGAGGAGTGACAGGAGTGGAAAGGACCTGTCAGGAGACCATTGCAGTAGTGCAGGATTTGAGGATGGAAGTGAGGTAGTGTGTCTTTTAGAGACAGACTTATCTAGATTTGCTGATTGTCCTGATGAGGGAAAGCTCCTTCAGCTCCTGACACCTTTGCTGGACATCGGGAGATTCCCATTAACTTTGGGTTCTCCAGCTGTCACCGTTTCCTTGCCTACACAACCAAACATCTTGAGAGCAGTGCACACTTGACACCTCTGCTTCTCACCTTCCAGGCCCCTCCTGAACCAGCAAACCAGCATTTGCTCCTGCCCCAAGGACGAAAGCGGTCTCCAGATTCACTGGTGACATCTTACAACCCTAGTCACTTGTTAGTCCTGTAGCATTTCACACTGTTGAGACCATTGCCTTTCTGTACTCCTTTGGCTTCCCTAACATCACTTTTGTCTAGATTTTCCCTTAGGGTTGTGTTTCATGGGTTCCTCCTTCTCTGTCCTTCCTTTTTAAATCTCTATTCCTTGACCCCTTTTCTCTTCTCACTGTGTACTGTCACCCCAGATAATCTTATCCACAATCGTGGCTCTATCTCCCATTTACTTTCGAGAACTCTGGAATCTCCGCCTCGAGCCGTGGTCTTCCTCACAACCTCCAGGCTGCGTGTCCAGCTGTCTGCTGGAGTCCACACTGATGTCCAGAGAGAATTCTTTCCCCCGTCCTCCCACCCTCTGATTCACCCTCTTGTCAAACTGCTTTCAGTGCCGCCTCCTTTTCACATCTCCCTGTCTCAGATGCTTTCTCCGACTCCAACACCCTCGCTTGCCCCAGCCCCTAGTTATCACTTGGCCTGGCTCACTCTGCTTGTCCTTGAGCTCATAGTGTAGGTTTGGGACCCACTCTTCACTGGCCTCTCTCCTGTTCACTAATCTCTTTAGCGACTCGGGACTGTATGTCGTTCAGTACTTTCTCCACATAGGTACTCTACAGGCTTTGGTCACATGGCTGAGTAAATGAATTCTCCTTAACAAGCTGATATTTCAGGGTCTGAACTGTTGCCAGTTGTTCGTGCCCTTGTTCTTTCCTGGTGGCTGTCTTCTCCCATTGGCCGATGCCTTTAATATATGCTGATTCTGTAGGATTTTTTCATTCGCCTTTCCTTTTGGACAATCATTTATTAGAATATTATTGTAAATTTCTTTGAGGCTTGCCTTTTAAGTAGAGTAAAAATAGATAATTAAAGCAGATTTGTACTAGTGATTCCATGATGACTATAATGAATATGCATTGTGGAAGATACTGCCTAATTATCAGAATCCCTGTATTTAAATAGACAAAATTAAATTTCAAATTAAAAACACCAAATATTTTAAATAAAGTGGGGCTGTTTGTTATCTAAAAAGAAGGAAATGCTCAGACCAATCATCATTTTTTCTCAGAGTGCTTCACGTTGGTGGAACCATTGTATTGTTGCTCAGTGAAGATCACCGTAGGCGACTTAAAGACTGTAAAGAGAGCAGCATCCCTTTGAATTCCAAAGGCGGCCACATGGATGAACCTGGAGTTGAAAAGTGCTTGATTCCGGAAGAAAAAACTGGCATATCAGAGACAGTGTCATCTTCATTGGAAGCCAGTAACCGGGAATGCTTACACAGAATGCCACTATTTGGCTCTTTGGTGCCAGTAGAATGCTACAAAGTTAGCCTTGGGAAAACAGATGCATTTATACACAAATATAAGAAGTCGTCCTCTTCTGGACTGTAGCAGGCTAGGTGCTATGAGCAGGTTCAAGGCCTTACATGTCAGCTCTGCAGCAGAGAGGTTGCCTCCAGGATCCTAACAGTGCCACAGAGTCCCAAGTAGACAGATGGAAGGCGAGGCTGCTGGACTCGAGTTTTTAGTAAGAATGTCTGCTTTAGGCTCTAAAGGGATTACTGTTTCTGACAAGGAACAATTAATAAGTATTTAAACTGAAGTACTCTTAAACTTTATATTCTATGAGAATAGGAAAAGTTTTCAGAGGTTCACAGAGTATCAAAATCATCACAAGGTTGATAATATTTTAACTATCAGATTCTTTTGAATCGGGAAGATTTTATGTTAATTCTTTTGATATCTAACTTGATTTTTGAACCTAGAACTTTTTTCTTCATTAGAATGAAAATTTTATGTACAGTACATTTTATATGTTGTATGTCTCGTATTATGTAAAACATCAATGGGAATAATGATCTGAGTTAAGCCAATGTCCTTTTGCTTTTTTTCTAAAAGCACTAATAAATTGTTACCTCATTTTGTTTAAATTAAATGCATTCCTTGTGTTCACTACTTGAAAAGAAACGGCAGAGAGACAAACGTAGCTGGAGTAGTGAGCAGGAAAGTGAGAGCGTACAGACTACGTGAGTGGGTGGCGGGGGGGCGGCAGGGTAGGTTGTGTGAGGCCTCGAAGACTGTTATTTTGACCTTGACTCAAAGCCACTGGAGAGTATTGAGCAGGGAGCCGTCTAACATGCATTTTACAGGATCACTGTGACTGCTACATTGTGATCGACTGGAGGGGCAAGAGTGGAAGGAGAGAGACCAGCTGGGAGTTCTTTGCAGTATCCAGACAGGAGAGAACGGCAGCTTGCCCCAGTGTGGTAGCAACAAAGATGTAAGAGGCAGCTGGATCCTGGATGTGTTTTCAAGGTAGAACCAGCAGGATCCGCCGATGTGTCTGATGTCCATATGGTGTGATGCAGGAATGGACTGCAAGTTTTGGCCAAACACCAGAAACAATGGAGTTTCTACCAAACGAGAGGGAAAGGTTGCGTGGGAAATGTCAGAAGTTCAGTTTTAGACTTGCTGTTTTGGGGTGTGTGTCATACCAAGTGGAGATGTCGAGTAGGCAATTGAATATATGAGGATGCAATTTAAGAGAAAGGTCTGCTCTGGAGATACAAATTTGGGGATTTTCAGCACATAGGTACCATGAAACTGGACAGGATCACCAAAGGACTGTGTGTGGGAGAGAAAGAAGGGGGAGCAGGGCTGAGCCCTTGGTGTCTGCAACACTAAGAGGTAGGGAGAAGAGGAGGAATCTGCAAGAGACACCAGAACGGGTGAGGCAGGAGAAAACAAGAACGGCTGCCTGGAAGGCAAATGAGCAAAGGGTATGAGAGAGTGAACTACAAAATGCTAACCGGCCAGGTCACACAAGGACTGGAAATTGACCATTCCCTTTAGCAATGAGAAGGGCATTGTGAGCTTGGAGTGCAGAAGGAACAACACTAGGCTGGATCAGGCGGAAGGGAAAACAGGGAAAGAGCTGGAGGCAGACAACTAGTTTTGCTGAAAAGGGCGCAAAGAATGGAGGAAGTAGTTGGTAGGGATGTGGAATCAAGAGGATGCTTTTTTAATCTGACCAGAATGTCCTGGGAAAGATGAAAACCTGGTGGCGTAGGAAAAAGAGGCTCAGTGCTGGGAAGTCTCCTTCAATAAGGGGATGAACACAGCCAACACGTGGAGGAATTAGGTTTCAATAAGAGCATGAATAATTTCTCCATGGTTACGAGTGGGAAGGCAGCACACAGGCGTTTCTGCAATACCATGATAAATGCGCTCCTGAAAATCCTTTCATTCTCAAATCCATGCACTGAAAATAACAATTTATGGAAAAAATCAGGTTGGGGCCGACCGTTCCAAACTTTTCTAACTTTGAAGCCTGCACAAGAACACTAACATAGTTTTTAAAAAACACTTATTTAGAAACATATTTCTAATAAATACATCAGTAAATAAAGAATTTCACCTTTCCAAGAAAAGGGCAAAGGCAGCTTGATAGAATTCGATAGAAGGAAGGGTAGAAGCTGAGTTGTATCAGCAGCACTTCCAAGGCAGAACCTGTGGCCCCCCGACGCAAGGAGAGCGAGGTGCCCCGAATGGGCATCGTGTGAAGTACCTCACTCCTGCAGCTTGCTCATTTAGATCGTCCCACTGGTGTCCTTCACATTCAGCTGCTCATATCTGGTGGCACAAAATATTAATGTGCTGGGGGGGGAATCACTTATGAACCCACCCAATTTCCACATTATAGTGACATCATCCCCCTACTGAGCCATAATATTTGAGTTAATGCCCATTACAGAACCACGCATTGTAGGAGAACAGACCGTAAGTGGAGCGGATGCTGGAAGGAGGGCAGATGCAGTGGAGGTGGACTGTGCAAGTTCTCACCTGACTGCTTCCATTTTCTCAGTGAGAAATTATGTGGTAATCTCCCCAGTTCCTGAGTCTAAGAGAAACAGCTCCCCTTAGGCTTCAGCAATTGCAGAATCCCCACAATGGCTTCCGACCCATGGAGTAAGGGGTGCCTGTGATTGGAGGGGCAAGGTCACATCCTCCTTAGGCTCCCCTTGCAACCGAAATAGCCACACAGGAAAAAAATAAATACTATATCTTCGTAGGAACTGTAGCTCTTGGTGCCACCAAGAAGAAAGAGGCACAGATGCTTGATGGAACTCTTTGGTATTTGAAAATCAACCTATGTCACCTTTGCGTTTGCTGTTCCAACTCTACTACTTTTAATGGAGGCCTGGGCGAGAGAGGGCTCTCCTGCTGGTCCAGCCCCATTGTAAGCAGCTCTGCATTTCCGCCCTTATGACCCAGGAGATGTAATGGTGCTCAGAGTGCCTGTGGCTGACGGTGGATGCTGTGTGGAGCCTGCAGCAAGGCCTAATAGAGGAAGTCCAGCTGCAGCCTCTTAGCTTTTGGAGCAAAGCCAAGCTCTCTCATGCAAGTAATTATTCTATTGGCAATGACTCTTGACCTCCTCCTGGGGCTTGCTACTCAGGGCTTGGCCACAGGACACTAGGTGACCATGTGACCTAAACTGCCCATCTTGAACTGGGAGTGATTTGATCCACCAAGCTGCAAGTTCAGCGGGCCCAGCCCTGAGCACGGCCTCTTCAGGTGGAAGTGGACTATGTCAGCCCTGAGCCCCATGTGCCCGAGGGTCCTGATGAGACGCTGGAGCAGTCAGCACCGTATCCTGCGAGGTGCCTCCTGCCTGCCTCAGTGCTACCCTCCTGCGTAACCATTGTCCCAAGGGGAATTCCCAGTGAGCAGTTTGCCAAGGAGGAAAAAAGTCAGACCTGATTTACAGGTAGCTCTGCAAGTTTGGCTGGAATTTGACAGCTGAGGCATTTCTAGCCCACTGGGCCCGAGGGCCATGGGGAAATGTAATCTCCCAGGGGAGCAGAACTGAGAGTGGTCTACACTGTACACTTTGCCTGAAGGAAAAAAGGCCTGAGAGGCGGATGCTCACCATGTTGTGGGCACTGTCTACCAGTTTGAAAGGATGGTCAGCAACATGAAAGGATGTCCGAGGAAGAGGAATGTGGGTGGACATCTCAGAACAGGCCCCAGCATGGAAGGATATCTGTGTCCCACTATAATCATCAAGGGTTCCCACAGTGGAGGGGATCTCAGCATGCAGGTGAAGACTACCTTCCCTGTGTCTTCCCTTTCCCCAGCCCCCCTCGCTCAGTGGCCTCAGGAACAAAGTGACCATGGCTTCAGGAACAGAGATAAGACATTGGCCCAGTAAGGACTTCTCCTCACCAAGGCTGGTTAACTTTCAGCAGCAGTAACTAACTCTGAGACTTGCTATAATACTGCATCCAGGAGGGGGATTACAGTGGAGACCCTTCCCCTGTGGAGAGAGCAATGATTTCTCCTCACTGGAAAACTGACTCTTTCTGGTTTGGGATTCTCCAGGCCAACAGCACCTTTCATGGACTTACCCAATTGCCTTATTACTATCATTAAATTTCCACGCAACAGTCCTCCTCACCAGAGTTCACCTACAGTGATGTGAGTGAGGCCTATGCTCACGTGATTTCTAGGCTTACCATGTACCCCATCACCTGGAACAGAAGCCCTTGTTCATGGTCTTCAGCCCATTGGACACTCCATTATTGGTCCAGCCTAGAGAAAATTCCTTGAGAGGGTGAGATGCCTCCCTGCAGGATGCTAGGTGTGCTATGAGCCAGTGACCAATAGATAGTGCTTTCTCCCAAAGTCAGAATAAAGGGCCAACAGGTGGAAGTGGGGGGGGGTACCTGTTACCATATCACCTGTTACCAGAGCACCTCTAATTAAGCAGGCACCATAATGGAATCCCCTTTCTGGAAGGGTGACAGCCGAAGCAGCTGGCCTCAGGTCTGCAGGGACACAGAGCAGCATTCAGGGCCCGACATCAACAGTGGAGGCTGTGGTCTGGGTTTACAGCCTACGCCACTGATGGATCAATGATCAGAGGCTGCAACGGACCATTGGGACAACAGGCCTGTCATAAGGTTTGGATGGTGTTCCTGGTTGGATAGGCACCCAGGCGTATTTTCTGGCCCTCTTGAACATCTTAACATATTTTTTAATAAACCCCCTTTTTGCTAAACTACCTGGCATAGATTCTGTGGATTATAACTGGGCACCCTGTCCCACACCTGTCTCATGCTCGGCGGAGTGCCCCATGCTTTACATTTTCCCTTCTGTCTTGGTTGCCAGGTTTCAGTTTTATATTCTTTGCTGCCTCCTCCAAAGCACTTTTAATGTTGTGGCCTCTCAAAGACTTTGAACAATACAGTGTGTGTTTCTTCACTCTGGGTCTAAGCCTTACTTATATCTTTAGGAGGGAAAATATGTATGGGGTAGACACCTTTGTGTATGTGAACAAGAGGCAGCAAATGGCAGGTAGAAAAATGTGTTTCTTCATTGGCTCGAATGACAGTGGTGGAGATAAGAGGCAGTGGTTCTGATTCTCTTAGTGTGTCTCACAGAATTAAATCATGGTTTCAGTATCTGCTGGAATATCTAATATCAAATGCATAAGACAAAAAAGCTTTTGGACAATTTTCTGAAATTTAAGGATACCTTATAGTTGGAGTAATTTATACTATTTTTTCCCTTGGCACAGGGTGAGGCACACAAGAACAATGAATATTTCTCGAACTACATTAAACCGGCTCCTGTTAGAAGGGAACCAATGCCTGTAGACCTGAGGACAGTGAACCAAAGGGACACTCAGAAGAAAGTCACACAAGAGACAGCTGTCAGGAGAGATGCCTACTTTCCCCGTTGCCTAGAAAGCTAAGTCTCATCAGGGATTCAAAATACATTGATTTTAAAGAGGAACCACCCAGAGACTACATAAATATGATTGTTCAAGGAGCTATGCAAGAAAGCCTTTGGGCTAAAACTAGGTGAGATGCAAGGTCTTCAGAAAGATATCCTGGTAACTGAGAAATCTCAGGTGAGTCTTTTTATGCATATTATACAAATATTATTTTCCCCTAGCATTTGTAGCCTTTTCAATTCTCTTATCCTTTCACTCCTTTATTGACTCTTCATTCATTCAGCTATCAGGCATTTACTGAGTACTTGCTATGCATCAGGCTCTGGGGATGCCCCTTGGTAAAATGATGCCACCAGAAATGCCCCTGTGCTGGCTTTCTAGGAAGAGAGGAAAGCAGGGATGGGAGGGCACCAGCCACAAGTCCAAGTTTATGAGAGATGGGATTATTTCTGACCTCTGGAAATGGAGGGATGAAACCATGCCCTAAAATAGCTTGACAGAGAAAGAGGAACTGAGCCCAGGAAAATATTTGAGAATAAAAAGTAAGGGACATTTGGGAGTTTAAAGAAACAACTGAAAACTTGCCTAGGTACGTGAAAAGCTCAGCTTTAAATCAGACAGGCTCATTCAAGAGAATCAGGAGATTGGAAGTGTAATTTTGCCACCTGAGTGCCACAGTCATATAATATTGTCAGTTTTCATCAAGTTCCTTCAGCAGAAACTGCCTTCTCAAAGGTGTGACAAATGAGAGCGATTACTCCAGGTCCCCTCCCTGCCTGCCCCACTGTCTCTTATACTTTATTTCTACCGGTTAGTGATCATCCCTTTAGCTGCCCTTTTGTGGCTCCTGCCCTTGAGATGTCTACACTGTTGGATTTGAGTTCACCTTGGAAGAATGTGCATATTAACCATGTATTCTGTCAAGGGGCCCAAACACCCAGCCCTGGTCTCTGGGTATTAGCATGGGAACCAGGGAAAAGTAATTCACTGGGCCAAGGGTTTTTAGTTATTGTTTTTCTGTAAGTCATATTATATCTCTCTCCTGCTCAAAACCCTCCAATCACTTTCCATTTTACTCAGAATAAAACTCGAAGTCTTGATCCGGCCCTTGATCCCCCCTCCAATTACCTCTCTGACACTCTGCCTTTCATTCTGCCCCCTTGCTGACCCTGAAACATGCAGAGCTCAGTCCCATCTCAGGCCTTTGTCCTTGCTGTCTCCCTTCCCCCAGGCGTTTTTCCACATGCCTGCGTTGCTCGGGCTCTCTGCTCAAATGTCCCCATATGAGCAAGACCATCCCTGGCCTCCCAAGCTAAACGAGCCACCCTTCACGCCCCGTCCTCCTAGAGGTCTCCATCATCGGGAAAGCACCTCTCAGCACCGCAGATGTTTGCTCATTGCCTGTCTCTCTGCATTACAGTGACCGCTCTTGAGGGGAGTGGCCCTGTTGCTTTGTTCACTGCTTGTCCCCTGCACCAGGGCTAGTCTCTGGCATATCCTAGGCGCTCAGTGCAGAGCAGATAAACAAATGACCACATGCAGGTTACCTGCCAGCCAAGGGAACAGAGCCAGAGTCCCAGGATGCTAGACCGAGCTCCCTCTCGTTTTGACCAGATTTATGCATTTCCAGTGTCAAAAGGAAAAAGGAAAACATCTCCAATTGTTATTCCCTGGAGGAAGCTTTCTTTTTCCTTCTTCCCTTTGTGACATGGGGACATACGGAACCACACAGCAGAGAACCAGGCTCAGCCGTTAGTAGGTAAAAGCTTGACATTTTCTGTGACACCCTCCGTGATTATGTGGGCGTATCACAGACCCACCGGCTGATTGCTTTAAAAAGTAACAAAATTGTACTAAATTTCATCTTAACCCGTTGCATTCTTTGCTCATCTGGCTTCCTGCAGCAACTGGTTTCTTTGACAAGTTTGTGATAAGGGAGCCCGTGGTCCCACTCCACCTGGCCCCACGTGGCCCACCTGGCCTCACGTGGCCCCACGTGGCCCACCTGGCCTCACGTGGCCCACCTGGCCCCACGTGGCCCACCTGGCCCCACGTGGCCCACCTGGCCCCACCTGGCCCCACCTGGGCCCACCTGGCCCCACCTGGCCCTCTGCCCCGAGCCTCCTCCCTCCAGCTCACCCTTTCTTCCCACACCTTCGCTCCAGTTTTCTTAAAAACCATCCGCCACTCTTGTGAACACCCTTTAAACTGTTATTTTATTCGGAAAAATCTTTAAGAACTGGCTCATTCTTTAAGTCAATACTGCATTAATCACGTGTTTTATCTCCCCCGGCTTACCTTTCACAGTTGGTTTCGTTTCAATCCCCGAGTTCATTTTATGTGAGAGACATGTTGGCATGAGATGATTTACTGTGGTCGCAGCTGAGGCAGATGACGCAGGGCTGCCGCTCCCTCGACGCGTTTGCAGGAATACAGACACCTACTGGGTTATGTCGACCTCGAACCCTGGTTCGCTCATGTGCAGGGGAGTCGGACGCCTTGCTAGAGACCTTGGTTAATGCTCTGCCTGTGTCCTCCATTGTCAACAGGGATGACAGAGCCTTCAGATACCTCCCTGTCTTTAGGCTTAGTTTTGTTTTGTTCTTAAGTCACCGCATAGCAACCCACCTCTCAAAGAGAAGATATGAAATGAAGGACTCCCCTTGATGCGCAATAAAAAACTGGGAAGATGCCCTTGCACGGACTCAGTGTTGGATGGCTTGATGACATTGTTTGTGTAATTTACACGCTGTTTTTTTAAATTAGCTCATGTTCAGTTTGGAGAAAAAAATAAAAAGTTTATAGAAGTGTTCAAAGTATTTCGTGGGCTTTTAAATGTAGGGTGATTGCCAGCGTCCCTGGCACACACATTAGCTCGTGATTGTCTCCAGAGATTAGGAAGAGATGGCTGACTTTCAGCGCCACGCATCAAGACAGTCACAAAACAGAGACTAAAATCCACAAGTCTCTCAGTTCTCATCCTCTCACCACAAAGTGATCTAGCCTCCTTTTTTGAATAATTGCTTTCATTTAATAATTTTTTTAAAGCCATTGGGAAAGCTTTCACAGGACAAAGTAAGGAAGACCTACCCACTTAACTATTAATCTTTGAGCAGCCCTGGTGACAGGGGAATTTCTTAAATGCTCTGAAGGGGGAGTGCCAAGAAGTTAATTAAAATTGCTGTCATACCTTTAGGCTACTGCAGAGCACAGGTCTCCTGAAGGTCAGTCTCGTAAGGAGAGGTTCTGTGCTTATAAAAACAGGCCTGGCGTTCTTCACGGACTTCCAAAGGGCGGTGTGTACTCCGGTGTAGAAACACAACAGCTTTCATTAAAAACTGCCGAGCAGTCACTTCCAAGGGAACCAGGAAAAACAAAGAGGAATGTGAAGCTATCTAGATGTATAAAAGTTTGAGCTCAGATATTGTTTCAAAATGTGCTATTGGTATTTCTACTGGGTCTCGAGTAAGTGATCCATATCTTTTACCTGAGAAAGTGAAGTGGAAAGAGTAACGACGGAGTGAACAGGCCAAAATCCAAGCCTTGGCTGTGCCACTTAGTACCTTCAGGAAGATTCCTTAACCTCTATGGACCTTATTTCTCCATCTGTAAAGTAGGGGTGTGTGTAAAGGGCATGGCTTGAAATAGCCACGGAGAAAACACCGAGTCAGTCCCTTTGGCTTCTCATCAATGCGGAGGGACAGAACCGGAGAGAACTTGAGAATCAGAGCTTTCTTTTCCACCTACTTATGTCTAATCTTCACAAGATGAAGGAGACCTAGGAATCGACAGGAATGGGATGCCAGCACCATCCTCTTAGAATCAAGTGCTTTTAAAAGAGAGAGGTGGGTGTTATTTGTGTGTTTTGAGCACCCAATGGAGCCAAGAACTAACTTGGAAAACCAAGGCTTAGGGAGAAATGAAAAGACCTTACCAATTAATGCAGGTCTCTGGATTCCTTTTGCATTATGTTGAACAGCTTCGGCAGGTGTGATGTGATGTGAATTACCTGTGAGGAGTGAGTCTGCAGCCCACTGAAGCCACAGCTGAGTGAAGTTTAGTTCAGGCATGGCCAAGTTTCTAAAGCAAGTATTTGTGCGCTCATCACAGTCAATTGACAGGCAAAGCCTCGGGGATAAAAATAAAAGATGTTTTATGATTCAAGGACTAAGTGTCCTGAGCTTGACATCTGGTTGTGACTGTGAGGGTCCTATTGTGTTCTGGGAGCACAGTGAGTCCCAGCCCTTCTAGTCAGGATCTAGCAGAGCCTCCATGGGCCCTTGCTATAGGCTTCGAGGCTTGGTGCACTTTCCAGAATTCCCAGAGGACATCATTCCACACTTATGCAGATAGTGAGGGAATTTAGCTCTAAGTTCCTGTGTAGATTTAGAACATTTCCTAAAGAGCCTGTGGGGACAGTTCCTGCATCCTCACAACCCACACTCACTGTGGTGGCATCATCAGAGTCTTGGCCATCCAAGATGAGCAGATCATAAGGCAAGTGGTCCGTACATTTTGTGAACGTTGGCAACGTCAGCCCTAAGGCGTGGCTGGGGCTTACTGAAAGCAGGCCAATAGTCTATGAGGTGGGATTTAAGCTGGGGGTGGCCAGTGTGTGACATCTGCCTTTCCAGTTCACTCAAAATCACTACTTCCTTTCCCCCCATGCCTGGACTAAAATCTTCCCAGTCACCAGTAATTCACCAAGTTCACATTCAGACCGAATCCTATTTGCCAACCCGGTAGAGGCAGCTTCTGGCGGGCAGCTAGAAACCAACGAGGGTGAGGCTGGCAGTTGGCAAAGTTAGAGAGGAGTACTGGGGTCACTGGACCACATTGTCAACTACAGCTTTTCAGCCCTGAGCCGACTTGTGGAAGGCAGTTAGACGTGAGCAGAGCAAGGACTATGGGCCAGGTATAGAAGGTCACCAGGGCAGAAAAGGACAATTGTAGAGTGCCTAGCAAAGGACAATTGTAGAGTCGGACCTTGCCCCCAGAGTCACCTTTCCTCTGCTAGCATAACACTTGTCATGCGGTTTGGACCCCCTGACCTTTCCTCCCTAGAGATAACATGTAGGCCTCAGTTGTATTTCAGCTCCAGGCCCAGAAGAGCAACAAAACCAGACCAGTGACCCCATGGCTAACCTCAGGACCAGCTGCATTGGATAATGACCCCCTGCCCTGGCGCCGACCAATCAATCAGTGGAGACCCAGACCCTGAAATGACACACCTGGAAAACTGCTGAATATTCTATTGAGATCTCCCCCTGGGGCCTCCCCTAAAATCTCCACCCTGGGCTAATTATAATAAAATTTGCATTGCGGTTTTCTCTCACATGTGGGTTTTTCTGTATGTATTATAGGAAAGGGCATGTGCAGACGAAATAGTTATCAACCCTTTTCTGTCAATCCATCTTGACTGCAAATGAGTCTCCACCCAGAAAAATCCCTCATTTGAACCATATAACCCAGGAGTTCGAGGCCATTGTCTCTCTCAACTGGTCCGCTCCTGGCTTGGAGTGTATTTTCAAAAGATCCCACTTTGCTTTGCTTTCACTTTCATTGACCTTAAAATCTTTTCCGACTCAACAAGAAGAACCAAGGTCCCAGCTGGTAACCGTTCCTCCTACCTGGCTTCTTCACCTCCATTCTTGGCTTCTTCCAGGGCACTCTCCACCCGGTGTAGCCCTGATATTCTGAAAGTGGAAATCGGATCATTGCTTCTGTAAACACTCACTGCTTTCCTCTGCCAGAATAAAGCCAGCTTTCTTACAGCAGTCGGCTAGGCTCAGCCTATCGTGGCAATGCCACCTGCTCCACTGCCCCCACTCTCTCCAGCCCCATGGTCTCAGCTTCTGTCTGCAGAGAGGTACCTGAGGGTGACCCATGAGTAGCCCAAGGCCTTACACATAGCAGGAAGTATCTTACAACACTTACATGCTGATGGGGGAGGAAATAGGCAATAAAGACAGAAAATTATCTTATTTTATAGCCAACTAATTTGTTTTCCTCTGTGGAAGCTTCAAGAAAGCATATTCTAATAAGGTTTTAGAACAATTAGAAATCTTGCTTTGAAGGCTGGAAAATATAGGTTGCATATAGAGAGGAAATATATTGGCTAGCCAGGTTCCCGGGGTGCAATGGGTGCCCTGAGCACCTTCAAGCATTGGCGGGTGCCCTGCAGCAAGGAGAACTTCCTCTCTTTCTGGTCAAAGCAAGGAGGTTGGGAGAATTTCAAAGAATTCAATTTAAATGGGTTCTTGGTCAGTATAGCTTTTTGCATTTAAAGGAAGTCATTTTTGAAGCAGTCCTTTCAGAATTCCAATTAGAAATATAAAACATCCCCGAACATAAATGGGAAAGCTTTCAATTGAGGTGTAAAACCATACTGGGGTTACTAACTTAATGCTGTTTTGAGCCATCAAATAAATGTTCCATAGTGCTTAGTTCATAACACATCTCAAGTTATATCTGGATTAGTTTGGGTTAACAGCCCTTTTAATTATTCCAATGAAGCTTACTTGCTTACCAAGCTATATTCTCATCCCATGTATCTTATTTTACTACAGTATATATTTTTTACGGGCTCCCTACAATTGGTGCTAAGGGAGTGAGTTCTGTCCAGGAAAGATGAGAGTTTATCTTTGTGACTCTGACTTCATGCCTTTTGTTCCACAAAGATGCCTGGGCACCTACTGTTTGCCAGGGCTGAGCACCCGAGACAGTATATGAACAAGGGTTTCCACCTCACGAGGGTCTTTGATCTAGTTTGGGGTGAACAGGTGATTAGGATGCAGTGTAACTGGTCAGGAACCCTAGGGGAGGTCTTGGGAGGGTTTCAGCAGAATATTCATCAGTTTTCCAGGCGTGTTTTTTAATAATATGCTGATGCACCAAAATGAGTGTATAGAGGGACCGGGGTCATTTCTGATCAGCTTCGCCTCTGCCTTGGATTTGTTTGGTTCTAATTGTTTGTTATTGTTGTTACCTCCCCCCCCCAATCTTTATAGTCCTTGGGTTTGGCTGGCACTCATGGCACTAATTGGGTCTCTGTTATCTATCTCCCTGACCAGGGTGATTTAAGCTATTTACTCTGCTTTGGGAGGAGAGATGCAAATGATTTGCTCTCAAGTGTCCTTGGTTTAGGGAAGATAAGCTCTTACGATTTACTAGCTGGCTGTAAATTGCTTGACTTATTTGGCCCTATTTGTCTGTCTCAGTTTCCCTTTTCCTACTTGTCAAAAATCATCCTGCCTCACTGATACCTTTAGGGAACGTGAGGCCCAGCTAATCACTCGGTTGCCACCCTTTTCTCCTTCCAGTCCCTGGGATGCCCTTGAGCTCTGCTAGCCCACCAAGTCAGTCCTCTGGCCTGCCCTCCCTCCTGGGCCCACTGCATCCTCACTTCAATGAGCTCGGCTACCTCTGCTTTCTGCCCCGCAAAAAACACACAAACCCTTGAGACAAAGAAATGCACTCTGGGTGCAGGCATGCACCTGGAGGTGGGACAGAGAGAACAGGAGAAAAACAAATTGTCTCAATAAATTATTCTGCCCCACGCAGGACTCATGCAGCCATTTCAATCGTCTTCATTCACAAGCCAGTTAAGAAAATAACCCTAAGAGAAGCCCAAGGACCGGGGGCCAAACGCTAGACTCTGGCAACACTTCCCTGACTGTAAATAGCCAGCCGGGAGCCTCGCTCCCCGCTCCGAGCTCCATGGGGCTGGGAGGCTGCGGGCTCTGTTCTTGCCAGCGCACGTTTGAATCTTAACTGAGCTTTTCCCCCTTCTGGGCATATCTTTCTGGTGCGTGAACCCTTCAACCTTCTGTCCCTCCAAGCTTTCTTCTATTCTCACCCCAAGCCCCTAGGAGGCTTCTCAGAAACTTCAAAAGTCAGTCACTCAGACGCTGCTTTGGTGGTTGGAATATAAATGTTCCAGAGTCTCACATCTTCTACGGGGATCTGTAAAGAAGACTTCAAAGAAACTGCACTCCTGCTTTGAGAATTTCCCACATAGGCAATAAATAAAAATAATTGCCGCTTGCTGTGGATCTCTGATCTCATCCGGAGGGCCTGGTTTATTCAACAGGCCTGAAAGATTGCCTGGGGTCACACCCACAGGCCTCGGCGAGCTCGTGTGGCCTGCGGGTCACCTAAACCCTTCCAAAGGCTTGCCTCGAGTTATGTGGACGCTGTCACTTCAAACCGGGCTTTATTTGTCAGGGGAGGAGGGTAGACTATCATTAATTATCCTTTTATGAGCACCAAGTCAGGTTTCATACGAAAGAAAAATGTATCTTTCTTGAAATTAAAATCCGAAAGTGTCTTACTTCTGGATATGGCATTTTCTCCTGTTTTAAAGAGCATTTTTATCACTCGTTGTGTATAGAACAGGGGATAATGCTGGAGTTAAGAGGAAAAGCTTAGCAGTGAGCTAGCGCCCGCCCTTCCACTTAAAGATAAGGAAACACAATGGAAGTATTGAAATGTTTGTCCTACGCCACACGTAGGGAAAGGACTGAGGGGGAAATGAAGCTAGCTTTCTGAGTCTGATCCTCAGCTTCCTTGTTAGGGAGGTGGGATGACAGTGCTTGTACCTACCTCGGCGATGGAGAGGAATAAATGAAGTTATACCTGGAAAAACATAGCCCAGTTACTGGCACACAGTAAGAGCTAAATAAACGTTAACTGCCAAGGGAGGAACTGCAGCTGTGGCCCAACACCCTGGCGCTCAGTCCCAGCTGCCTGTCAGAGTTACCCGGATGTCTCTTCCATATGCTCAAGCCCAGGCCCAGCTGCGGACACTGAGGCAACTGGGGGGACTGGGCTCCAGTTTAGGTGAGGCTGGGGAAATGGGGTACAGAGGATTCCGGTGGGCAGCCGAGGTTGAAACCCACTGCCTAGGTGGTCCAGGGAGAAAGGCAGAGAGATCTTGTGTCCTCGAGACTGGCTACATACCAGGCAGATGGTCAAGGAGCCGAGGCGGGGGAGGGGGAGGGGAGAGAGAGGAAAATGTAAGCTACGATGGGAAGGTTTAAAAAGAAAAAAACGACATCTTTTTTCCATAGCAAGTGTGTGGTTGCTACATCCAACAGATATAATAATGGCCAACCGAATGGAAATGGAGCAATTAGTAAGGCTTAATCACAGTCTTATTAAAACAAGGCTCTCAGCTGTCCGCGTGGCTGGGAAACCTGCTGCCAGAGCAGAAAGACAGGAAAACACACGCAGACTAACAAGGGGGCAGTCGTTTAATGCAGAAATCCAGTTAACGTAAAGGGACAGAGGGGACAACAGATGGGACCTCAAACAATACTGCATAGTGTCGCGGATTAGCTCTTACACCGTGAATCTGTGTTCCTTCTGGTTTTGATTCCAGTACAAAGACGGAGGAGAGACTTCAATTAAAAAATAAATAAGGCAACAGAAGAAGAACCTTCCTGTGACAAGGAACATCCACAGACACACACATCTGGTGCTGACACAAGACGCCATCAGGACAAGTTCTGAAGATGCTGTATTAAAACTGGACAAGCATGGTTCAATGGCAAGAAAATCATACCTGCTTTGTTATGAATCCTTTTGCAAATAGAAATGACTCAGGTAATTGTTATATACAAACTTTCTGAAATAAATGGCAATCATACAAAGTTTTCCACTGCAATCTCGTTTTCTAAAACCTAGAAATGTTCCATGGCACTGCTCCCTAGTTCTCACAGTCGAAGCATAAATAGTCATTAAAGCACTTGAATCCACAGTAGTCTTGTCCTTAGAAAGGTATGGAGGTTTCGCATGATTTACATCAGTCATCGGAAAGGGCTGGCAGGCAACAGGCTGGAATGTGAAAGACCGTTTTGTGCTTGGGATCCTGCTGCGAACTCCGCTGCGTTCCCCCAGGACTCGTGGCACTGTGGGCGGACGGGCCACCGAGCAGTGAGCTGGAGGGCGACACTCATACCGTGGAGTCCCTGCCAGACTTTAGCTGTGCGATCTTGGTCCGGCTAATAAATGGGTAAGCGATGCAGAGACCTCCGGCCGCCACAATGAAGCCTAAGCTGCACCAGGCGCAGAAGATGGACCAGCTGTAGCCGTGCTCCACGTCGTCGGGCAGGCTGTAGAGGAGCCTCGGGAGGCGGTGCAGGTCGTAGGAGATGCTGGCGGCGTACGTGCAGAGGGAGATGGTGCAAAATATCCCTATAAACCAGGCAAAGGGAACGGGATGGTCAGTTCCGGCGGGCCTGCTACGGACACGGCAAATGCCAGGCGGGCCTTGGTGAAAATCAGGCCGACCGATGAGGCGATCACGCCAAATTCACAAAGGATTTATAAATTTTTATAATTGAATCACATCACTCAACAAAGACTGGCCAAACCTTTATGTGCCAGACCGCGGACTAGGCATTGGAGACACAGCCGTGGGGAACACGGGGAGACTCTAACTTGAATTACTCAGAATTCTCTTGCTTGGATGGCGTGTATATTTAAATTTTTTATTAAAAACAATTTAATAAAAATTATTTTTAAAGACAAAACTCTTCTATAACCACTCAAACCTAATGTAAAAGTCTTCGTTTCCCTTTGTTCTATACCTGATTGGACCATTCTTACACAGTTGCAGTCATCATAAGAAGTCTGTTTCCTTTTTCAGTTACCATCAGCATTAGTTCTTGTTGCCTGTAAATAATATTTTAAATGAATTTTTACAAGTGCTAAATCGTTTTTAAAGCCAAGGAGCCTGGCATATACTAGGGCCTCAATAAATCTCGTGGGGTTTTGTTGTTGTTTTAATGAATGAATAAAAGCTTTTAAATAATATAAATTAAATCCAGGAAGTTGGACATGCTGTAAAAATAGCTGAGGAAGATCATATATTTCAACCACGCAGAATGCAGGCAACTTGGGTGATATAAATGGACAGACCCGAAATTTTACTTTTTTATACCAACACATGTATATATAATTGTCCTGCCACTAAAATCGGGACTCTGATAAAAATCCCCCAAACACCAGCTTTTTAGTGTTCAAGTGATGCTCCACGGATGCAGATGTTCCTATTCCACCACAATCGCCCCAAGAATGCTCCTTTGGGTGGGTAGGGGATCAGAATGAGGCCACTGCTGAGCTGAAGATGGGTCATGAAAACAGAACCTGGTCCCCAGTGACATGGGGATGCCCAGTTCTGGTCCGAGGCCTACACATCTCTTCTTCAGTCTCTGGTTTATCCCTGTGTACAGTGGAGGTCGCACCTATTTGCTGGAGAATTGTTTTGGTGACCTTAGGGGGATCTATGTAGCCTCTCCATAGGAAACAGACACACAGATTTGGGAACAAAGATACTGCCCCCTTTTTTTAATAGAGCTTTGGGGATCAGAAACACTTCCAAAAAAACAAACTCAGAGCAGGAACAATTGGAAAGAAATAAAGATCACCTGAATGCAATTTTCTAAACGCTGGAATTCTGCCTCCACTCAAGTCAGAGCACACTGCCTGAATCCTTTGCCAAATGTTCATTTAGAAAAGAAATGTTTTAAATTAAAAGGATGCTTGATCTGAGATAATTTGATATTTCCTACTCTGCCTAATTCTGTTTTAAAACTCTAAAGTGATTGCTTTTTTACAAAGGATAAAATCTTGTCTTCTGAGTCCTTGCTCCGGAATATAATGGCAAACACATCACTTTGCGTTCTCCAAAGAAAGATCATCATCGAAATAATTCTTTCACAAAGGAATGAGCCAGGCAAAAAAAAAGAAGACTCCTCTGCTCTTCTCAAATCTTGTGAGGAGCAAATGCTCTTACATCTACATGAATGTTTCACTGGCACCAAAACAAAGACAGTGTTTATATATAACAATTCTAGAAATAGAACAGTAAGGCAGTTAGAAAAAAATTGATCTTCGGAGTATCAACAGGTACAATATAATAGAAAAGTGACCTGTTCGCAGGAAAAGCAACTCCATTCTGCATTTAACTGTCTGCACCCAGCTGAATGCCTCAAAGCAAGGCTTTTTACAAGTAATGTGGTTTTAATGACCTCTGAAAGCCTGAGTTCAAACTTGGACTTTTAAGCATCCTTTGATGTCCCAATGCATTAGGCCGAGATGCAGGAAATGCATATTCTGGTCCCCAGATCTACTGCTAAGCACTGTGCAACCCTGACATTACCTAGCCTTGCTAAGCCTTAGTTTCACCTGGGGGTGGGGGGGGAGGGGGGGCCACCTGGATACTGAAGTTCTTTACAGTGTCAAATTTCTGTGATTCGGCTATTCCAAAATATGGCGTAGAGCTAGAACAAGTCCCAAAAGTCCTAGTGAATCTAGTACCTAGTAATATGCAACTAAATAAAAAATAGATTGTCATAGATTTTTCTTTCCGTATATACTCCCTTTGATTTTGAACTAAACGTTGGTTTTATTAGTGCCTCTCCCCTGCCAACTCCATAAAATTGCTTTTGGTGAAATGAGGTTTAGCGTAACACCTCCAGTCCACACTGAACAGAAAGGGGTGATAAACCATCTAACCTGCGGATTTAATAGAGGCTGGTTCTCTCTCCCCCCGGTGTCACGAGTGGCTGTGCTTGTCCTGGGCACTTGGTTTGTGCTTACTTCATGGACACGCGAATGATGTCACTAATAAAATGTCTTTCTTTGACCAAGTAGCCAGAAAGCTGAAACTAAACCAGTGGCCCACCATGAGCAAAAGTCGGGGGCTTTAGAGGGTGATTTTTTGCTACTAAGCTCATCCTCGGATCCATCTTGCCTTGCCAACTTGATTGCTCATCTTGTTTTTATGACTTATTTGCATTTATTTTATCAGAAAATATTATATGCATTTCTGCGCCATTTAAGTTCTTTTTGGAACAGGGCACTCATCAAACCTTGATGGAAACGTGCTTTATTTTCTGAGGCCCTTCCTCACTCAGCTGAAAGTGGTAGAAAGGGTTACTATCAGCCCATAAATAAGCCCCTATTTGCCCTTCCCCTACCCACAAATGCCCCCGAAGGCTGCTCTTTAGTGACATTTTTTCTCTCTCCAAGATGTCCTTGAAGTTGCTCTGAGTTAGAGGACAGCCAAGATTAACACAAGAGCGTATCTGAGAGTTCCTCCTTTCCAGAGGCCCACATCCCTAAAAGGTTCACAAATACAGTAAACCCTCGATTTTTCAGACCTCCGTTTAACGGACAAAATTTCCGGTCCGTATGTCCTATGTGAAAATGAACATCCTGTTAATTTTAAAATGCTTTTAACCAAGATTTGCTTGTAATTAAATTAATGGGTTATTTTTGTTCTTAAATCAGTTATTTTTAAGAAATTTTAACAAATAGGCTCTCTGTTGGAAAAAGCACTAGTAATTTCGCCAACATAAATGTTACATATCCTCAACTATAGTCTACATGTTAAAATTCGAGAGTCGCCGCCCCTAAATGCTTAGCGCGCGAGCCCCCGCAGCTCGCGGTCGCTGCTTTGCTGTCCCGGGCATCTTCCCGCAGCAGCTCTGACACCTGCTGCTGCTGTCCACGCTCACTAAGCCCCGCACGCCCGCTGTGTGCGTTTGTTTCCTTGAGGTGACTGGTTAAATGAGTGCATTTACTAGACCTATTCGTTATAAATCTAAAATTACAGTATACATATAGAAAACCTTTCTGCGAAATTAAACTTTTCATACATACTTAATTTTAATTACACAAACCAAATGTGTCTACATCAGTAAAAACAGGTCAACTAATTTGTCAATATTTTAACATATGCATTGGGAAAGGCTACTTTATTATATAACAGACTTTGGGCTTTAACAGTCACCCCCTTGCCCAAATTAGTCCGTTATATCAAGGTTTTACTGTATATAGCTACCACAGCTATCATTTGTGGGATGGGCAGGGCCGTTCCTGATTATTACAAGGAAATGTGCTGAGAGTAGACAAAACATTGTTTCCCACGTTTCCAAAGCTTTTGTAAAAGAAGCCTTACCCATTCAAGATATTTTAGAAAGGTAAAAATAAAACCATCTAAATTCAAAGACGCCAAGAAAAGGTGTTGTTTAAATGATGAAAAAACATCTTTGTCGTACCTGGGTCACTAGTCTCAGGTCAACTTTTAGACCGTGGAATTGCATTTTGGTTCCATATGCACATCTTACGCTGTTCGTGTGTCTTAGCCGGCTAGGGCTGCCATGACATAGTGTGCGTGTGTCTTAGCCGGCTAGGGCTGCCATGACATAGTGTGCGTGTGTCTTAGCCAGCTAGGGCTGCCATGACAACCACCACAGACCAGGTGGCCAAAACAACAGAAATCCATTCTCTAATTCTGGAGGCTAGAGGTCTGAGATCAAGGTGTGGGCGGGGTTGGTTCCTTCTGAAGCCTCCCCCCTTGGCTCATAGATGGCATCTTCTCCCTGTGCCTCCCCACAGTCCTTCCTCTGTAACTTGTCCAAATTTCCTCTTATAAGGGCCCAGACATATTGAATTAGGGCCCACCCTAATGACCTCACTCTAACTTAATTACCTTTTCAAAGACCCTATCTCCAAAGATAGTCGCATTCTGAGGTACTAGGGGTTAGATCTTCAACATATAAATTTTGAGCGCACACGATTCAGCCCATAACATTGTGTGTCCATGCATGTGTGTGTGTGCATATGTGTGTAGTCATGTGTGAAGTATATTTCTATCCCTTCTATAGGCCTAAGCAAGATTTTACTATTTAAAATGTCATTTAGTCAGTTATTCAAGAATTATTTATCAAGTATCTACAATGTCCCAGACCCAGTTCTGATTGTCTTAGAGGTAGCTTAGTCGAATGAGTTCTTGTTGGTCACAGTTGATGTGATCAGAAACCCCAAGGGTTCTTTCCACTCCACTTTCTCCATGCTTCTCAGGGAAAGGCACCGGGGACCTCCCCAACTTCCTATGAGTCCCACGCGGAGTCTGTTATAGCTGAGCATGTGGAATCAACAAAACCTGCTGAACAAACCCGAGTTCTGCAATACACCGAGTTCTTCCAACCTAAGAACCAGTTCCTCCCAAATTGCCTCATGTAGCTCTTCCCTGTATAGCAAGCTATTTTAAATAATGCTGCATTTTTGTCAGTAGCAATCTAGGCGATGCTGGGTATGGGCGGGGCAGGAGAAGATAAGGTACCATCCCTGCATTCAAAAGCTCCAAACTGAATGGTCCTTCCTGAAAATCCATGAGGACAGAGGTCAGCTCCTCCATTCTTCTCGTAGGCTTTTCCTGCCCTTTTGCTTCTCCCCTGACCCGCTGGGAGTTACCTGTGGCCACCAGGGATACCTTTCAGCCCAGCTGGTGGCACCCAGGGAGAGGGCTTCTTGAGTCCCGAGCTCAGGCCTGGCTATTGCTCATAGCATCTTCAAAGGGGTAAATAATTACTGGTTGTGAAAAGCCCTGTATGCTGCTACTTTTCTTATAAAATATTAAAAGAGTTTCTGCCAATATTCTTAATTAGAAAATACCATGATATCACAAAATTATGAGGCTGGAAGGGATATTTTCGGGTCGAGACAGAGAAAATGTATGCTTCCAGCCCAGATCATCAACCTAATTTCCTCCCCTAAAATCTTCGTGGTGCCTGTGGCCAGCTGGTGAGATGTAATTAGGGTAACTGGGCCCATTCTTTGGACCTTCTTCCTTTGATGTGTTTAAAAGGCTGAAAGAAGTGGGAGTTACTTCACCCTGGTTAGCCTGCTTGAGAAATAACATAACTGCAGTGCCCAAAGGCATAAACATTGACTTTTTTTTTCCACTCCTTCAAACAATGACCCATCATCCTGGTCTCGTTGCAATTCCAGAAAAAAATGCCTCACGCTACTTTTCACGCAGACTGAATGATTGGGCAGGAGGAATAGAGACAGACAAAACTTTACAACAAAAAATAGTAAATAAAAGATCCATGATCTGCAATTATTAAATCCCCCCCAACACCCACTCTTTCCCTGCAAGACTGCAGCAATCTCGTTTAAAGGCAAAGCCCGGCCTGACGGGACATAAGGCTATTTATAGTCCGTATCGATCCAGCTCGAGATCTGTTTTGCTGCCGACATGTTAATGTGTTTGATTACAGACCTTGCTGAATGTGTCAGATAATATATGCACCGTGTTGCCTTTCTGAAAGAAAACTAACATCCTGAATTCCAAAACATACCTGGCCGAAAGGGCTTCAGATAAGGCATTACGGACCTGTCGTTTGAAGTCATAATCAACGGGTAACCTAGGAAATACCAAACAGCCATTGCAGCCAAGTCTTTTTTTTTTTTAATTCATTAGTCTTATTATTATTTGGCTACATTGAAGCAAAGCAAGGAGTAGCCGAGTAGCCCAACTTGGGTGCTCATTGCCCCTGAGCTTTGCTGGGCCAGCCTGGGCTCTGTCTCTGCCTTATCTGCTGTAGTGACACTGGGGGACAGCCGGTGCAGGTGAAGACCCAGTGGACAGCGAGACCCCCATCAAGGGGGGCCCAAGCTTTACCCCACGTTTGAAATTCCCAGAATATTCAAAGATAATAAAGACCCTACAAGAAGACACAAAAATTGTATGTAAAACTGTTGGAACTGAAATTGAAACACTCATAGAAACAGAGACCTGTCTGATGTTGCCAAAGGGGAGGAGGGCTGGGGGACTGGGTGAAAAAGGTGAAGGGATTAAGACACAGAAACTGGGAGCTGCAAACTAGTCCTGGGGATGTAAAGTACAGCATAGGGAATAGAGTCCGTAATACTGTAATAGCTGTGTGTGGTGCCAGGTGGGTACTGGAAATAGCACCGGGAACGCTCCGTACGGTGTATGATTATCTAAGCCCTATGCTAGACACCTGAAGCTAACACAAAACAATACTGAGTGTAAACTGTACCTGAAAAATTAAAAATGTTTGCATTGACTAAATTAAGCCTTTAAAATATTTCTATTTCTAACAAGTTATTATCACAGTCTCATGTCCACGGCTATGCGAAGGACTCGGCGCTTCGCGCTGACGGACACGCCCGTTCGCAGCGCCTGAGCGCGGTGCCTCCAGCGCTGGGCAGCGTCTCACTCCCTCCGCCCGAGGCCTCAGCGGCCGCGGGCAACCTCAGAGGGCGTGACGTCGAAGGGCCCGGCCCTGGTGCTTCTGGAAGGCCCCAGGCATGAGAAGGGGGCAGGGGAGAGGAGAGAGCCGGGCCCCCTGCTGCGCACTGCCGGGAGGCAGCCCTGCCGTGCCGCTGGGCGTGACCGAGGCCTGTCCCCGCGCAGGGAGGCAGGAGGACCTCGGCTGTCTGTCGCAGCGCTGAGGATCTCTCCTGAAGGCTGGCTAGTCGGTCCAGGTGGGGAAGGAAGATGCCAGCCCATCAGAAAGGGGCTAAGTTTAGCATCAAAAATCTGTGGGAGTGATGCTGACACGGGCCGCTGAAGACACTGCTGCTTAATTAAAATCAATTCTCTTTTAACCCTCAGAGCTCTCCTTTCCTGCCGCTGCATGTGACCGTCCTACAGCTAATTTACCTCGGGCCGTGGATTGACGTAGTCATCTGGGTGTTTACAAAGATAACAAAGAGGCATTCGTAGCAGAAAAATAAAAACCAATCTCCTTAAATCCCACAGTAAAGGAGCAGATGAGTACAGCACAGCGTATGCGCTCCAGGGAGGGACAAGCAGCTCGGAGACACTGCGCAGGGCAGCCTGGCGACCTGGGATGGCGATGGGGGGAGGCTAAGGGCAGGAAGCCCAGGAGACCAGTCCTTTCCAGGTGGTGATGGTCGCAAACACTTTTCTTTACTTTCTTTCTCTCTCTTTTTTAATGAGGCAAACACATTGGCAAGAAAAGAAGAAGAATTAATCTAATTTTTCAGGTCGTGGGATCTGTAAGTGAATTTTCCCTCTATTCCAAAACTGTTGATGTTCTGTGTGGGGGTGTTTTTTTGGTGGTTATGGGTTTTTATTATTGTGGCTATTGTTCAGTTTGTTTTGGTTTTGTTTAACAGATACATAGCGGCTTTTGATGACAAAGCCTGAGGACCTCTGAGCTAGTCTTGCCCCAAGTTACAGTCAACATGTGGATCAGAAATAAGGGCTGAGCCAGCTCTGGAAACTTGGCTCCTAGCTCTCCTCTGAGTCAACCCAACACTGAACTCCTACCTTTCATTTAATACCAAACCAGCCCTTCAGCCTCCCAAGAAAAACTCACTAGGCCTGGCTTTTATGGCCCTGAGATTTATTTAACTGCTAACAGTTGTTTTATGTACTAAGAGCATACTAAATTATTCGTGTGTATTACCCATATTAAAAGTGTCCTTTAAAAACTGCAGGTATACCTCGGAGATATTGTGGGTTAGCCCCAGACCACCACCATAAAGTGATTGTCACAATAAAGTTAATCGTAATCTTTTTGCTGGTGGAGGGGTTTGCCTTCAATTTGTAAGAAACGCAGCACCTGTGAAGCTCAAGAAAGTGAAGGGCTCTAAACGAGGCACGCCTGGGCTACCATCGAGGCTGCTTGTCCACAGCCTCTCTCATTTTCCTGACCAGCGGATGTGATGTGCGCCTTCCCAGGGTTTTGGGGGGTGGGCGGTGTGAATCTGCATTTCTTTCATATATACGGGGACAACAGTCAGGAAAATGGGGCTCAGCTTAAAAAGGGAGGGAAGAAAATGGGGAAGACTTCTACCGACCATTGAGTCCCAGCAGAGGCATAAAAAATCCTCTGGGCAGCACGGGCCTCTGATTCTTTGCTCTCCTAGCCACTCATTCTGTAATTTGGATTTTAAATGAATCCCTTAGGCAGGCACCAGACGACTGGTGTTGAGGGCTCAGATGCTCCTCCAAAGCCGCAGGAACTGGAATTTGAGCCCCCGTGCTCTAGTCCTAGCAGCAGCAGCGTATCCCCCAAATCCGGAATACCTGAGTTGATTTTTGGCTCACAACCATTCCGGGGCCATGTGACTTCTGAACACTGTGGGGATGTTGCCAACGATGACCCGCCTGACTCACAGGGCGGAGAAAGGGGCAGGTGGGAGTTTGGAGGCAGTTCCTTAGGCCGACTGGCTGACCAGGCCGGAAAGCAAAGTGCCACCTCCCTGTCAGCCCCCAAAATCAGACAGTAAGAAACGTGTCAGCCACCGAGGGGTGCTGCCACCTCCAGTGAAGGCGGCCTGTGTGAGTGACCATTCCAGTGAGAAGCGCTAGAAAGCCCGGCTGTGGCCCGAGTAACAGCTCCAGGCTGGTAGGAATAAGCTTATCAGAAACGGCTGCCTCTCTGTAGTGACATTAGTTCTGACACTGAGCGTCCTTCACGAAACTGCTAATCTGGCACGCACTCATCACGAATACGCTAATTTTTTGTGAAGGACCAGAAGGAAAGATTTCCTCCCTGCAGTGTCAGCCATCAACTCAGATCCTAACTCCTTTTTAGACAAAAACATTCTTTACCTGCTAATCAAAAAGGTATAGTCATGTCTCCACCCACAGCCTCCACCCCACCCCCTTCCAATCTCCTGCTTTAAGATCAAGTCACTCCTCTGCTTAAAACCTTCTGGCGGCTTCCATCACCCGTCGATTAAAATCCAAGCCACCACCCCCACGGCTCCCCCCTTTCCTCCCCTGCCCCCCAGCCTACCCCCGCCTTGGGGCTGCCACTCCTGGTCACCTCGCTGCCGCACACTCCTGACCACTGGTTGCTTTTCACAGCTGAGCTCAGAAATCGCTGCCTCGGCAAGGCCTTCCCCGGCTCCCCTATCCCACCCTGTTTATTTTCCTCAGCTTTTATCCCTCTCGTAAACGGTTTATGTCTCCCCACCACAAAAACGGAGAAGGGTTCTGCCTGCCTAGCCCACTGTGTATCTCTAGTACCCGGAGAAACGTGTGGCACATGGTGAGTCCTCAGAAACCATCTGAGGACTGTGAGTGAACTGAATTAATGTGAAGTGAATTAATGTTTTGTGTGTAAACGTGACACTGAGGACACCATCACTAAGGGATGTCGCTGAGTTGACTTTCAGCCTGGGGGACGGGCTGTGCTGATCTATGCCCCCCTCTCCTCAGGGCTCCTTGTTTGTCAAGGGTCCGGGCCAGGGTTGGGGTGCAGTAGGCAAAAATGGGACAGAAAAATCAGAGCTGACTCACATGGACATAAAACCCAAGACATTTCCATCTAACCTTCTAACGGGCCACAGCGGAGAAACCGGGGATGTATTTTGAACACTCCCGCTTCTTTAAGTTCTGAATTGCCCACCAAAGCCACACGACCTTCCTCTGGACACTTTCTCAGCAGTGAAAGTGAAATAAATGGAGAGCGAGCGAGAGGCCAGCTGCTCGCGGAGCAGCCTTCGCTTCTCCGGGGGGCGCCGGGGGCCACGTACCTGTCATGAGGAAGAGGAGCCCCGCCACGTGCTGGGTCAGGCTCTCCTCCCAGAAGAAGCTGACCGTGGCCACGATGCAGCCACACAGCAGGACGGCCACGGCCATGCCCAGGAAGCCGGCGGTGATTCTTCTCAAGTCTAATCTCGAAACACAGACAGACAACCAAATTAATAAGCAGGAGAGTCCTTGAAAATCAGAGGATGAAGGGCTTCATATATGCTGTGAAAATTAATAAGTTACATGGATGGACTGAGGGCCTACAGGGCCGAGGTGGTTTAGGGCACTGTCTTCCCAGGTGTCTCGGAAGAGGCCAGAGGGGGTGTAGCCGGCCGCGAGGGGTCAGAGTCACCCTCTGTGAGCCCGGGGAGAAGTCCATACCACGTAGAGAACAGACCAGGGGACGGCGCCAGGGTCAACTTGGGTGATAGACAGCAAGTCACTTAGTCAACTGAAAGCAAGGGAGGTTTGCAAAATACCTTTATTATCTTTGAGAGCCATAGAAATGTAGGTTACCACTGTGGCAGTGGCTGTCACTAATGTGACTTTGGAGAAAGAGCCTAAAAAGTGAGCAAGAGTGAAATATGGTTTCACCTGAGCACCACGGATGCCAGTTATTTTCTTCTTCATTTATATCTACTCCTGCCTGTTTTCTAAAAGGATATGATAAAGTGAAGGCAATCACGGTGACTGAAATAGGGCCCAAAGTGCACATAGGAGACATTTGCTCATATCCGCCCTGTCCCCTTAAACATAGGCCCCGCAACCCAAGCACCCATTGGCCCAGGTTAAGGGGGGACGAGTCCCTCTGTATGCACAGCTGTCAGGTTTGTTCCATCGCAAAAACATAACTGCAATCCCTGGGCCAGGAACACAGCCCCTGCCCCGCCTTCTGCGCAAAACCAAGGGACGGACCGATACACGCACCTCTACACCCTTCAGCTCCGCTACCCTAAAGCACACTCCAATTGTCCTGCTAGCTTTACTTCTTTCTGTTTTCTTTTTTTTTTTTTTCTTTAACGAAGCCAATTTTTTAAACTGTTAGCTAAATTTCTATGCCTATTCTTAAAACAATAGGTCCCAAAGATAGGTCTGCAGCCCCTGGGACCAGTCAACAGGTCTGGACACACCTGTGACACGTGGAGCCAAGACAAGGGGCACAGCCCACTGCCTGAGCTGCGGGCTGCTTCACTGAAGTGGGAGTGTCCCGGCAGCCGCCACCTCGCTCTGCTCACGCAGCTACCGGCCATCTTAGGGGTGCTCCACAGAGGGGGGATTGTGGTAGCTTCCAGGCTTGCCCCTAGTCACACATGGATAAACCATCCCTTTTAAGAAAATTTTCATTTCCAACTCAGAGCATCTAAGTTAAAGCAGGACACTGCTGCCTAAAGGAAGTGTAGACACCACAGAGCGAGGGGCCAGGAGCAGTGGTAATTTAAAGGGGCTGAGTTTAACGTTAAGGGTAAAAGTACTTTTAAGACATCCACACCTGAGCAGGGACAATGTAATAATAGTTCAGTCACTATAATCTCACTACCTCCTAAATTGCCTGTGGTTCAAGTCTTATTTTCTATGACCATTCAAAGGCATAAAGTCCAGCTGTAACCCACATAGGACTTGCATTAGTACCAGGCATGGTAAGCTTCCCTGGTAAACACGGTGCGGATCACCAGGTGGGAGCTTCTTCGAAAGAGCCAGGCATGAGGTTGCTAAAAGCGTCTTTCCATGAGAACCTCAGTGAGGATGAAGAGGGAAGGCCCAGGTACTGTCCCGCTGGGCGGTAACAGGGTACAAACGGTTAGAGTAAAGAGATGAGGTTCCTTTTCAGGTTCCTGTCATGATCTTTCCTGATCTAAAGCAGGTGACTGTGTGGTTCTCCAGACAGATGACGAAAGAACCCCAAACATGCTCCTAAAGAATTCAGATGCAGGAAGGCTTAGATTAGACTCTAACTCAGGTCTGCTGAGACATGGTCGTTAAGATCAGCCAGCAAGAAAGAATTTGCAGGAAGTCATACTGTTAAGAAATAAACCACATTTTAGCCAATGACATGCCAATCACGATATTTACATGTTAGACCATTTGCAATAGAGCTTCTATTTATACGTTGGAGATTCAAAACAGAGCCTTTGATCTGCAGAGAGATTTATTTAGAAAATGAGACCCTGCTTGGTTTTCTGCAGTGGTGTTTGGTCACCAAACAGATCACTGAGGTCCTTGCTGCTCATTTCAGTGGAAAGTGACAATGTCAACCTCTAAGTTGGGTGAATGCCGGAAAGAATTCAGTCTAGCTTTTGCTTTCCTGAGTTACCTATCACCAGGCAGCATAAACCAACAGTTTTCAAGTAAACATCAGCCCTCTTAAGCATCACGATGCATGATCCTTTCTAGAGTTTCCTATTTTCTAACAGTAGAAAAGGGTAGCATCTGACATCAAAATGTAGACGTAAGACACCCTCTGAGAAAATTTTGACATATACTCAAAAATATTTTAGCAGAAACACCAAGGTCTGAGATAGACTCAGTAGCTAAAGTGAATATTGTATAAACAAAACAAAAATAGGAGTCCCTAAGGTGTGGTCTCCTTGGTTTACTAAGACAAGTGGCAGAGCACGCCCTTGTACCTGCAGGTCCTTATACCTGATGACTCGGTAAAGAAAAGGCTCTGTGTGTGTCTGCCCCGGTGGCAGATTTTCACACAGCTAGTGCATCCCCGAGTTGTGACCCTGGCACAGTGAAATGACTCCCTGAGGCTCTGACCAAGTCAAATTGGGCCTGGTGGCCCGTGGGCCATCACACAGCATCTTTCAGCCCAAACCTGCGAAGGCTGGGGGAATACTTTTCGTTCAGAAAGACTCCATGTCCCCTCCGACCCTTCCCCCGGATACTCACGGAGCAGGTGCCATTCGTCTTGCTGAATTGTCTTCGTTAAATTGAAAGGAATGTTTCGTAAGCGGATTGGCTGAGAAAAGTGGTACTTGATAGCTGTGCATCGCTGCGCAATACCTTGAAGGGAGGGAGAGAGGTGGGTCAGTGGTCTGCGCCTGTGATAGGACCCTGCAGGCTGGGTGGGCGGGGAGGGGACAGCAATCTCTGGCTTACTTTCATTAACAGAGGCCGGTCAGAGCAGTAAAAACCTAAAACAATTTTTTAAAGCACGTTTCACTTTTGAATGTATTAAATTTGATAAGGATCTAAATTCCACTTATTGTATGACAACACTGAGTTTGTATGCACTAAACGCATAACCCCTCACAGAGAAATGGCCTAGAAGTATCCAGATGGTTGGGGGAAATCGGCTTGAAATCTTAAGTTAATGCAGACGCATTACACGGGCCTGAACCTGATCCAATCTCTAACTCTAAATGGGCTGCATCAGAAAGTTCATTAGGAAGTGTGTTATCTGGAAACCAGGAGACGTTTTTCCATAAACACAACCTTCGATGTGGTGGTTGAGGTGGCAATTAGGTCTCCAGACATCCCAAAACAGCCTATTTAACCCCAGGCCAGCTGATGTAATTCCTTCACACGAATTTCACTGACCTGAACTCTGGGTCTTGAGAGAAGGGGTGATACTGAAAAATTCCCTCCCTCTCCTGGGTGCGTGGCCAGCCCTAGGCACAATATTTTGAAATGGGCAAGTGGACCTAACCCTAACCCTAACCCTAAGCCTACCCGTTGTTTTATCTAGTAACTTCTCCTATTCTCCCTCCCAATCCATACTTTTACTGCATAAATTAATACAGGCCTATTTTCCCCCTAAAGTCTGCTGAATCCCATGAAAATATCTACCCTCCTCTCAAATGAAAACACAACAGAACTTCCTTCTTTCATTGTAAATCATTTGGTCAGTTGTTTGGATAAATGCAGTCTGATTAGATTAATTTTAAAGCGCTGTGAGTGAATGTTAATCCGTTAATCCTGGCAATCCTGGCAGCTGTTTCATCCCTAATCGGTGGAATTTCAGTAAGTGTAATGCTTAATGCTGGAGATGGGGTGTGGACTTGGGGATTCAGAGCGGCAGTTCCTGGAACAACTCCTAGGCTAGGGAAATGTGTGGGTCCCTTTTACATCCTTGCAAATATCCTCGGGGCCCACCTTCTCTGCCCCTTGTTGGGAACAGGCGCGTTCCCAGTGGGCAGGGGGAGTAGCAGAAAGGAGGTGGGCAGCCTGCCCAGTGCTCGCCCCCTTCCCCGGGGAGTCCTGGCTGGTGCCAGGAATGAGGTAAGCAGTGCATGTATCGCCAAGTTACCTTCCCTTCCCACCAGGCTCCCAGGCTAAATTTAACCTGCCAGGATCCCTGAAGTGAGAAGAGAAAGGAGGTGGGGAGAGGGACAAGGTCTGCCCTGAACAAGCAGTGCTCAAAGATCCCCTAAGACTGGGAGTCTGGTGGTGAGCCCACAGCTCCTCAGCTGAGTTTGCAAAAACATGTTCTATGTAGGACCCGGAGCTCCACTCCCTGGGACAAGGTTAGAGACCTCAGGAAGAATTAGAGAAAGTGAGAGCGAAGGACAGATCAGCAGCAGTGTCGGAGGCCTGCCGTTTGCTGTTTTATTCCCTTGTTTCTCAACACTTGTCCCTCTGTCATAGCAGAAAGTCTAACAGATTCGAAGGGGAAAGTACATTATTAAGGTTTGGCTTCCTACATACACGTACAACTGACACAGTGAAATTTGACACGAATCACCCAGGAAAAGACCTGTAGTTCCTTGATGGCCTACCAAAGACAAATTAGGTCCTTTTGATGAAAAGGTGAATATACAGATATACATCGACGGTGGTCAAGACAGAAGTTCCACGAGATGGTATCGTAAAGAGTGATACTGTGAGACTCCACAAGGAGGCATTAGTTTCAAATTTTTTCAAAGCCATGCTTGCAAACTTTGAAATTAACTGGCTTTCTGGGTTTAGAGAGCAGTGAATCTGGCTCTGAGAAGGAACACAGAAAGCATGATCTCATAGCACCAGATGGCATCCCACAACGGGGGGAAGCAACATGCAGAGGGTTGAAAAGAACGAGTTGTGGTCTATATTTAGTGATTAATGAGCTTCTTAAAGGGCCAAGTGTAGAGCCACTGTAATGATATAAACCATAGAATACAATCTATTACTACGCTGCACCCGGGTTAGGAACAGGGTTTGTTGGGCTGGTGAATTTCTGTTGTTTCTGGTGCTTAGAGAGATGAATCAAATTCCAGGCTGAGTCATAGAAACCCATATTCTAGGTGAAATGAGGGAGAAATCTGAGAAACAGCAGAACATGCTGTAAAAGGACGTTAGTGCCAGTCAGCGATGAGGCCGTGTATGTGGTAGCTGGAGGCCTTGCAGGAAGACAAACTTGGGTTTGAATCCCAGCTGTGTGACTTTTGGCAAATGACTTAACCTCTCAGAGCCTCGGTGCCGTCCTGGTACCTGCCCACCTTCGCTGTGCGGAGCCCGTCACACACCAGGAGGCTGCACCTGAAATGGCCTCACAGACGAACCCAGGCAGGCACGAGCACCAGCTGCCGGAGCAACGGCCCAGCCAGTGGCTCTCACGTTTCCTCTCCGTTCTCACTCCTGAAAGTTGAGTAACGGGCCTCCGTCTGAGCCACCCTGCACGCCTCTGCTTGATAAATCTGCTGGGCGAAGACGGGGGCCTCTGGGGCCTCAGCCACCCATCTGTAATGTGCAGTGTGAAAACCTTCAGGCTTTCACTATGTCCACCTGCCTTTTTCAGTATTGTTAGCATGCTTCTTTAAATTGGTTACTATAAGTGGGACATAGTTTTCTTGCCATCACATAATTGCGTTTATTTTAGTATTATGTATTTATTTAAAAATAAAGTGCCACGGAGTAAGAGCTACATATGGTTCATTAAGTAGTGTAGTGTTGTGCCAACTTCCACACTTAGGCAAACGGAACGGGAGAACATCTCTGGTGGTCCCCGGGAGCAGGAGGCCTGGTTTTCGTCGTCCAGCTCCGTCTCACCCCTGTTTGGGAACACACCATTGGCTTCCCCTCGAATCAAACCCAGGCTCCAGGTACCTAGCATCTATCCCTGCCCCCACCTCACTTACACTCACCTGTGACTGATCCCCAGGGACTACCCCACACCTCCCGGGCTCGTGCCCCGGCCATGCGGTGCCCATTTCTTCCTCTACCGACACCCACGCCTTAGAACAATCCAAAACCGACGGACCCTCCCGGCCCAGGGCCTTCATTCAAAAGGCCCCCCCAAACACAGCGCAGCTTGCTCTCCTCCCTGGCTCGATTTTGATGTCAGAGGCTGGGCCACACACTCAGGCTCTTGGTCAGCCGGTCGTTGTCGTTTCCTAACAGGTCAGAAAGCCTGCCTCTTTGGAATTCCCAAGTTCCTTAGAGTGGAGGCCGTGACCTTTCCCTGGGCTCCGGACAGTTCGGAGACACGTCAGCAACAGCTGCGGGCTCTCCCGCAGGTGGCAGGGTCAGCGGACAGCCTGCACTGTCTCCTAAGCACCGCAAAGGCCACTTGGGACCCCGCAGCTGACCCGGCAGGGGAGTGGAGGGCGCCTTCCCCCCCAGACCCCTTTAAAGCAAAGAGCAATCGTGGGGTCCCAGGGCAGAGTCGCCGCCGTGTTCTCGTCACAGAGATTTAATTTCGGGGGAAACCAGGTGCTAATGTTTTCCTCATCACCTCCGTCCACTTAAATAAATAAACAGTACAGTCAGATTAGCGGCTCAGTGCTGCCTTTTAAAGCCTCAAATGACTGAAACGAGCCCTGAAAGTGAAGCCCCCTGAGGACAAACCCTTCCAGTCTCCAGACTGGAAAGGGGAGGGTACAAGGTGAGGAACCCCAGGGTGGCCTGTCCAGGAGACACACACACAGTTTGAGACACCCTAAATGTCACGCTAACGAAACAAGTGAGGTTAAGTTTCATCTGTTTTCGTTTAGCATGCAGCCCATACTCTGAAAATGAATGAGGTATCTTAGACCCTTCTTTTCACACGAGGTCTTCAAAATCGAGCGTGTTTTCTACTTACAGTACATCTCCTCTTGGACAAGTCTCATCTCCGGGGCCGGCCGGTCTCTCGTGCCTGGTGGCTACTGCACGAAAGAGGAGACTTCCAGGTGAAGGTGACTAACACTCCAGTTAAAGCAGAAGCGACAGAAAGCAGGGATGTTTGGATAGGAAGCGCCTGAAAGGTGTGAAAGCTATTCTTTATTTAGAGTCTCTCCCCACAACAGACTATCTTATTCTGCTACAATTAATCATCTCTTCTCACTGATGCAGAATCAGCTTCTCAGTGATGGGGAGCATTACTATCTGCAGACTCACAGACAATACAGAGTGAATGCATTCTGGCTTCACCACTCACAGCTGTGTGACCCTCGCAAGGTACTGAACCTCTCTGGGCATCGGTTTCCTCGCCGGTAACCCATGGACAGTGATAGTTCATGTTTCATAGGAGGAGTGAATGAGACTCATCTAATACTAATTAGCGTTAGCTTCTATCATTATTACCGCAGCTACTCCTATTACTACTGCAGGTTTATTTACCCAAACAAACCCAGCTAATGGGGCTATTTCTTAAAGGCAAGACTCAGCTGAGTTCTTTGAACGACATAAACACGTGACCTCTAGGGGCCAAAGGTGGAAGGTTCAATGACAAGTCTGACCTATTGCACAGACAGTAAACATTATCACAGGAAGTTTCTTTTTGTAAGTGACAGTGAAGAAAACCAGAGACAACGCTGTTCAAACAGGCACGATCTTGTGCAAAAGTGGAAACTGTCGTTCATTTAGGGTAATGGTTTCCCTGAATTACATTTTAGATTTCCTTTAACATAGTTATTTTCTGAATCTACAGTGAAACATAGTAAAATATTTAAAGCTTTAAAACCAGAGATTCCCAGCGTCTCAGGACGATCATGGCCCATAGTCAGCGGCGTAGCTGATGGGCCAGGAATCCGTGGCTGGAGACGATGAGCTTTTGGTGGCCTGCGGGGGACGGCAGCCCAGCCGGTGCTCTCTGCTGCTTCCTCCCTCACCTTCTTGTTGAGAGGCAGAGGCAGAGAGGGAGAGAAGCATCAATTTGGGGTTCCACTTACTGATGCGTTCACTGGCTGGAGGCTGAACCCGCAACCTTGGTACCGGGATGACGCTCTAACCAGCTGACTACCCGGCCGGGCCTCCCTCCCTCCCTTTACCTCCCCTCTCTCGCAGGGGACGGGAGAGCCGCAGTGTGGAAACGAACAGCTCCTATTCTTTTTTCTCCTTCTCAGAGTTGCCAGTGTGGGAAGGGGGGTGTAACTGTGCCAGTGGATTATGTCGTTTCTTCTGTGGAAGGCAGACACGGGCAGGAACAGACACCCCATCCCGTACCTTGTTCCCCGAGCCCCGACCGAGCGAAACCAAATACAGCCATCGGCTCAGTGGATGCTCGACCACAACACACCGTGGTGTTTCCTTCCCCAGGGGGTACCAGGTTACAGGGACAGCCCCACAGTCACTGTCGCTTATTCTAGCTCTGGTCGCAACACGCTGACCTCAGAGAGATCGATACTGTCTGAACAAAAGCTGCCTTAATCCTACGCGGGTCTAAAGCTGCTGTGACGACACCTGCCGTTCGAGTCTCCTGGGTTCGGGGAGGCATCCCGTCGGCGTGGGAAGCAAGCGTGAGCTTTCTCCTCTCTGCAGCATGACTTTTTCAATGAGTGTGAACAACAACGAATATAATTTTTTTAATCAAAAGGTTAAGCCTGTGTACCCTCAAATACTGGGAGAAACTTGGCAATATGGTTTTTTTCTTTCTGCATTTAATATGTGTGTGTAAGAAGCAGCATGCAAGGGTGTAAACTGGGATATTGGCTTTGGAACCAGCTGTGTGACTCAGAGCACTACACTCGACCACTCTGAGCCTCCATTTCCACAGCTATAAAGGTAATACAATCTCATAGAATTGTCATGAGGATTGAATGTACAGCTGACCTTTGAAAAACATTTGGGGGGGCAGGGGTTAGGGCTCGGATCCCCGCCCATTTGAAAATCTTCCTATAACTGTTGACCCTACAACAGCGGGCCCTTCACATCCCTGATTCAAACAACCTCAGACCCAGTGGAAAACAGTATTTTCCATCTGCGGCTGGGAAACCACATTTGGGAAGGGGAAATACTGTTTTCCATCTGAGGTTGGTTGAATTCGCAGATGGGAAACCCATGGATTGCAGGGCCAAATGTATTTATTGGGGGAGAAATATGCATACAAGTAGATCTGGGCAGTTCACACCTGTTGTTCAAGGGTCAAGTGTACTTGTAATTTCACCCTCAATCTCCAGCATTTGAAAGGAAGGAAGCTGCCAAGTCTCAATCACTACTTTTTGCCATCAAAAGTCAATCATTTATTCTCTTTCACTCATTCATTCATTTATTTGTTCAACAGATATTTATTTAGCAAGTGCCTTTTAGACAGAGGATCTATTTTCTGAATCTAGAATATGATACGACAAAAACAAAAAAACTGTAACTCTGAAATGGGGAGGGAGGAGAGAGAGCAATGGGGAGGGGTCTCCCACCTGCCACATGATGACCTGTAAACACTGATGGCTTTAGCAATTTCCCAAATACTCAAAAAGGAGCAACTTACTGGAGAAAGGCTGCCCCTTTCAGAAAGATGGCTGGCAGTGTTCCGGGCAAATTATCCTTAAAAACAATGCACTGTTGGCCCCTTCCAGGTGCCTAGATAGAATCCTTCTAATTGAGCTACACTTTCCGGAGTTTGTTTCTTTATGAAAATGAACCCTGGATCAAGCTGAATTGACTAATTGCTACTGTATATAGAGATTAGGAAAGCGATGTCTGGTAGAGATAATGTATGAAAATATAGGCAAGGGCAATGGCTCTGCTCAGACCGTGAAAACAATTTTAACATATTTGCTACTGCGAACAATGTTCTCATGTCCCCTTCACCAGATGGGCTGCTGGATTTATGAGGGGATGCGTCACAGATACATATCAAGATAAATGGAAACTGGGAGCCCCTCTAAAGCAGCCTGCAGGATCTAGAGAAGAGCCGTGCTGTGGCTGGCTCCACAATTGACAGAGTTGTACTCCTGGGCTTTGATAGGTTATGGAAATCAATTTTTAAAAAAAATATAAACTGATTTTAAACAATATTTTCTAGTCTTTCTAAGTCATGATAAAGCTAAGCAGTCATCAAGCAAAACTGACAAGTCTGAATTTCGCTTCCTTCGGCTTCCGCAGGCCACCCTTTCACGGTCAGGTGGCCCGGTAGGCACCAGAGACAAAAAGTAAAATTGCCCAACTGGATGGCGCATGGAGGAGTCCCTCCAACAAGAGCAGAGGATGGCACTCGGCGCCTTCCAACGGCAAGGACCTGATGGCAGGAAGAAGCCAAATCCCAAAGCCACTGGCAGCAGCTGCGAACGATTCCGGGGCAGGGCCGTGTCTTTGGCAGCCTTCGGCACCATTTCCCATGTGCTCCGGTGCCTCCAACAGCCGCACAGGCTTCGCTAACTCATGCCCGAATCTGCGGCAGATCCGCGCACTTCGGATGCCCCTGGAGCTGCGCTGGTGCAGTTACGGGAAAAGGACAGTCACGCTCTTCTTTGTGACACAGCCTCTGAGGCTGTACTCGAAGGGCCTGCTCACACGTCTCTGCAGTTACGCAGGCCCATGAGAATCCCTGCGACCGTGTCGATCTTGCCTAATTCGTCCCGTGAAAGGACAGGGACAGAGCAAGCAGGCACAACTGGCACGTGGCGCTGCTTCTATGTACAGGGGCCTGTGTGTTTCCAGCCTCTCCCGCGGCCCTCCTCCTGCCAGGAGGCAGAGACAAGGACTCCGGGAGAGACGCCAACGCTCTGGGTGCAGGTGTCCTTCCCTGCTCGCTGAGCAGGTTTTCAGGCGCCTAAATCCCCGACGGAGGCCGAAGAAAATCAGAAGGGGCAGAGGAATGGCTCTGGAAAGAGGAGAAGGTGCTGGAAGAATGGGAGGGGGGAAAGGGCCGCAGGGGGAAGAGATTCCACCTCTCTGTAACCCCAGAGCCCTGGGCACACATGAGCCCCAGGTGGGAGGCTGGGGGGTAGGGTGGAGGAGTGGTTAGCACCTACAGTGAAGCTAGGAAGGGAGAACTTCGCCCTTGACCAAGTGGAGCTGCCATCTCCTGATGGGCATCTCTCTGTGTGTGGGAAAGAGCCTCCCCTCACCCCAACTGCATATGCTGAACTGAAGTCCCCCATTCTTCCTCCTAACCACATAGTTCACAGGCCAAATAACCATCAGGGGCTCAAGCCTGTCATACAAATGTACTTCTGGTCCAGTTCCAATGACAGCAGGAAGGGAGCTGGAATTCTCTTTCTGTTTACCACCTGTGCTTATGGCATCCAGACCTAACAAGCCCTTGCTGGGGGACAAAGAGAGCCCGAGATAACTTGCATGTAGTTCGGAGCTGTACTGAACTACCGTTCTCATTGCATCTTATCACACACACACCACCATCACCACCACCACCACCGACTCATTTCAGCCCACATCTCATCAGAACACGCCCACAAGATGTTTCCAGCCCTAATTTTACATCAAGCAGCATGAATGACACAGACAACTGGGCAGAAAAAAGAGAAAGTGCCAACAAGCAGTTTTACTAAGCATCACTTAAATCAGCTATTCGGGGATACAGCGCAAAGGCAGGCAGAGTTTAGCAGCATCACAAAAATTACAGGTTCACCAGCCCCCATCCACCTTGTGGGGCAGCAGCCTTGCCCCAGCTGCCCCTCTGGTGCCTCCCATCTGCTCCTGGCCCTACCCCCAGGCGCTGTGCCACCAGCTGAGCCCAGCACAGCACATTAGCATTCTTATCACTCCCCTCAACCCAAGGGGAAAAGCTTCCAGCTGCCTTGTACTTCAGCATCACCCTCGGCACCAGAAGCCTGAGCCTGTGCATAATTGACAAGGAATATGTTGATAAGAAATGGGACTGTTCCAAGTTTCTGAAGGATAACTAGGTAATTAAAAGAAAAAATCTAATTTAAGAAACTTCTGAAGAAATTCTTTTAAACTCCCTGGCAACATCCTTTATGGATTATTCTCTTTTCCTAGTGACTTTTGTTTTGCTTTCTTTGGTTTTCAAAGCCTAGGGCTAGATATCCGATGTTCCAGGGCATCCCACAGTCCTGGCCAACTCTGGGGGCAACTTAGAAAGCCCTGGACTAGAAGCAGAAAGACATCTCCATTTCCTTGCTGGGCTCAAGTACCCAAGTTTCCTGAAGTCTGCGCACCTGGTGACTGCTCAGGACTTACATAGCACTGCGCCCTCTGAGGACCCCAGCCCTCCGGCCAGCAGCTGTCCCCGACCTGTGCAGAGCAATGCAGAAGGTCTCAGAGAGCGCCATTAATTACCAGGAGCGCAAATGTGCAGAGATGAAGTCAGCCTCTGCAGTGCTGTCTGCTTCTGGCTACACCATTTGGCTGTCTGGCTAGTTTAGGCCACACAACGAGCCAACCAGCTGCCAAAACACATCCTGAGACATAAAAATGAACACATGGGACGGTACAACTGCACGCCAGGAGGTTCACCACCTCCTAACACACAGCCTGGACCAGAGTGTTCTTCATTCCACATCACCTCCCCATCCTGGAGGTTGGCTTACCGTTAAATTATGGCCCTACCACCTGCTACCTGTATGAAATTCTCTGAGTCTTAGTTAATCTGAAAAATGGACTGGCAATATTAATTTCATATGACACTCCAAGGAGCATGAGAGACCAGGTGATCTTTATGCGTGATCACCTTCCGTCCACGCCTCCTGCGTCACCCCACTTGAACAAACTGGTCTCATCCAGCCTGATTTGTTGAAGAACTTATCTAACCTCAGTTATTGGACCTTGTGATTGTCCCCCAACCCAATCCCACCTACAAACTGAATGAAAATGAACGCAGACCGTGCTCTCAGAGAGTGTGGAGTCTGGTGAAGGCCAGCGGCATTGCTGAAATAATAGCCCTGGTAGATGTAAAATTACAACTCTGATGTAAAGGACACCACTGAACAGGAGGCGGTCCAAGAAGGCTGAGGTCCCTCGGATGCACAGGATTATCCTTGTGGGGCAGGAGGAAGGGCAAGTACAGGGCTGTGAAGAAGAGGACCTGTGGAACTGGGGTGCAGAGTGAGGGGGGTGTCAGGGAAGATGTCGCTAGAGGGGCAAGTGAGGGCTAGACCACAGAGGGCCTGAGGCAGGTTGAGACATGGTCTCTATCTTGAGCCTCAGCGGAAGTCACCACAGATCGTGAGCTCGGAGAAGACATGATCAAAATTGATTTTTAAAAACAAACAAGCATAAAACACTTCCCTCTTGCCCCAGCATGGAGAGCAGGTTGGAGAGGGCGGGAAGTCGTTTAAGTGATGGGGACCCAAGCAGACCACAACAGAACAGCCAGAGAGCCGGGTTCCCAGTGAGGGGGGTCAGAGAAGGCCTCGCGGAGTGAATCTGAAAACAGGCCGAGTCAGCCAGGCGCAGGGGCAGGAGGTGGGTGGCGCAGGGAAGGAACAGGCATTCCAGACAGAACAGGACAGCGCAGGCCTGGGAGTAAGGAGGGTCTACAGGGCCCCCGGGCAGGAGGCCTGGTGCTGCTGGCATATCAAGTGTGAGAGGGCAAGTGGGCAGAATGAGCCCTAAGGGGGAGGCAGGCAGAGACTCCGCAGCAAGGGCTCCTTCCCCGACACCACAAGGCCTCACCCAGTAAGCGATCAGGAGCCACAGGAGGGCCAAAAAGGCCGACGGGGGATATGGGAGCTGGAAAAATGTGTTAACTAGAAGGCTATGCGTCCACAGTTAAAATATTATGCAGGTGATTAAATGATGAAAAACTGGAAAATTCTTTTGGCTTAATCCTAGAAACAAAGCAGCATATATCATATTATCTCAAATAGGTGCTTGTGTATATATTTGCATGAAGACTGGATGAAAATAAGTCAAACTTCTAACAGGGTTATATAACTAACTTGCAGGGTTACAGATGATTTTTGTTTTCTTCTTTGAAGTTTTCTGCATTTTCTACAATGAGTATGTGTTTATGAAAGTTCATAATTAGAAAAAAATTAAGATTTGAACTACATGAACTCAGCATGAATGGCCCTATCGAACTGACAGCGACAATTCACATTTTGCTAGTGCCTGATGTGTGGTGACCCTAAATCTTAAGCCACAAGAATAAATATCATTCTCTCTGTGTGCACAGAGAAGAAAATGAAAAACAGGGAAGCCAAATGATTCATTTAACATGACACAAAGGGCTAGAGGCAGAGCAGATAGGAACTAGGTGGATGCACGCGCTCCTCAGCTGGTTCGATTCCTTTTGCTGGGAAATTATTTGAACAGAAAGGATCATGCACAATCCAATAATTAAGATAGCCAAAATAATTAGAGACAACCCAACAGACCGCACGATTACCAGCCTAGATCAATAAAAAAGAAGTCAATCCACAGCCTTGAGTAAATAAGGCCACAGGCTACACTGCTACAGGGACTGTAATTCCAGAACCTTGAGCTCAGTCATGACAGTGTTTTTCTAGAAGTGAGGAGGGGCCAGCATGAGAAGGGAAGGAAGCAGCAGTTGCTTCGGCCCCAGGCCTGCCCATCCTCATTCGGAGTGACTGTGTACAGAGAGGATAACCGTGGCACACCGCACTCCAGGCCAGGAGCGGTGGTACGCACAGCCTTGCTTTTTAAATTACTGATCACTTCCCCTCATCTTCCCACCACCCTCAAGAGCTGCATAAACGCAATCCTGGATGAGGCTGCCCTACAGGTATTGGGCCCTCCTGGCTCCCTCTCGCCTGGGATGAGCTCCTGTCCCCCTCCTGGGCAGGGGAGCTGAGGTCCCAGGGTAGCACAAGGCCTGACTGCTTTCCTTCCATGTGTACCCAGGAAACACAGCAAAACTGCCCCACGGGAGCCTGGCCTATGAGACACTTATTTTTATTTATTTATTTTAAAACTTCAGAGAAGCGCAGAGAGAAACCCAGTGGTATTTTTATAGCCTAAGATACCATTCTCGGCTTTGTTCGATGGGTGAAGTGAGACTATGGGGAGGAAGAAAAGAGGAGGTAGGAGGCTTCCCAAAATTGCCAAGTTTGCAGATTGAACAAGTGCAAATTAGTCAGTGTCCAAATTTATGCTGAAATGGACAATACTGTATTTTGCAGGCCAATAAAGGGGCATTTACATGTAAATGCACAGAAAATGAATAACCAATTTACATTTTCTTAATCTATGGCAGCTAGCCCTGAGGATCAATAGGGTAACAATTAACTAGAAGTTCAGCCTCCGTGGTTCCAATTCTGCCTTGCAGCCAATCCCCCTGTATTGCTTTTTCTAAAGGAGGTAGTAATGGGCTGGCTGTGAACAGGGTGACGGAGTGGACGCCCTGCAAACGAGACCTGGCTGCGCCTGTCAGTCATCTGGACTCACTCCCAGACCCGCCCACCGGCCCTCCTGCTGACCCCTCTCTATTTCTGAGCCCTCCTGTAGTCCCTTAGGCTAAGTCATTCTTGCCCTGCTCTCACTCTCATTTTCTCTAGTAAAGACGGTCAGACTTGACATCATCGGGCAAATAGGAAGTGCCACCTACCTAGATGCTGTGCTTATTGCAACACAGAACACCCCAAAGGCCCCAGGCAATGACAAGTTTTGCTGCACAGAAAGGTAGGTTTTAGCCATCAGGAAAACTCACCCTTTACTTCCTGATGCTCTAAATAAATCATAAATGTAGTAATTTGGAAAACTGAGAAATCATGAAGTCCGACCTTCCACTTTTACAATGAGAAACTGAGCTCTAGAGAGGTTTAAATGACTTGCCAAACTCCTGTCTGTAGCAGGAAGAGCCAGGGCCAGGCCTGCAGCTCCTGGTGCCCAGGGTCCCTCATGTCCCCCCACCCTACCACATGGACACGCGACCCTCTTATACAAATCACAATTACCAGCAGTTCCCATGTTATTCTCCATCACACGTGCTTAGTCAGGGAGCAGGGCTCTTTGTCCTCTTATTTTATTTTTTTAAATCCTCATTGGAGGATATTTTTTCCATTGCTTTTCAGAGAGAATGGAAGGAAGAGAGAGACAGAGAGAAATAGAAACATCGATGTGAAAGAGAAACATCGATTGGTTGCCTCCTGCAAGGGGATTGAGCCTGCAGCCAACGTACGTGCCCTTGACCAGAATCAAACCCGGGACCCTTCATTCCACAGGCCAACGCTCTAACCACTGAGCCAAACCAGCTAGGGCACCCCTTTTCCTCCTTGTAAAAACTGGTTAACTGGTTTGAGTCATGTGGAAGACATGTGCTGTGTGCATTTAAGGTGCTTTTTCTTAAATTCCATGAGGATTACCCTCCTGGTCACGTGGCTACTCCAGAGTAATTTCACTTCCCTGGTTCATAATCTCCCAGGGATTTTGTAAGGCTCTTCCCTATTATTTCTGTTTGTAAAAGGAAACAAACAAAATCCCTAGAGAATGAAGAAACTTTTTAAGAAATATATTCCAAACCCAGAGACCAAAGTTAAGACCATTATGTGACGGCTCTCCTCTCTTTTATCATGGACTTGCCCCATCACTGATCAGTGTAGGTTAGTTAACCTTCTTTGAACAGATTTCTGTCCTTTCTCTTAGATAATCTTCCTAGTGAGTCGTCCAGGTGACCAAAACGCTAATGCCAGGCGAAGGGGAGGTGATGCTCTCAATACCCTGACCCTACGCCGTCTGTCTCCTGGCAGTCACGCTCTTGCCCTCTCCGTAAGAACCAGCCGGACCCTGATGGGAATGATGCTGACTTGTCTGCCTAATCTCTGCTTCGTGTGGAAGGATTTAAGTAAAAACAACTGGCCCTATCAAGCATTAGAAGTTTACCAACAGATCTACCATTATAATCATTACCACGGATGACTAAAAACGTTACCTGGCCAGGGGCGGGGAACACCGGGCCCGCGGGCCGTATATGGCCCACAAAATCATTTGGTCTGGCCCTGCCAAGGCCTCACCAAGGAGAAGCAGTTCCAGCCATCACATTAGAAATGAGTTAATTAAATGTTTGACCAAATGTAGCAGGCTAATTTTTACGTTGATAATTTTGTATGGCCTGCGAATGATGCTATAAATATCCAAATGGCCCTTGGCAGAAAAAGGTTCCCCATCCCTGGATAGCTTTTCCTCCACATAAAGGAGGAAATTTGGGGTCAAGAAAGTCATAGCATGTTCAAATCTTCTGAATAGGGCTTTCAATGAAATTAACTATTATGCCAATTACCCTATGTGGCAAGCCACCTAAAATATCATTTAAGGAAAGAAAGAAACTAAAATTAATAATCAAGATTCATAATACAAATTAAAGTGATCAAATATAACTTTTAATGGATTATTACATTCCGAAAGCACACCTCTAAAACTTTTGAACAAAATGAAGCGTAACACATAATTGTAGACTTCTCATTTACTTCATGTAGGTTATGCATATTAAATACTGACGAAGGAAAGAAGGAATAAACCTAGAATTTTTTTTCTATAGTAATAAAAAAAGTATACAGTTTCTTTCTTTCATTACAATCTTTTCAAAACTTCTTCAAAGAAATTTAAAACGAGCAAGTAAGGCAAAATTTATACTGTGTGATTTCCTAAAGTGTGCTCCATTTTGGTCTCTGCTGTAAACTCTAACTCCAGTTCCTAAAACTAGATATAGCTTATCATCACTGATGCCCTGTGAAATCATCTAAAAAGAAAAAATTATACAGTTGATTCCTTCCAACCAAACAGCAAATGTTGCTGCCATAGAAGAGAATTCCTGGAATAATGCAGAGCCCTTTGAAACCCTCAGGAAATGACAAAGAAAATTAGCCATAAGAAATCATGTCATATTTAAAAGGGCAAAGGAAAGACATGTGGGTGAACAATTTGGAAACAGGAAAGGGCTCTCCAACTTGGATTGTGCTCATGCTTACCTGCTCCTAGAGAGAACTGACCTTTTCTCTCCTTACACTTTGCTGAGTTAATTAAGCTGCTGTTTTCTGGGAATCCTATAATTATAGCCAGTTAATGCTGCCAGAGACCCAACAGGTTACACAGATCCAAACTCTCTATTTACAAATGAGAAAATGAAGAGCTGGAGAGAGGAGGTGACTTGCCCAAGGTCACATAGCTAGTTAATAGCAGAAGGAAGGAGATGCCCCAAGTCTGCTGATTTCTGACACCTCAGTAAACTGCAAAATAAACTTGCTGGGAGGGAGACCACTTCAGAATGGCAGGAAAGCCACGGTCTCCTGGAGAGCTAGCTCTGCTTGAAGAGTCCGAAGAGCACTCTTGCTCCCCATGTGACTCTCCAGGCTTTCTGCGCACAGGAGCCTCCCTAGAAACAAGGCTGACGCAGCAGAACAGCTCCGCAAAGGCCCGAGCAGAGGCTTGCAGCGATGCATCCCAGTGGTTCTGCTTTCTGGCCAAAGGAAGTATGTCACTGGTCCTGCAAGTTTTATTGAAAATAAACAATATTTACTATGTCAAAACTGCACATGGAAATACTTAGAATGAACGTGACGAAACATCGCCTATGTATTGAGTTCCTAGTATTTGAAAACCACCCGACTAGGGCTAGTGAGAGAACAGACAGGAAGAGTTCCCTCGAGGCAGGGGCTTCCTATGGAGAAAGACAGGAAAGCCTCAGTGACAGCAGAAGCCTTTAGTTAAGGATTTAGGACACGGTGTGAGGAAAATCCCCCATTAAGAAGCACTTGGTTAATTTTACACTGATTTTCTGAATGCCTCAAAACTAAAAGCATACCATAAGTGTTTTTTTATTTCTACTGTTATTGCTACTTTTTTTTCAAATGCCAGTTACTTAGTCTTCTTTGAATTAATTTTTAATGTCCTAGTCTTTGAAAACTGAGAATAATTCTCTCTTCTCCTTGCCCGTGAATTGAACCAAAAGCTGAAGTGGGTGAGAAGAAAAGGGACCAGATATGACTGCGAGCTGAATCAACCCAATGTAATTTTTTCAACAGCCATTCTATAGAAAGATAGCCATGTGTCAGAGACTGGCATCTGTCCCTGGCCGTAAGGTAGGGAGGAAAATGGACACGAAAACCAACCACAACACAACGCAGAAAGTACTGCAATAGGAGTATATGTAAGGCACACAGGATCCCAGCTAATAAAGCAATTAATTCTGCAGGGAATGAAGGGCTAAGGAGAGAGGCAAGGACATTTAGACAGACTAACACAAAGCTCTCAAGGAAGAGTGCCCAGATGGACAAGGGGGTGGGGATTCCAGGCAGAGGAAGGAGGACACACGGTGACACAGTGAAGGGCATTGCTTTGAGGGAATGGCCAGTGGGCTGGTGCAGCCTGATCCTAGAGCTCATGGAGAGTGGCTGGGCTATACAATCAGAAAGGGAGCTATAGCCACGCAGGGAAGGCTCTTTACTAACCTGCTGAGAAGCTTAGACGTGTAGCTTTGGGCAGTGGGAAGCCATTAGAGATTTTTTTTGTTTTTCCCCTTTATCCATTTTAAAGTGTACAATTCAATTTTTTTTTCGTACATTGTGCAGCCATTCCCACTATCTATTTTCAGAACATTTTTATCAGCCCAAAAGGAAGCCCTGTGCCCATGAGGCAGTCCCTTCCCATTCCCCCCTCCTCGTTTTCCGTCTCTGGTTGGCCTAGCCTGGATATATCACCTATAAATGGAATCTTACAATGCGTGGCCTTTTGTCTGGCTTCTTTCACTTAGCATGTTTCCAAGGTCCATCCATGTTGTAGCATGCGTCAGCACATCATTCCTTTCCACGGCCGAATACTGTTCCATTAGGTGGATGTGCTGCATTGGGTTTACCCTTTCCTCGGCTGATGGACGTTTGGGTTGAATCCACCTTTGGGCTAATGTGAATAGTGACGCTATGAACATTCATGTAGATATTGTTTGAGTTTCTATTTTCAGTTCTTCTGGGTATATCCCTAGGGATGGAATTGCTGGATCATTTGGTAATTCTTTGTTTAGCTTATTGAGGAAACCATCAGATAGATTTGTAACCAAAGGAAAGGTCTGATTGTATTTTAGGAAAGTAAATGTAGCTAATAGATACTGAAGAAATAAGGTCCCACAGAGATGGTGCCCCAAAGATCCACCATAGTTGCTTATTTGCTCCTCCCTCTTTCCTTTCTTTCCTGCCTGCTATCTTATTTTTTTTTCTTGTGTGTTTTTTTTGTTTTGTTTTCTTTTTCTGTTTGAACCTTCAAATTGGCATGCAATCTGGTGGCCCAAATATATGTCCACCCACACACCTTGTGGTTCTATACCATCTTCTGAGGCTTCTGTGCTAAAATCCTGCTTGCTCAGCCCATCTGCAGCGGTTTAGATTGTTTTCTTGCTTTGATATCCCTGCTCTAAAGAGGTATCAAGCTTTAATAAATAGGCCTCTCAGTTTCTAACGAGAGGTGCGAGAGAAGCACAGCAATCCCATCAGGAAACATGACGCGCCCTGGACTGGTGGGACATGAACATTCCCGCTGACACGTCTGGGGCTCATCTCAATGCCCTCCGCCTCCATCCCACTGCTCCAAATCCAGAATCACACACTGCTCAACAACCACTTTCTCAGGTGGCCTTCTAGGTTTGTAATTTCGAAAACAAACCATTCTTCACAGAAATTTCAAGTATTGTTCAAGCCCAATACAGACACAAGTAAAGTGGCTTTTCTTCAAACTAGAATTGGTTAGTTTCTCAAATTTTGAATATGTGCTTCTATCCACATACCAGGACACAGGGAATAGCAAAGAGTGATTTGCTAATTTTCTTTCTCAAAGAAAGAAAATTGTTACAGTTATAGGTGCACTTGGAAGTTGTAATGATGGTCGCTCAGTCAAGGGATGAGAATGAAATGTGGTATTGTCACTGTTGTTTTCCTACAAAAAGTTAAAACAAGTCATATTGTGGGGTAGACAGATCTTTATAAGCTGGCTTGGGGGTCAGGGGAATGAGGCATGTTCCGGGTAATGATCTCCGTGAAGCTGTCCCTGGAGTGCACTGCACCTCCCTGGGTGGGAGGGGACGCGGGCTGCGCCCCTGGGAAGCACCAAGACCCTGAGCTCACCAAACCAGCGCGTCTTGAAGTTACAGTAACTGCACCATCAACTCTTAGAGTACATCAATATCCCTTAAAATGGACAATTTTGAACATTTTACATTCCATTTAAATTTAAAAGTACAACTATAAATAAGCCTCCTTAGAAACAACCATGCAGTCTCTGGGTCACTAGAGATTAAAGAGTCCCAAAAGCAAAGCACAGGACTTCCAGGGAACTTCATGTGCCCATGAAGGGTAGCAGATACGCCGCCCCAAAACAGGCGACTTTGACATAAGGATTACTGTGAGCTGAAGGCAACCGAGAAGTAGTACAAAAAGCAATCTGTCCCACTCCTACTTGGCTAAACGCAGCACATGAATTTGTAAAAGTGCCCCACCTCCCCGCTCTGAACTCCAGACCCCGACCAGCCCGGAGACGGTACCAGGGAAACCTACATAAAAACACTGCTAAAATTCATCCCTACCTACCATTAGTTTTCCCCGTATATTCGCCTTCCCACAACGTGGCAGCCAAGACACTCAAAGTCCTTTTCGTTTGTCTTGTCGCTTCTCTACAAACCTATTGGTCTTTTGTGAAGATGCTACACAAGCCCCAGCTTTGCCCACCTCTCCGAGTTACTCATCTCTGAGTGCTCCCACCTGCAGTCTTGTTTTTCTCTTGCTAATCTGTCTTTTGTCAGGCTAATGTGTAGTGTCCCAGCCAGGCAACCTAGGAGTAGAGAGGGAAAAAGATGTTTTTCTTTCCTAGATGGGGCAGGATGTGAAGAGAGAGCAGTAAACCTCGGGAGTCAGCCGGGAGGACAGGGCTGCCCCGTGGCCGCCCGCCGGGCCCGCGCCGGGGCCTCGTGCGCACTGGCCCTGCCTCCTCAGCTCCCAGAAGCCGGGTTTTGCTCAGGAATCAGGCAGCCGAGCGTCCTGCGGAGAAGGCCCTTCCCCAGCACCAGGAGGGAGCCCACGGGCCTGAGGGAATTAGGGTGATTCCACTCCACTTGCCAGGGACTGGCTTGGGAACGGTCATGGGACATCATTCTGACCAATGAGACCCGTGCGACGTCCGCTGGGAGACTTTTGGGGAATTACATTTATTGTAAAAAAGGTTCACAAAAAAACCCAGCATGGCCTGTCTGGCTCCCGAGCCTTTGAGCTGTTGCTGAGCGAGGCAGGGGCTCGTGGCACTGCTGTGAACAGCAAGGGACAAGCCTGGAGGCAAATCACTATGTTAGGACGGCTGAAGCCCAACAGCAAGGAATCTTTTATTTTTTTAAAAATCCTCACCCGAGGATATTTTTTCCACTGATTTTCAGAAAGAGTGGAAGGGAGAGAGAGACATCGATGTGAGAGACACATCAACTGGTTGCCTTCCACACTCAGGGATCAAGGCTGCAACTGAGGTAAGTGCCCTTGGCTGGAATCAAACCCAGGACCCTTCAGTCCATGGGCCGACACTCTAACCACTAAGCCAAACTGGCCAGGGCAACAGCAGTGAATCTTTAATCAGCCCTGGAACAGGCTTCCTCTAGATTTCTTGTTATGGGAGATAATGCATGTTCCTTATAGCTTAGGCCATTTTTATTTGGGTTTTCTGTTACTTGGCCCTAAAAGATCCTTAACTGATAAACTCACCCACATGAGCGAATAAATGTTTATCAAGAACTTTATTAGTTACATTTAAAAAAATTAGACCCAAAACCCAAATTATAATGTTTCATACCTAATCAGAAATACTGCTGTACCTGACCTTTCCAGAAATAATAACAACTTCAGAAAACTACATATATAGAATATTTGCCCCAGGGTGGGGCAGGAAGAAAACAAGCCTGCCATTTTAACCTGCAAATAGAACTAAGAATGCTAAAACAAGAGCTCTGTGGTAGTTTAGAAATAAAAACATGCTCTAAAAGAACATCCATGCCACAAATTTCCAAAATGAAAATCTGAGGCCTATTAGTAAGAAGCATTCAATTTCCCCCATGGCATAATCAAAGCATTACTGCAGAATCATCTGTACCCGTGGTTTAGAGAATAGGGAACTACTCTGTTTAATGCCTCTCAGGGGCTCTCAGACAGTTATTTCAATAATTCTGTCACATTTGGAGGGCATACAAAACTGTGACCTTTTATGATTTCTCCTATCATTAAAATAAAAGTTTCCCAAATCGGGTGTGTTGGGATCAGAAGGCTAACAGGTACTAAGTTATTTATATAGCTCCCAATTTCCCAAATCAATGGTACCTGGGGATGACTTTGGGTTCTGAAGCACCCATACTCACAATACACATCAGTTCCTCTTACAACCCCTACCCCTAAAAAATGCACAATCTGAAAAAAGTCCCCGTCCACACTGCCAATCAGACCGCTGTCTCTAAGCTTCTCCGTATAAGATGAAAGGGCCACCCCTGTCCAAATGATAGATTCTGTTTTATAAATTAAAATCAGGTAAGGATCACTGCTCTACGTTCCTTTCAACTACATGAATCTTTGATTCTACATGTGCTTGCCTATTTCCTCCTACCAATTTGAGTTTCTTTCAGAAAGAAAAAGTAACCCTGGAGAAAAACAAGGGAAGAATTATAACATGACTTTGATGTTTCTTTGGTGGACATCTTCTGGCTGGATTTTATCTTTCACTGCTGAATAGTAAACAGTTTCCTGTGTCTTTTGTTTTGTTTGTTTCAAACACCTGAACAAAAAGATAGCATTTCTCAGAAACGTTCCTGTTAGTAGTCGTTGTTTTTCCATCACTTTTTAGTTCAGCTTATCTCTTATTTTGCTAGTACTTGTTAGTTTTAGGTTCCTTCAACCAATACCCCCGCTGTCTGTATTTCTAAATTTTATTTTAGAGAGAGAAAGGGGAGGGAGGGAGGCAGAGAAAGAGAGAGAGAGAGAGGCACTGATTTGTTGTTCCACTTATTTATGTATTCATTGGTTGTCTCTCGTATGTGCCCTGGCCCGGAATCGAACCCACATCCTTGACGTACCGACATGACGGCTCTAATCAGCTGAGCTACCTGGCCAGGCCTACCCCCACTGTCTGAACACCAAAGTTTTCCTACAATATGTTAGATGCTAAGGATTAAATTCCCTGGGATATCAATGGCATAAAACAAATCTTGAGCTCCAGTTGGCCTAGACTCAGTTATTCCCACTGACCATTATATCTTTGGTTTCCTCCCCAAAGATCAGGATAACTTCACTGAGTACCATTTAACAGGATGCATATATTTAAAATTCCATGACAACTGCACTCATGACTATAAGCAGCTTTCAAAATTGTGAGAACTTAATGGCATTCAAACTCAAATAAGCCAACAGCCCTCTGCCACCTACTCACACCCCCTTCCTCTCTGCTCCAGGCGGGGAAGGGGAAGCACAGCCTCGGGGGACAAGGCGGACAGAGGACCCTGTTCTTCTCTAAGCAGCCTCTTGTTTTCAAAAGCATTTCTTTTCCAACACTCAGTAGTAACATTTGTTGGCTGATTGTTGAGTGAAGCAAATGCTCACATCCCCTACACCAAAAAAAATTCCTTAAATTGTAGCCAAAAGAGATCCAAGTCAAGTATAACCTCCCACCCTTCATTCCCCTCACCCTGCCTGTTCCGCTGTCACAGATCCTAAGCCTGCAAATCAATGCTTATTGGCAAGGCAGATGGGCGCATCAGTGTTAATTTGCCATTGAGACACCGGCTCTACTGCTCTAAAGGGACAGTGAAGCCTTCTGGAATTACCTATACACTTGCGTTTCCAGAATCTCTTCCCTGTCTCCCGCCTAGTGTCAAATAACTTGGGAGAACCAAAAGGGAACATATTATATCCTTTACGTCCTTCAAGGACGAATGAGTTGATTGATTTTTATACCAATGAACAAAATATTAAGAAGTCTAAACACTGGGGGCATCCAGCAAGTTATAGAAAATAATTCAGTGTGTTCTCAGTAATTCAAATAATGGGAACTAAAATATGGTTTGCACTGTTCCCCTTTTTTCACTTGCTAATGAATTCCCTGATGGGTGTCCCCATGACATTATTGTTTGGTCTGCAATCAGCTTATCTGGCTGAGCTACAAGGAAGATGGAGTGCAGATGCAATTTCCCGTCACTCTGCAGCAAACAAAGGCTGTCAGCTTCATGCGGCTCTCTCATGCTCCAAGTTCAGCTACTTCCTTTTAGTTAAAACTTGCTATAAAACAGATTAATCACTGCAATCACTTTTAACCACAGGGAAACACTATAAGAGAGCAAAAAAAATAAACTGTCGTGAATTTTACCAGGTTTTCTATTTACAAATTCCTTTATTTTGATAACAATCTTTACAACCAGTCGTGAAAAGCTTTAGACAATATCAACGATGTGATGTTTTTTAAAATAATAACTGTAGAAAAAAACAATTTTTTTAAACTAAAATGATCTTATCTGAATTGCCTCCAAAATACCAAAATAGGCATGTTTGCCGTTTGTATTATTTGCCAATCCCCCAGTTTGGTTGTCTTCAGCTATTTCCTTCCATTTCACTAGTTGTTTTTGCAAGGGGGAGGGAGCTGAAGAGGATGACATAATCTGATTATTTCTATTCTTTTCAACCAGCAAAAAAATACAAGAAAAAGAGCCCCAGACGTTCACACAATTGAGTATTAAAGAGGGACAGTGGAATCGCCCTGAAGGAAAGGTGGGCAGGGAAAGGTGGGCTCCGGGAGACAGCCCATCTGAGGTCACTGCTTGCTTGGTAGAGGTCACAGATCAGTAATCTGGGGTATGCTGCAGGCGGATTCAAAGATGGAAGGAGAGTTCATTCTTGGTAACTTGGGAAAACCCTATGACCAGCCTAAATTCCTTCAACGTTCCCACTCCTCCTGGTCTCCCACTTTGCACTGACATTGGAAGTCTTGGTCATTCCCTCAGTGGAATGTAACATCCAGATGCTCCCCCAACAAAAGCCTATCTCCCGTGGCAATCAAGAACACTTGCAATTATAAGCAGTCTGCCTGATGGGGCTTGAGGGCTCTCTTTGAGCTTTGAAGAAGAAAAATCAGTAGCTAAGGAAAAAAACCACAGCAACTTGGGTATAACTGGATGTGAACTTTCTATTACATAAAAAAACTCATCTTTTTTTTTGCCCCTCAAGGCCATTGCTAAGTGTTACCCATGAAACATGATGGAAACAAATGTCATTGATTCTGGCAATTTCAATCACAAACCACTTAAAGCAACATTTCCTTTTGTGTTTATACATTACGTTTAAAAGACAATTCTTGTATTCAGATAAAGAATGGAAGCAAGTGTTTTTGAGGACACAATGGCAAGTAAGAATTTAATTTCTGGTCAACATAACCTTCAGGAGTGGTAGCAACAGAATGTGTTGAAACACAGAATATCAACTTGGGTATGGTGAGCCTCAAACCACTGTGGGACAACACTACAAGTCTAATCATTAGAGCTGTGTAGGACGAGCTGGCAGCTGTTTAACTAAAAAGGGCCCATTTAATTCTGTGTCTAATGTCAGAAATGATACAGACATAAAATGCAGCTTCTCTCCCCTGTGCGAGATGGATGTGTGTGATGTAACAGTGCACTGGGAGACCCACTATAAATCTCAGCCATGAGAGGAAAACTCACTTCTTCCTCTGCTTGGATGAGAAACTTGGCTCTTCTGATGAGCAGGGAGAGAAGCCGTCTTCAAAGTGGAGTGTGTACGTGCTGGGGGGTACACAGCAATCCTTTGGAATGTGGGGTGAAATAGCTGAACTTCCATTTATACCTATTTATGACCACATCCCTTCAAAATTTGCTTTTGTCTGTGTTTTATGATGTCTCTCTTAGCACAGTCCGTGCACATGATTTAAAATGACTACATACAGCCCTAGCTGGTTTGGCTCGGTGGTTAGAGCATCGCCCTCGGACTGAAGGGTCTCGGGTTCAATTCTAGTCAAGGGGGGCTCGATCCCCAGCCTGGTCGGGGTGCGTGTAGGAGGTAACCAATCAATGTGTCTCTCTAACGTCGATGTTTCTCCCTCTCTCTCCCCCTTCCAGTCTCTCTGAAAAACAATGGAAAAAATATCCTCCAGTGAGGATTTAAAAAAAAGAAGAAGAATTATAAATTATACAGGGTAATGTTCAAAATAATTTAGGAGGCCACTTGCCTTAAGAAGTAAAGAAAGAAAAAGGAAATCTTAATGATATCTCCAGCACCCCCACAATGGAAGAATCCCTTTGTCAGCAGCAGCTTCTGGTCCAAGAGAAGGTCAGAGAACAGTATGTGAACTCAGAAAGGAGAAACAGCGCTGGCTTCTCAGCTTTCCCAGATATATCTGCTCTTGGAAGATAATTATTCCAACACAAATGATACTTTGGTCTACAAATGTGCTGAAGAAGATCATCAATCTATTTCTGTGTCAGGTAGAACTTGGTGGGTCCTGTACAGACTATTAATTTCATGGAAAACAAGCAACAGGGGAAACAGATAAATCATTAGCAGAGTGAAGAGCGGACCCAGTGAATTCCTACCAATTCTCTTACTTTCTTTTTCTTGCAGAGAGCAAAATGACAAAGTATTTATGTCCCACTGTCTTTGATATCTCTGTTTATCTCATTAGAGGAAAAATGCTTCTGAAACCACAAGGACATGTTTTATTTCAAGTTTCAAGAATTCAATCCCAAAAGATTTATACAAGTTAACATCAGGCATACAGAATTACAATTTCACATTTCTGAAATTCTATCACTTTAAAGTTCATAAAAACAAAACACTACAGCATTAATTTTCCTTTCATTTATTGCAGGCAATATGTAATATTAGAATTTGAATTACACAAATAAGGCACATAGATTTGAAAAGTAATGTTAATTGTTTTAATGAAATTTTTTAATTAAAAAATCTTAAAAAGTCAAATTAAGGCTGGTAAAAACAGTTGGAACTTTTGATATAATTTCAATGACAGATTCCTAATCAAAATTAATTTCTCCAAAGTTCTACATAATGTATTCACCAGTCTCATCAATGTTTATCTATTAAAGTCAATGTTTTCAGTAACTGAAAGAAGCATTATATAATGTTTCCAACTGAGTCTCTTTCCATCTGTCCTCTTATTTTACTGTTTATCCAGTAGTTTAAACATAAGAATTGCACTTGGAACAGAATGGCTGAGCGTCCCCCAAAGGGTACAGGGCTCCATCATTCTGCACTGTATCTTCTGTCATTTGCCTACCAATGCTCGCAGCCCTCCCAAAGTGCTTGTCCCATAACCTACAATAGCAATTACTAAATAATCCACTAGAAAATAACTCCACTACTTGATATAAACTCTATGAGGGCAGGCATTTTTTCGTTCCTGTATCTTCTATGCCTACAACAATTCCTGACATTCAATATATATTTGTTAAGTAAATAAATTGAGTAAATGAATAAATGAAATAAATATCATCAGTCCCATTGTACAGATTAACTAAGACTCAGAGAATTTCATAAAGGTAGCAGATGGTAGGGCCATAATTTAATGTGAAGCCAACCTCCAGAATGGGGAGGTGATGTGGAACAAAGAACCTAGCTTTAGTCACCTCCTCTCATGTCCTGGGCTCCTTATACAATCCACACCACCTTCCTACCTTTCTGCCTTTCTGTGATTTTGATATATAAAGGCGTCTTTCAAACCCCTGACAGCTCCAGTAGCACTGAGGGGCTGAAGCTCCAAAGTCCATTCTCTCAAGTTCCTACCACTAGGCTCCCTCAACCTTTCTACCCGTTCTTGCTGCGTGGAAGACAACTTTATTGGCATACTGATCAGAGACAGTCCTTACTTTGAACAGCAAAGCTTCCTTAGCACCAAAAGTCAGCCTGGTAGGAGTAGCAAAGGGCTCTAGTCTTGCTTCTTTATGGGTTTATCAATACCTTCACCTCCATTCTCACTGAAGATCCTGGGTGAAGGTCCGATCTAGACCCTCGAGGGTCACTCTGGGCTAGAAGGAACAGGAATCATAACGAAAGGCTAACAATCAGAATCTGACGATTTTCCCCAACTACTTGTCCCACTGAGATCAATGCTTTTCTGGCTCATGTGATTTCTCTCAAATAGATTAAGACTATAGAGTCTACACATTTCCTTTCTAATCTCTCGCTGTCCACAATGACTGTATCCTCTACATCTCTCAAAAATACTTGCCTCCAACAACAGGAAATGCAACCAAGTCCAATTGTGAGACTGTTTTCCATACTATCAGTTCTACCTTTTCCTCTGCAGTGTTCACCCACCTCCTGGCTTTGCCCTCTAAATCCAAATGAGGAAAGGCTGACCTCTTTTCCTCTCCAGAGCTCACTAAATATGCCAGGTGGCTCTTGAAGCCCTTTTCCACCCCTCCCCACTCTCCCATCTGAGTCTACTTTTCTCCATTTCCTACCATTAAACTTTCTAAATGTTAGGACTCATAAACAAGGTAATTCAGAGAAGAAAGTAAGAATGGAACTCGGGATCATAGTTATTCAATTTTTTAATTGGATGTGATGTCAATTTCTAAGTACATATGACTCATTTAAAAAATTCATAGCACAGACACTAATGTCAGGTGTAAAAACAAAAGGTAATAATGTTTACCTAATACGGGTGCCAAAATCATCTGTTTGAGAAAGGAAAATTACAGCAACATTTTCCTTTCTCAAATTATTCATAGAGTTTTAAAGCTATTCATTTTATCCATTCACTGCACAGGTGAAACTGAGATCCAGAAGACTTAGGTAACTAGCCCAAGTTGGGTTAGTAGCAATGCTGAAAGTACATGAGGCATTTCTGGCCATCTCCCAAATAACGGATTATGATTGTATAGTGTACTGATGTCTGTCATTTTCTCCAAACTCCTCATGTCTTAATAATGCCAGCTCATTAACTTCCCAGGAAGCTAAATTTACATTGTTATTATTACGACAATGATAGACTTCAGAACTACAAAACTCCCTAAAGAACAGACAGCCTTCTTAATCCTATAGACAGGAAACTGAAGGCCAAGGAGGCCTGGCCACCTGTTGGAGGCTAAATTGCAATTTAGCAGCAGAGCTAGCAATGGAGCTGCATAAAGGATTAGCTAAACACCATCAACACTACAAACCCGAGATTGTTTTCATCTAAAACAATCATACCTAGAACAATAAAATTCTTTTAAAGTATACAAATTCTGTCTTATGAAAGTACTAGGCGATACAACCATTTGTCGGAAAGATGGTAGAAGAAGGGAGTTTGAACAACGGGTGGGAGGTTGGAGTCAACCACCTCTGAAGTCCCTTCTGTCTCTAGGATTATTTGATTCTGGACTGACCCGGAGGGGGCACCTCAGGAAGCCAGGGCACCCGCAGAGGCGAGGAATGTGCAGTGTCCTGCAGGGGCCCCTCTCCTGCGGTTGGGTGGGACTCTGCCCTGATGTTTCAGGCATTACTCTCTATTCAATTTCCATGCAACCAAATACTCTAGGCATAGAAAGAGTGTAAGGAAATGCAGCTCTGTCATTTCCAAAGACAGACTGCGCTGCTTAGCTTTCTAAATTGCCTTGCCTAAATGAGCATTCCATAACTGAGCTTCCAAATCCAGCTTTTACAGTTTGTTCCTGCGCTGTGCTACTACCAGAATTAATTATGCAGCATCTTCATGAAGAGAAATCAGATTTGGATGTGCGTTAGGAGAGGAAAGAAAGAGGTGCACTTCCCAGAGGAAGGTTACCGCATGTGATCCCCTCAAGAGCTCTGGAGCCCTCCTGTGAACAGTGAACAGGCGGGTTCGGATGGCAGTCCCCAGCTGAGCTGGCCACAGGGAGGAGGCGGCCGACACACTTGAGAAATGAGGAATGTGCCAACTAACAGGACTCTGAAGGCCAAAATACAGTTAACCCCCTCCTTTCGAAGCAATTCCACTCCAAACTAGAATTCAAGTCTGTTCATCTGTTTTCCTGAATGGCTACTAAATACTAAAATGTACTGATTTTAGACTTTTTCTTTTTTTGCTAGTCCAAGAGAAAGAAGGTTTATTTTTTTGTATCTCAACAACTGTTATATGCTATTAAAGCCGGAGCTCTGAAAGTTAGAAAGGAGCTTCCCCAACGAGTCTGTCACATTGGATATTTTTACATCAGTGAGACTATTTTTTAAATCCCACTATTCGGTGACACGCGTGGGGCCCGGGTGTTGCAGAGATCTCAGAGGAGCAATCGGACGCTCGGCAGCTCGGTGCGAATTACAGGACCCCGCCGGGCGGGGCAGCCTCGCTACAATGTAGCGCAGCAGCGGCGGGCGCGGACCCGGAGCTCCCCTCTCGGGGTGGGCAGCGCCCTCTCCCCGAGGGTCCAGCCGCCGAGCGCGGTGTCGGCTCCCAGCCGGGCAGAGTGGGCGCCCGCGCCGCCCCGCCGAGGCCGGGGTGCGCGCGAGGGGGGACCCTCAGAGCCCTGCCCTTGGGAGGAAGGCGCCTCGGCCGCCTCGGCTCCCCGCCCGCCGCCCGCCCGCCGCCACAGCGCTTCCTCTGCCACCAGCCTCAGCTCAGGGCAGGAAAAGGCCCCTCTCCGCCTCTAGCGAGGTCTGCACCACTTTCCGTCCGGAGGTATCTCCAGAAGGAGAGCGCAACTTGCGGGAGGGAGCCCACTGGGGGCCCCGTGGGAGCGGCTCCAGGAGAAGCGACCCGTGCGGTCCAGGTGGGGCAGGGGCACCCAGCCGGCGGGGGACGGAGAGGGGGGCGGGGGGCAACGCAGCCTTGAGGGGAGCGGGGAAGGGGAGCAGGTGGGGAGGGAAGGAGAGAGTCGTGGAACGGAATAGCGCGAGAGAGGGAGGGAGGAGGGACGGGAGAGAGGAGGCAGAAGGGCAGAGGGAGGCAGCGGGGGGGCGGGCAGGGAGCTCGGGGCGCCGCGGGGGCGGCCGGGGCCCGCGCGCCTGGGAGCCGCGGCTGCGCTCCCCCGCGGGCCCGGGGCGCAGGGCGCGCCGCTCACCTTTCAGGACGAGGGTGTCGATGTCGCGGTCGATGCCCAGGAAGTAGCACTTCCTCCAGAGGCCCGCGTAGGTGGCGAAGAGCGGGCGGCCGCACTCGGCGTCCAGCCCGCCGAGCCCCAGCAGCGAGCGCCAGGACTCGGGGTCCGCGCGCCCGCGGCCGCCCGGCAGCAGCCGGCGCCCCAGGGGGGGCGAGTCCCGCAGCGGCAGGTGCGACAGCGGCATCAGGCGGCTCTTCTGGTCCGGCGGCTCGGCGCCCGCGCGGCTGCGCTCGCAGCTCTCCTTGTGGCGCCGGGGGTCGGTCTCGTACCAGTGGTCGGTGAAGATGGCCGTGACCAGCAGCCCCAGGGAGCAGAGGCCGAGGCCCAGGCTGAGCGCCGTGACCAGCGCCCGCGGCTCCATGCCCGCCGCCGGGCTCGCGCCGCCAGACACAATGCGCCCGCCTCGCGCCGCGCCGCGCTCCCTCCGCCCGCACCTGCCCCGCCCGCGGCCTCCCGCCGGCGCGGGCCGCCCGCCCCCCTCCCCGCCCCCCGCCCGGTCTCCCGCCGCCCGCGCCACCCGCGCTTCCTCGCCCCTCCTCCGGCCCCGCCGCGCTCCCCGCCCCCGCCGCGCTCAGCCCCCGCCGCGGGGTCCCGCCGTCGGCCCCGCTCTCCCGCGACCCCTCCCTGCGGTCCCGCTCGCCGCCGCACTTTTTCCCGCTCTCGCCCTCTCCCGCGACCCCGTCCCTACTTCCCCCTGACTTTTGCTCAACTCTCCCCCTCTCTCCCCGCTCACTTGTCCCCGTCTCCCGGCCCCGTGTCCCTCCCCGTCCCCGCCCCGGGCTCGCCCGCCCTCCGCCCTCCGACGGCGGCGAAAGCGGCCGCCAGCCTGACTCAGTCTCGTCACCTGCCCAGCTCGCTGCGGGTCCGTGGCCCGCCTCGCCCCAGGAGCGAGCCCCTCCCGGCGGGCAGCGAGGTGGCGTCTAACTCGGTATCTCGACCCGGGCCGAAGACCCCCCCCCCTCGCCGCCCCGGCCCGCGAGCTCCGAGTTCTCTGCTCCAGCCCCTCTCCTGGAAGAAAAAGGCGCGGGCGTCCCTGGAGCCACGGCCAGTGGCCGGAGAGCTTCCCCCAGCTCACCGGGGCCGGCTCAGGGATGGACTCGGGCCCCCCAGAGATGGACTCGGGCCCCCCAGAGATGGACTGCTTCCCTGCGGGACCATCTCCACCCCCGCCAGAGGGACGTCCTCCCGGGATTCCCAGAAGGGCACAGGATCGGTGCGCCCTTGCAATGGCACCTGCTGTGAGGTGATTATTGCCTTTGAATAAAGAAAGCCCCCCCCCCCCAATGAATCAAAGTAATGATTTTTCTCCTGGGCGGGTTTCTTGCGTGGGCTGGGAGGGTCCACAGCAAAGCAACAATGCCCGCCGAAGTCAGCATGCCAGCTCCCTGCTGTTCTTCCCGGTGCCCAGCAGTCACGGATGTCAACCCTGGGAACGACAGGCAGGCTCACCCTTTCCAAAATGAGGCGATGGCAGGACGCAGGGTAGGAAGAGTCCACTGCTGATGCTGTGTGTTCTTGCAACACAGGTGCATACCCTTGTGCCACTTAGTGCCTTGGGGCCATGTCAGAGAAAGAAAACCATGCTGCATGAGTCAGGGGATGCCAGTTCTTGTGTTCTTATGCTATGAAATATTAATGACCAAGAGATTATGAGGCATTCATTAGATGCTAAATGTCATTACGCCACGATTTAATGAGACTTATTAATTAGTGCCCTGCATCAATTGGTATTAATGTGATTTATATATTTTCTCTGGAATGACATCTGTAAAGGTGGTCTAAGGATCTTGCTCAGATTTATTTTCATTGCTGTTTCATTGCTGTGCTCAGTATCTGCAGAGGGTATATTTCCAATGAAGACGTGTACCCCTTCTGAGCTGTTCAGTTCACAGATAGATCACTTAAGCAAATCTTTCAGTCATATCGGACCCCTGTGCCCATTTCTGCTGACCTGACAATGTGAATTATTGGTTGGATTTTCTCACAGCTTCAGCAAGATCTATGGTAAGCTCCAGTCTAATTAAGGAAGACAAAGAATTATAATCTTAGTGCTCCTCTCACCTATAAGCTTTCCCTTAAAAGGAAATGCTAAGCTCATCAAAGGCGTCTTATCTGGACTTTACACAAAAATGATGAGACTTAGAAGCTTCCTTTTATTTATACTTGATAATATGTGTAAAATCCTAGATCTTTATGGATACGCAGAGAGAACACCTTTAACAGTTGACATATGAAATTCACGCAAGTTGTCATGTGTCCTTTTATTTTTTGAAATGCCTCTTGAGATAAAGTGATTACAAACCTTTAGCAAGTCTTCCCTTTTCAAACACTGATGTTCTACAGGAAAGAAATTTTCCAACACATTTCAGAGTCACCTGATTATCTTTACACAATAACCCTGCCCCCAATTAGAGTAGACAAAAGGAAACCTCTTTTTCAGGCGTAGCTGATGAACTTAAAAGAACATAATGTTCTACTTCACTTTCCCAGCCAGAACCCTTGGATCGTAACCTCCTTGGAAAGCAGCATTATCCTCGAAGTCCAATATGTCTATGTTTAAGACCAGTCTCAGCGTATAATCCAAAAGTTACTATATGATGAATTACCCTTGACAGTATTTCATTAAAAAATGTCACACATTACAAATATGGGCCAGCAGCATGTAATGAGCGCACTGCCTCTGCTGGTGCAGCATTAACGCCATCAGCAGGGATGTGACATATGATGCGTACACAGGCTTTGCCACGGCAACTGTACATTGCTCCATCTGTGTTCTTAAAATTTCTCTTTTGGGTATTTCCAACAATGAAATGCCACCCACTAACCTAACCCCTACCTTTAGAGGAGTGGGGGATACAAAGATAAATAAATAGTTCCCATTTTCAAGATGCTCCCAGTCTAGTGGCAACAGAGACAGACACATAGTCTATGCCATGTGCTCTACTAGAAATAAGAACCAAGTGTTGTGTGACTATGGGCATTGAAAAAAACTAGCTGGTTGGGGGGAGTCACGTGGCTATTTAGAAACAGTAACTTTTATTTCTGAAAGGATGGATTAAACTTTACCAAGAGGATTAGATCTGGCATATTGTCAGTACAGTCCAAATATTAACTCTTTGATTTACATGTTTACCTTGAAAATTTGGAGGCTTTGATATTTTGGGCCACTGTAGAATAAGAATTTCGTTCTGCGTTTTTCAAATGATAAGGTTGTATGTTCTAGTGCCTGACTGCAAGCTGAGTATTACAGATGATGAGAAGTGGAAGTCCAAGCCAGACTGCAGCCAACGTATGAGGGCATTTAGCCTGGCGGGGAGTCAGCAAGCTGCGAGACCGAATACCCAGCCAGGCCACTGCAGCGTGTCTCAGCCGTGGCTGTGCCGTGACCTCAACGTTTGCAAACACAGTTTGTTCTTTACTTGTCTTAAACGTCTCTTTGCTGTCTCCAGATCCAATATCCCCCATGCATCCCTCCGAGAACAACAACGTCCTAAAATGACAGGGACGGAGCCAAACAATTTCTACCTGGGTGTCTCGCTGCATGATTGAACTCACCATGTCCAAAAGTAAACTCATATGTCCCTGTTCCAGCTGCCCCTCCCCCGCTGCCTTCTCTGTATTGACAAGTCATTCAAGTCACTCAGGCTCACTGTTTTAGAATTATCTATCACATTCGAAGAGTCGTGGGGATTTTTCCTTTGACGTGTCCTTTATAGCCACTTTTCCCTCTACATTTCTACCACTTGCTGTCACTATGCCTCTCACCTCCCATCTGTATTATTACTGCTTCCTCCTCGGTCCGCACCATCCCAGGAGCCAGGCCGCCTGTGTACTGTGGCCAAATGCACCTTCCTCAAGTGTTGCTTTGATTATGTAATCCCTCATCTTCCAACTCTCCTTTCTAGGTTAGAATTATCTACTATATTACTCTCAAGTCCTTCTTTGTTTCTGTCAGTATTCCCATAGCGTTTTAACACCCCAACTGATATGTTGGCCGTGTTTAAATATTTAGAAAACAAAATACTTTGCCTGCTCTAAACACACTTATCATAATATATAGGTGCTTTATGACATTCATTGTATTTCTCTTTACAGTCAGGAAGTTTTTAAATAAATATTTCCCTATAAAAAGGTTTGTGTACATACACACCGAGAGATAGAGACCTCCGATTATCACAGAGCTATGGCAATGATTTATTGACCTATGCTAAGCTAACCATGAATATTCTAAAAGGCTTTCACCCTTTGCCCCAGTGCCAAGACCAAAAGCAATATCCCTCTTTATTTCAAACATTTTGATTCCACAGAATTTACACAATGCAATTAAACCTTAACCACACACCGGCTTTCATAATAAGTGGGGATTTTTTTTTCTTGGTAATTTTTTTAGTGTTTATGTAAGGATATAATCCATTATGTTATTGATCGACAGTATGTCATGTCTATAAATAACTGAGGTATCTTGTGTTATGATTCTAAACTGTTTTCCTAAAATAATTTTATTTTCATTCAACAACACATATTGAGCACCTCCAATGTAAGTGATTGTGGTAGATCCCACTGGGTTATGCAAAGATGAAAAACCCACGGCCTGTGCCCTCCGGAGCTGTGGGATGGTGGGGGAGGAAGATGGAAATGCAAGAGGCTGAAAGAGGGATTGCCTGGGATGAGTGCTCTCACAGAGGTGCAAACACAGTGCAACAGAGAGATCATCACCCATCGCGAAGAACATGTAAGCCAAGCAGACTAGACAATACTTCAGTTAGGTCTTGGAGGCAATGGGGTATTTTCCGTTTGAGTGTCAACTTGGTCCAGGGCAAAGCCAAAAGTAACTTTTAGAAGTGGCACCTACCATGGTGCTCTTCTCTAGCCCACACATGTGGTAAGTCATCTTGGCACTGCCGTTTTGTCACTAACTGGAAGCCTGGAACCAGAAAATATCACAAACTCCCTGAAATAGATGGTGCCTGGTAAGTTTCTCATCTCACTGACACACTACAGAATGTCACCATTCTTTTTCACATTCCTGGATTGAGCTGTTTCCTTTTTAGAGACTTTAAGCACATATGGTGGGAAAAGAAAAAAAAACAAAACACGTTTAAAGAAACCCATAACCATGTTAAGTCCCACTCAGAGTGTGATGTGTTAGCAGATGGCGGCTTATTAATTGTCATACCTAACTGCATTCCCACCTTATCCGTGTGTGTGAATCCTGGGTTTTGAAGTTAGGGCCTGATTCAGCTCATGCAGGCTGAGTTCACCAACCAAGGCAGAACTGGATATTACTAAGATGTCCAGGCTCTCCAACTCACAGCGCCGGTGATGCTTCCCATGTGAACAAGAAAGCCCGTGTTTCCAGGTGTGTCCCCTTTTTCTTACCCTCAAACCTCGTCTCTCAGCTGTGTCTACTCCAAGGTACCAGGACCTGGAACCACACATGGGTGCTAGAGTCAGACCCCCAGTAAATCCCAGACCCACTGATTCCTACCTCTCACTCCTAGCCAGTTACCTAACCTCTTCAAATCACCTAAGTTTGAAAAGCAGGGATATTAACATCTATCTCACAGGATTAATGATTCATGATTATCACATGCTAATTATGTTTCCTCCCACTCCTGCTCCTTTCTCCTCCCTACTCCACTCATGTAAACAAATAAACATGCTTTAGAAAACCCAGTGCCTAATTATATTAAGCCCATATAATTTAAATGTCATAAATACAAATGGCTAAATAAGATATTAATAACAATTTTTTTCATGTTATTATTTATATTATTCATGTAGGAGAGGCAATCTACTATTCTCATTTGTTCAACTAACATTCATTGAGCATCTATGAGCCAGAGAGAGAATACTCCAGGTCCTGAGGCATGAAAGAGCTTTGTACCACCGGGGAACTGAAAAGAGACCACCACAGGAAGAGAGTGAAGGAGGCAGTGGTATGAGATTCTGTCGCAGAGTTAGCCAATGGCCAGATTAAATACGGCCTTGAAGGCCATCCTATGGAGTTAGGACTTTAGTCAAAAGAAAATCTTTGAAGGCTTTTAAGCAGGGGAGGGGAATAACTTGATTCATGGTTTAAGTGTCACTCAGAAGACTATGTGAAAAATGAATTAGGGCCGGAGGTGGAAAGCAGGGAAACCAGGCAGGACGTTATTGTAATAGTCCAGACAGGGGTAGTAATCGTTTAAACCGAAGAGGCTGCAGTAGAAACAAAGAAGTGTGTAGAGAATGAAATCACATAAGGGACAGGAGAAATCAAGAACCATGCCTATACTTGTGGTTTGAGTGTTTGTGTGTATCATGCACTGAGATGTGGAACGTAGCTGGAGGGGAAGTTAAAAAAAAAAATCTGTTTTGGACTTAAGTTTGAGATGCCATTTAGAAATCTCAATTGGATTTATGAAACTGAGAGTAAGGGAAGCAGTCTGGAATGAAGATTTAGGTTTTAGAGATGTCAGCATAAAGGTGTCATATGTATGCAGATATTAAAATTCACAAGACTAGATGAGATTGCTTAGGAGAAAGTGTAGTTAGAAAAACTAAGAGTTCAGGTCAAGGCAGGCTCTGAGGCACTCGAGCACTTAGAGCTCAATGGCAAGATGAGGTGCCACAGAGGAGACTGGGGAGGAAGGTAGAAGGGAAACCAAGAAAATGCTTGTACCCAAAGCCAAGGCAGGGGAGTCTAATGCTGTGCTATGATGACAGCGACAGGACAATAGAGTCTGGGATGTGTAGTCATAGAGAATTTGGTTCCAATTTTAGTGTGTGTGTTTTTTGCGGTGGAGAGGGATTTACTTAGCCTCTCCAAGCCTCTGTTTCTCATCTGTGAAATGGGGATAAGAGTGGTAATGTCCTTCTTAGGGTTGCTGTGAGAATGAAACATCGTGAATATAGAGCGCTTGGTCACATAGTGAATGTAAAGGCTGACATATAAGCGCTCCACATATAAATGGAAGCTGTTGTGGTTGTTATTTATCATCACCAACAATATCTAGTGACTGCTCATATTTGCAAGCCATAATCTTAGGTGCAGTACAGAACATTACTCTTCCAGGAATTGTGCCCTAATGAAAAGCATGGAGGCCTACCATAAGGCCCCTGAAAACATAAATTGTCTATAGCATGGACATTCTATAGATGGAATGGTGGGCATTCAAAAGCATGAGAAACCATTATACTCTCTCAATAGGCTATCTGTTATGAGCCCATAAAAGGGGTTTAACACTGCTTTGTGAATAGCCGAAATGAGCTGTCAGAGTAAGGTGAGGTATCTCCATTTCTCAAGGACTTTAAATGGACTAGATAGAAAAGCCTCTGCAGAAAATGCCTGCTCATAGCTACTGCATTTTGGGGGGCGCAAATCATGTTAGGGGAATATCGGGAGTGCCTGGACCTTCCCCTCTCCATACAAGGGGCTGGAGGAGCCCTGAGAGGACAAGGAGATGTTAAGCCAGCTGCAGACAGCATCTGCTCAGGAGAGATAGCCTCCCTCTTAGAAGGGCAAGGAGAAAGGGTCAAGACTCAGGAAGGAGCCAGGGCTCAGCCAAGGTGCAGCTACTAGAATGCAGAAGGCAGCCCTCCAGGAAAGATGAGAAATCCAAGCTTAGCCCACATGAGCTAGGCCAACATTCCAGATTCACATTGTGAAGACCAGGAGCCAAAGACTGAGTCAGATGTCCCTGAAAATGAATTCAGCACAGGTCCCCCACCTCAGAGAGCAAGGCCTCCATCCTGGACCACTAAGTGTGTTTTTATCTTTAATTCCTAATTTGGATAAGCCTCTTGAAAAACTACTTGAGTCCAGGTAATCATTCGCCAGTACGTGAACAGCTATTATGAATCAGATACTCCGAAGAATACATAACTACGCGTTGTGTTCTTTACAGCTCTCATCGTGCCAGGATTTCAGCAGGCACTCGGGAGTATGATCATCAGATGTGCACGGTGCTTGGAGAACCATCCTGTTCTTTTGGAAGGAGTATCCAGTTTGGCAGGACTTGGCACACACCTCCCCCCATAGCCGCACCTGAGCCCCTGTAATGAATGGGTGCCACGTGGCATTGATGGGCACTCAAGTGGAGAAGTAAATGAAAGCTTGAGGACAAATTACCATATCACCTCCAACTACTGGTATGGAGAGGTAGGACCTTGTCAAGGTCAGATTTATGAGGCTAATTAAAAGAGAGAGAGAGAGGAAATGCACCAGTGGTCAAAAAGGAATCCAAGTAGGTGGCTTTGATGTATGAGTTCCATCTGCCTAATTTATCTGGTGTCTGCAATCTGTGTGTGATCAAGAGCCTTAGACTATGTGAGTGGCAAGTCAGGGAAGGGGTTGGCAGTGGGAGAGATGTCTCTTAGTGTTTTCCAACCAGGTCACCATGCACCACGTGCCCTATGAATCCTGCTGAAACAGAAGCACAACGAAAGGGGCTTTCTCCTAAGGATCCTTGCATTTAGCCAAAAGAAATCCCCAAAGTTTTAAACATTGAAATTTAACCCTAATTTCAAGAGGGGATTACTTTCTGAAAATTTAGGGACATTCTTTAGTTTCTCAATTGCCTTTTCTGAAAGCTGTCTGGCTCTTTTATCCTGAATTTTGTGTGTATGTTTTTAATTATTTGCTTTTTCCATTCTCACTCAGCAGTTTACCCTTTTTCATCCCTTATCAACCACTTTTGCCAAGAAAATCAGTTTCTTTGTGTCAATAAAGTAAAAACTTATGGCTCTCACACCAGTATTGTTAACTTGGTTTACAGAGCACCAATTTAAATATTATATTTGTAGCAATGACAGCTAACTCAATATGGAATCCTGAAAATGGGTGGCCAAACCAGAATGTAGCCAGGATCAGGAAGAAGATTGAGGCTCCTGGGACTTGAAAAGAAGTTTGGAGACGAGAAGCTATAGAAAGTACTCCTAAGACAAAGGAAAAAGAGGTGACAATAGCAAATAATACATGATCAAGAAACATTAGCTACACTACAGTTGGCCCTTGAACAACACAAGTTTGAACTGCGTGGGTCCACTTATACACGGATTTTTTTTTTTTAAATAAATATATAGTTGGCCCTCCATATCCCTGGTTCTTGCATCTGTAGATTCAACCAATCACAGACTGAAAATAGTATTTTCCATCCATGGATGGATGAAGAGGGCCAACTGTATGCACTGTTCTGTGCTTTATATAAAGGACTTGAGCATCTGCGCCCAGGAACCAATCCTTGGTTGATATCAAGGGACAACTGTAGTTAACTTTTGGGGAGGTCAAAGGTTATATGTGAATTTTTGCCTGCACAGGGGGTGGTGCCCCTAATCCCCAGGTTCTTTAAGGGTCAACTGTATTGTTCTCTAAATCTATAGGTAAAAGCTGTGCAAAATAAGCAGTAAGCACAGATCACAGAGCACCCCTGCTCCCCCAGCTCTGTCAGTCTGTTGCATGCATCCATGCCTCTGGTTCTATTTTGTTCATTAGATTCCACATATAAATGAGGTCATATAGAGAACCTTCCTGGCTATAGTCAGAGAAACGTGTACAATGGGAAAACAAGTAGAGGTGCATGGTTGCTGGCCTTGGAGATAGAGGAAGCAAGCCGAGGAATACAGGAAGCCTCTAGAAACTGGAAAAGGCAAGGAAGCAGATTGTTCCCTAGAGTTTTAGAAAGGAATTCAGCCCTGCCAATGCCTTGGCTTTAGCCCAGTGAGACTAATTCTGAACTTCTGACCTACAGAACCGTAGGATAAAAAATTGCCTTGTTTGAAGTCCCTAAGGTGGTGGTAATTTGTTATAGCAGCAATCGGAAACAAATACAGTGGTTAAACTGCTTCCTTTCCCGGACAGGTAGCCTACAGCTCACCACTACTTCCCCTCTTCCCTCTTTAATCATGCTCCAAAGGCCTACTGAATTCCAGGAGATATGACCATAAAATTCCTAACAGCTGGAGGGTGAATGTCTGAGCCAATCCTCCTGAGCTCCAGGCGTCCTTTTACTTCAGGCATTTATTTCAGCTGAGCACTCATTCCCTTGCCCAAGGTGCTACTCTATCTGCCATCCAGGAATAGAAATGATTGTGGTGGATGCTCCAGGAAGCCGCAGAGAAGCCTGAGTGCAAATGATTGTGTCTGTTACAGCCACAGGAAGATGCATTCGGTGAGTTCTTCAGATTTGTGCAGAACCATGAGCTGTTTCCTGTAACAAAGAGCTAAGAAGATTGGTGTGTGTGTTTTTGGGGAGAGGGGGGCATTTTTTAAATTTCTTTTTAAAAAATTCTTTCTTGTTGAAAGTATTACAGATGTCGCCTTCCCCCCGCCCATTGATCCCCTCCACCCAGCATCTGCCCCTGCCCCCCCCCCCCCCCGCCTTCTCTACACTATTGTCTGTGTCCATGGGTTATGCATATATGTATGTAAGTTCTTTGATTAATCTCTCCCCTCCCCCACCCCCACCTTCCCTCGGAAATTCATCAGACTGTTCCATGCTTCTATGCCTGGATCTATTTTGTTCGTCAGTTTATTTTGTTCATTAGATTCCACATGTGAGTGAGATCATGTGGTACTTGTCTTTCTCTGACTGGCTTATTTCCCTTAGCATAATATTCTCCAGTTTTTCCTTTCAACTTCACTTTGAATTCAATCAGAGTGAATTTCCACCTGGCATTTAACAGAATGAAACATATGTAGCTATAGCCCTAATTACCTGAACCCAAGTTCTCAAGGCCCTAGAGATTGCCTTTGGACTCTGAAGATGGGCTCTGACAAAAACCCCAAGTTTTCTGAGAGTTACTTGTAAGGCAGGCACATACTGAGTGAGCAGTGTTGATCAGAGGAAGAATTTATTGTACAGGAGGAAGAAAAGACATCAGGGTTAACTAGGAGAAATAAAAGGAGCTAAGTAAACAAATTTAGGGGAATGTGGAGTGGTCATGAATGCTTTATGGAGAAACAACCAAAAACCAAAACCAAGAAAAGGAGAAACTGAAGAATGTTTATATTCTTAGCATCATAAAAGTGAAAGGTGTCAAGAACACTGTTGAGGTTTCAGCATAGAGCCCAGAGGGGTCAACTGAAACTGAATTACACCTGCCCTATCTCTGTTGCCCCAGCTTATTTCCCTTGTTAAAGATGCTCTGATAAGAAAAAAGTACATTAGTTATTAGGACTTGGGCTACGTGTGTCTAACTGACACATCCTGAGAGGAGATCTGAGTAGGGGTTTGGAGGAAGTGCTTGTGCAGCCGTGAACGAGGTCATGAGAAAAATATTAGTTCTGTCGAAAGGGTTACTTTGGACCCTGCCAGCAGAGAGAGCTTCTGGCCTGGAGACCTGTTGCTTCTCTGGTTGAACAAGCAAATGGGTGTAGGTATTTAAAAGTATGTTTGTATATAAGCCTTGTCTTGCCCATCCTTGCATGGAAGGAAATCCTTGGCACACAGACCAAGGAGCAGGTCCATGCCCCGGCGCTCTGTGGAGTCCAGCCCAAGAACAAAGCGGCGGTGGCAGCCTGCGGCCTGCCCTGCCTCACTGCTGTGCAGGGGGGTGCTCCCGCCCAGGCAGTGCATTTAGGAAAGAACAGAGTCAGTGGCACTCATCATTCATTGTAAAACCAAAACCAATGTTCAACTATCTATATGCGAGCTAATTTTTTATGGAGACTTGCTTAAGGGTACCATAAGCTACAGCCAACAAATCTATTGATCTTGATATTTTAACATAAGTCTTTCCTGAAAAAAATGAAAGATGTGTGCTTATCTGAACCTACTAGGTTTCATTTAAATAATTCCATACTTTTATCCTTACAAAATTTCCCCATCCCAGTTTTACAGTTGAGGAACTTGAGACCCAGAAAAACAGCGATTTATCTAGAATTAATGGCCACCTAGGGATGAAATCCCTATCTGCCTTCCACTGCACTTCTGTCCTAACTAGTTGTGTGATTTAGAGCACGTCGACTAATTTCCCTAAACCTCAATTACTTTCCTGAAAATGAGGACAATAGTACCCCTTCACAGCTTTGTTGTATTATTCAAGATTCAAGTAAAAAGTGCTTTGTAAACTATAAAATAGAAAATGAGTAATGTATATTATTAATAATATCATTAGGCTATAAGTAAAGGGGCCCCCAATAAGCAGCTCAGGCTTACAGTCCTACCTTCTTTCAGAAGACAAAACACATGTCCTAGAAATACACTTGAAAGAAGTGATTTGTCCAATAGTCTAGAGCTACTAGAGAATCTCTGTAACTATGAATTTATTCTCTTTGGCTATTGTGTAATCCCAGGATTACTGTGGAAATCTTGACTGGAAAGCTTTTAAATTATTTTATCTCCTGTTGCAAATATATATTTAGTTATAGAAGTAATACATGTCAATTCAAACTTTCCAGTAATACAAACGTAGAAAGCTAGAGTGATGATGACCCTTCCCTCACCTTGCCCAAGTCCGGTCCCCAAAGGTAGCACTGTTACACACACAGTTTTTAACACAGAGAAATGGGATCATATTTTATATACATAATTTAATGTTTCTTCCTCAGCAATCTATGGTGGACATCTTCATCTACATAGAGCTGTCTGGCTGTTTTTCCAGCTGTATAATATTCCACAGCAATGAATGAATCATCATCATGGCCCCTCCCATTTAGGCTGTTTCCAATTTGTCATTTTTATACGTGGTGCTATAGATAAGTTCATTGTTATGTATTTGTGGACATGTGTTTGAGTATTTCTGTAGAATTGATTCCTAGAAGTCGGAGGGCTCAGAGAACCCAGACATTTGTTTTCATTTTAAGAAATTGTCCTGCCTGACTTTTACCAGTCTTTTGCCACCCACAGCGCCTCCGGGCAGACAATTATGCACAAGCCCAAGGCAGATGCAGTCTAGATGGTGCAGAGTGGGTAACGGCACTAGAATAGAACCCGTTGCATAAGAGGGGTTATCTGGCAGCCTCTGCGAAATGACTCAGCCCTCACGTCGTTTCCCTCTCACCCTGTCAAACTCAGCATTCCTGCTGACTTGTGGCATCTGTGTGTACAATGAGACTTTTGACAACACCAGCCTAGGTTGTTTTAAATATACCACGGAGGTCATGTCACAGTTAGTGAGCATTCATAAATAACTCTCTAATGAATAAAAACAAGAGGAAGACAAAACTGCCATTCTGCAAAAACGCAGACTCAGTCTCCTTTTGGAGACAGGGAACATCGATCACTCAGCCAGGTGAGGCCCTGGCAAGCCCATGGCACACTTCTACCCAGTGGGCTGCTCACAATTCCAGCCTCTCAGCTCCCACAGTCCCTATGTATCTAAACTCCAAGTCCTGGGGAAAATGCTGGAACAATTCCCAACTTTTAAAGTTGTCTTCAGCTTTGAGAAAATATTTCCAGGAGTATATACTGAACATTCTGCGTCCAATTCTGATGCATCCAGTTTTCTAGACCAACTGTAATTCACCTGTTACATTTGGACTTTTGGCTGTGCTATAGTTTTTTTCTAAATTGAAATGTTCCTTATGTTCAAAGATCTCCCTGGTGTTCAAAGCAAAATTGGTTTCCTATAAAAACTTGGCATAGCTATCATTAATTAGTGGAAAGCAGAATGCCTCTGTGTGTTTACCTTCACAAAGTGTATTCATGTGATGCATTTCTTTCCCAGAGGCATGGTTTATTCCTATAGATCAGAAATTAAGAATATATTAAAAAACAAAGGCATGTCTTTCAACAGCAGGGAAGTTTTGAAAAGGAGACTAGTATATTCATGAAAAGATATCAGACACAGGGGTGTGAAAATTAAACAAAGCCTCTCACTACAAGAAAGTAAATTAGGATAAATCATTCACTTTATCTGAGGCTACTTTTCTGTAGCTTGATCCAATTTGCCAAACAGTGTATGGGCTGATCAGCCAGCTAGTCAGTAGCTATTCACTGGCCAACTTTATGGCTGATCTGACTTATTAGTAAGGCAAGGTAGAAGCGCACGTGTGTGTGTGTGTGTGTGTGTGTGTGTGTGAGAGAGAGAGAGAGAGAGAGAGAGAGAGAGAGAGAGAGAGAGAGAGAGAGAGAGATTTTATTACTAGTTATATGAGTAAGGGTTCATCGAACTTTAGAGCTTAAAGTTAGAATTCTTGTAAAAACTGATGCTGGAAAGTAAGACTAAAACAAAGGTTCTCTGTGTGGTTTCTTTTCGGTCGGCATAACTGCAGTCATGGTACACCTCCATCTATGAACCATATTGACACATGAGTTACGTTTCATATGCATTAGATGATTTTAAGTTATAATGACTTCTGGGTATAGCCTTGAAGTTTGGAATCACATTTTATACTATTTTTGCCTCTGTGAATTTTATAAGGTTATGAATGTAAGTCATATTGATAAATACTAGACATTTAATAAAAACTTGCTGAATTTAATTAATGATTATCTTATCCCACTGCTACCTATGTTCTATGATAGACAACATAAAATAAAATATTTCAATTCAAAAACCCTACTCAGAATCTTTCAGCTTGTCACTCATACGAAGCAGGAGGCACAGTGGGACTTACAGTTGAAGGAAGTGGCCTTGTTGGCAGTCGTTTTTTCTTTTTCCCTTCTGTTGAAACCAGGGCCAGAGCCAAACAGAGCAATGCCATGTGTCCTGGGAGCGCTGAGTAACATCAATTCTATTAAACTGAAAATGGGAAAGAGCCCAGACTCAGGCAGGCAGGAGGCTGGCTGGGGCCTTGGCAGCAAAGGGCAGGCAGGAATGGGCATCATGAACCCGAGTACAAGCAGGGCCAGCTGCAAACTTGACGGCCGAGCCCCGTCTGACAGGTGCACACTCACCCACATGTAAAGGGGTCACAAGGCCTGCACGATTCACTCCCCCCACTCCCACCCTCCCCCCTCTCCCAGCCAGATCTCTGCCTGCCCTCTATGCTCACCAGCCATTCCTTTCAGCCCCCGTTTCAATCTGGGACTTGTTCTTTCGTATAGCAACCCGCCCCTCCATCTCCAGGCTGATGGCGTTTCTTCTCCTTCCTCATTTGGTGAGGCCTAGACTGCTTTTCTAGAATTGTCAGCGTCATGGCACCTCAAGCCTGTCTTCAGAACTCACTCCTGTAACTGCCCCCGTAGGCAACAGAGCATTCGGCCCAACCTTCCCAGCTTACATTTTGTCCTTGGCTCCAGGCATCGAGAGCCAACCTCGAGGCATAATCATCCAAGGGCGTAATGAAGTCAGGCACAGGGAGAGTTTGTGGACACGTGGAGCTCCAGCCCAGAAGGGGGAACACAGTGGAGAGAGGTCCCTAGGGCAGGCTCCGCTGTGACTCAGGCAGGAGGCTGCTGCTGGGTACTGGGCGGTGGGGAAGAGCTCAGAGCCAACACCAGAGCCAGCCTTCATGGCCATGCCACTGGACACCCAGGCTGGAAGTGTGAACTGGTTTCAAAATGAGGCAAATACTCTTCCTGCCAGAACTGATTTTGGAACTAAAGGGGACGTAAGGTTGGAATTGGGACCATTTAAAATCCAGCTCTAAGGAGTTAGGGAGAACTTTTAGGAAGAAAAAAAAGGTAGAGCAGTTAGCAATTTTAGGTTTTCCAAACTAAACAGAAAATTGTTATGATAGTAGCTATAAGTTTACTCACAAATCAAGAGCATTTATTTACAGTGGGCATGCACCTTGCTGAAGGAAAAAGAATAAATTTCCCTTTCAGAACTCACAAGTTTCAAGAGAAATGACAACTCTCACAATAGAGCAGGTAGTTCAAAAGAAATATTCAGGCTTGGAGAAGGCCTGCTGGTTAGAAGGCAACATCTGAACTCACATACCAGGATCACAAGGTGCCCTCCCCAGAGTATGTGTCAGTAATTTGACTCTCCTCGCTGTGATCTGATTTGCCACTGTAAGTCAATGCAATAATCACAGCAGCAAACACTGAAGGATCTGCTTCAAAGCTGGATAATTGCCCAGAAGTAAAATGCATCCAAGGATCTGATATTCTGACATTTAATAAAAGTTTGAATTATATTTGCAGTCTGCTGTGATTTAATTTTCTTGAGCTCAATATTTAATAAAACAATAGAAAATTATTACAAGTATCTTTCTTTAATTGATTTTAGAGAGAGAGTGGAAGGGAGGGAGAAAAAGAAAGAGAGAAAATAAGAGAGAGAAAGAGAGAAACATCAATTTGTTGCTCCACTTGTTCATGCATTCATTGGTTGATTCTTGTATGTGCCCTGACTGGAGATTGAACCTGTAACTTTGATGTATTGGGCGACGATCTAACCAGGTGAGCTACCCAGCCAGGGCCTACAAGTGCCTTGTGCTCTTCAGAAACTACTGAATATGAGCCTGATTCTGGAGTCAGACTGCAAGAAATTAAATCCCAGGTTGTCTGACTAGCACATTGCTCAGCTTATCTGTCCCTTGATTCTCTCGCCAGCAAAATGGGAATTATCCTAGAATCCACTTACCAGGGTTGTTGTGAGGATTAATGAATTATTACACACAGTGAGTACTCAAAATAAGTTAAAGTTTTATTTTTTAAAGTGTAAAACCGGGGGCTCTTGTTTGTTTGCATGCTTGTTTCAAATAACTGTATAAACGTCTGCACATTTCCCCAGTTTATTTCAACTATTCTTTCAAATTAACTCTTTTTTTGAAAGAGAAGAATACTACCCATTGCAGACTTCAACACAGGAGATCCGAAGTTGTGTGGACTGGGAATATAAGCAGTGACACATCTGAACCAAAGGCGATTATAGAGAAATCTGACCTTAGGGCAACCTTACACACTGGCACCAGCCTTTGAGTTCCAAGTCCTGAGTGGATTTCCACAAAGCACAAGGAAAGAAAGACCTGGTGAAGGGCCATGTGGCAATATTGTTTAAGTCTACTTCTGCCCTCTCTACTATAAGCCCTGTAATAGCAAGAAAGATGTCATATTGGCTTTGTTATCCTTGAGGCCAGTAAAATGTCAAGAACCTAGAAGTCACTCAGTGAATGCTGGTTGGTTGTTTAAATGAATAAAATTAGAAATGAACCATAGTCTTGGCACCAAGCTAATGAGGCATCATTTCCTCATGTACGCTTGCATGACATTAGAACAAAAGTACTTGTGAAAACGTTACCTGAGGACAAGTATTTTGCTTCATTTTTCTGTAAAATTTTCTTGAAGGTTTTGCTTTTCTGCCCAGATCTCTACTTAGTTAGGTAGAATATGGTATTAAGGGCAACAAGATCTAATAATAATAGATCCCATTTATTGACCGTTTAAATGTGCCCGTCACTATGCTAAGCACAGCATGTTTAATCTTATAAGAAGTTTGGGCTGCAGCTATTACTATGGTACTAGTTTTACAGACGACAAAAAAAAGGCCAACAGAAAGTGTGAGTTTTTCAAGACCACACAGCTAACAAGCAGCTGACGCAGGTCTAAAACTCAGCTTTATCTGATACTGAAAGACCCTGCTTTTAACCACTACATTGCATTAAGCCTCTTAAAAATCACAAAATATCAGAGACCAAAAGATCTTGCATATTTTATAAGTAAGGAAACCGAGATTCAGAGGCGTAAGGTGCCTTGCCAAATGCCTGGCTCATCAAATGCGTAGCCTGGGATTTGAACTTAAGACCCCTGCCTGACAATCCAAACCGCTTCCTCCTGCACCTAATCACTTCCTTTTTAACAAAAGCAGCCCTATTCTATCTCAACTTTGTAAACCTCAGTAGGTCTCTTTACTGAATGCTAAAAAGGATTTCCCTTCCAGAAATGACTTACTCTTGCTTCATAAAGTCAATCAATTCTTTTGTAATCCAAAAATTGCATCACAAAATAAATTCCACAGTTTAGTAGTCTAAGCACTCATTTTTTTATTTTTCCCTGCCTTCAGAATCGCCACTCAGAGCATGCTATCTGACACAGACTCCTCTCCAGGGACTGAGCCTGATGGAGAAAAGCAGAAAAAAAGACAAAGTCCAAATCTATTTTCACAATCAGATCTAGCATTCACCAGGCGATTGTCAAGCAACAGGTGTGGGTGACAACAGTTACCTGATGAGGTCCAGCACCCTGACCAAGATGCCCATGGCGTCCAATCCATTTGTCAAAGATGCCACCCGACACTGACCATGTGAGATTTGAGGCACTGTTCACCAAACCAGGCATTACAAATGATGTGTGGGGGAAAAGCACCATATATGTAGAACACAAATCTGACTACAGCAGTAATAATGCTTTCTTTTTAGTTCAAAAGGAGATGCTACTCCAGCATATGTGTGGACTGTTTCACTCTAGCAGTGACATAGTTGGATCAGAGGCCCTACGCTCACTCCCCTGCTGGAACCGGGGAGTGTCTCTGACAGAGGGACACTTACAATTTATGGATACAGGACAAGGGGAAATGGGCATGGGGTCTATTCAGTCTCTTTAGAATCGCCAGCAGAGCCTGCTGCAGAATCACCCCCAATAACAGTGTCCTTTTCACATAGCTTATGTGGCAAGATGTTGGTAACTGTCAGATCTAGGGGATGGGCAAAGGGCTCTATTATTCTATTCTGTTTTTTTATGAATTTGAAAACTTTCATCATCAATGTGTTGTTTTTTCTTTAAGTCATCCTTTCCTAGGGAAGACGCTCTACAGAGCCTTGGCTTAGGACAACGCCCATCCAGGAAGCAGGGATTAGGAGAGGGCACTGAACTTGAACTCAGAAGCCCATGACCTCTGGCCGTCCAGCAATCTCTCTGGCTCCACAGCCTTGAGGATTCAGCATTTCCTGACTCCCAGTCTGTTTTATCGTCTCCTCTCCATTTTCCCCCGTCATACTCTGGATAGCCATTGTCCTTGTAGTTCCTGTCTTCTTCCCCACCCCCCAGGATCACGACCTATCTGACATTGAATCTCAATACCTAGTACAGTGTCTGCATGGAACCAGCACTCAGTAAATCCTTGCTCAGTCAAGGAAGAAAGTAGCCGATGTTGATTATGTAGACATTAATTGGTAGCACCCCCTCCTACTGTTGTAAAGATTAATAAGATCCCTTAGCACAGTGGTTGGTGTGTAGTAGGCACTCATTTAATGGTAGCTGCTTTAATAATTATCATTATTACAACTATCATTATTATCATCTACCTGTCATGTGCTGTTTGTCACCTGAAATTGAATGTTCAGGGAGTTCCCAATCATACCATTATGAAGTGGCAGAATTCAAACCTAAGACCATTAGACTCCAACGCTCATGTTCTTACCTCTGCACCATTCTGATCCTCGAGTCACTGCCAATCCTAACCTAAGTCATTCGGTAGATGAGCCTAAAAAGGGCCAAAGGATCTCAGTTGTGGATGTTATCCTCACAGATAGGGTATCAGATTCTGAAGGCAGGACACCTGGCACTTTCCATGGCTGAAAAAGGAGTCATCAGAGTGTTCCAGGCTGCTTAAACTCAATTTAATCCCTGAGTGAACAGAAAGAAACAACTAGCAGCCACTATAGTTCATGTGGTTGAAATAAACATATATTTCACTTGAGTCGGCAGTTTTCTCCCCAAATATGCATTAGTATTACTATCTTGTACATATACTTTTTGTCTTTAGACTTATTTAATTGTGACAATATTAAATCATGAGGGTGATGCTAGTCCAACAGCACAGGTTTGGATTGAATGTTAAGAGAACACTGGATTGAAAGAATTTCTTTTTCCTTCACCAGCATTTGAATTTCCATTTTTCTCAGGAACTATGAACGGCAACTGTTGTAGAAGATGAAGTGTGAGGGTGGACTGGCTGGGCAAGGGGTGGGGTAGAGATAAGCACCTATTAGCTCTGCCTACAGCACTAACTTGGTGATCTCAGACAAGTCATTGCCTCTCTCTATAAGCTCCTGTTTGCTCATCCATCAGTGAGAGAGAAATAATGCACAGATGTAGTGAGAATTGGGACTTCACATCTGTAAAATACCCTGAAAATCTACATAAGGTTAATAAAAAGGAATTTATTATACATGCGAATCTCCGCATATGTTCACCCCACATTAAGAAAGTATCGAAAAGCACAATTTTCTAAGTTTCCTTTTCACATGCCTTCCCAACCCACAGCAGAAGAACCGGTCAGTGTCAGGCCATAGTCAGCCATTCTCAGGCCGAATGCGACCTCCGGGTCCTTTTGGTGCCAAGAGATGAGACATGTCCTCCTTGCAAGTGTGTTGTCCCTGTGAACTCAGCCAGGAATCTAGGATTGGACTTCCAGGACCAGCCCTCAGACACTCCTTTTCTAAAGGTATCACACAGATCATCAGATAAAATGGTAATTGCATCAAACAACCTAGACTAAGCTCATACTTTTAGCTTCTAGGGACCTTAGAGTGAAATTCAAAATTATCTCCCTGGCAAAGGAAGGGAAGCCCTTAAAACAGTGGAATGACCACATCTGATCTTCACACGCCCCTGTTGGTCTCTAAAACCATTACTGTGACTCTTCACCTAGTCTGCCCCTCCCCACATCAACTTCACTGCCCACTGACCAAACTTTTCCCTACAGATAACACTCCTATTCCCTCAGTTTGCAGCAATCTGGTTGAAGTAATTTATATTATTACATTATAAATGTTTGATGACCTTAATCTTTCCAGAAGAATGTGTATTTTAAAAATAGAAGACACATTAACTTCAATTGATCTTCAACTTAAAGGTTTTAGTAAAGTGTAGATTTTTTTTTTTTTTAATTTGTGAAGAGATCATCTGACTGGTACAGCTTGGCTCCCTGCATGGCCAGGGATGGAGGGGTAACACAGTTCACACATGAACGCTACGGTCCTACTTACAGGTGGGAAGTTAAGTTGGTGAGGATCTTATAGGCCGGATGGACATCCTAAAAGATGACTCCTACAAGAGGCCTTCCCACTGACCTTTTAAGTTGGTGCTTTCCAACCTTCCCTGGTGGTAGAAGCATCAGACCTTCTCCTGAAGAGTCTGAATCAGTGGGTCTCGGATGAAGTGGAGCCTGGGATTGTCTCTTTTTAGTAAATGCATCAGATGGTCTTTATAAGAAAAGCTTGGGAAACCCCACTGAATCAAATCACAGAGGCTGCCGCCTACACAGAAGTGCACCTGTGCTGTGCAGCCTCGCTGTGCCACCCTGCATTCCTCAAAATGCCTTCTCCCTCCTCAACCTGATATCTGGGGAGCCTTCTATCCTGAATCACTTCAAAGTCTCAGGAAGTAATTCTGAGGAGGCTCAAAATCACCCACACTTCAACTTTAATAGGAGAGAGAGGTCCATCCTTTCAATGCCAGATGTAAAGCAAGGATTAAAAAGCAGCCAACTTCCCGTACAGATTTCTCTCCTCTTCCCTAGAGACCAAGGTGGTAAGAAAAACTCTCTTCCTTCAAGAACATCAACTGCCTTGGGAATAGATGAACTTGACACCTCTCACATTCTCCCTTTACCCCAACTCCACCATTCCAACCCCCTGGGAATCCAGGCATTTTATCACATCACTTGGAAGATGAATTTCCCACTTCTCGAACATCCCTATAAAGGGTTGATCAGACAGTCATGTGTAACAAGCTAAAGCCATATCCTTATGTGTTGTTTTAAGACTCAAGTAATATTATCCTAAGGGAGAAAATGTGATGAGGGTTTATCCTTAGTGGGGGTAATCAAATAAGTCACAAGTTGCAGTTAAAGTAAGGATCAAGTAGACAACTAATGACAAATGCTCAAATCTTTTTCCTGTGTACAGCTGAGTTTTTAAAAATAAGCATGTTGCAAAAGAAGAAATACAAAAGGCCAGTGAACATGAAAAATTGTTCTACCCCAGCAAATTAACAGAAATTAAAAGACCATTGAGCTTGGGTTTTGCCTATCAAATTGGCAAAGATAAAAAAGAATAACTCCCAGTGCTGGGGAGGATGTGGGAAGACAGGCACTTACTTCGTTGCTGGTAGGAGTATGAGCGGAAGCAGCTGCTCCAGAAGGTAATTGGGGTATGTATTTCTAAAGTCTTAAAAATGTTCAAACTTCTTAACCTAGCAATTTTGCTTTTTAAGAATTTATCCTAAGAAATGATTAAGACTGGGCACAAAGATTTATGACAAGGCTGTTTATAACAACATTGACCATATTGGCTGATACCTGGAGGAAAGAACATCCAGCAATAACAGATGGTTGAGCAAACCGAGGCAGATGCATACAGTGGGTACTGCCCTGTCGCTAAAGCCGATGAGGTACAGTAATATTTATAGATAGGGAAGTATGTTAGCAAAATATTAAGTGAAAAAATAGTTACAAGAGGTATGATCTCATTTTTACATCAAAAATTGTAGTAGACACATTTGGACGTGGCTGCCTAGTACACAATCCACTATTTGGAATTACCCCACCCACAATCCTTACCAAAAAGGGGGACTTTCTGGATGTTTTAATTACAACTTGACTTTGGCTGATTGATATGAGGAACCAATTAATAGCCTGGAATTCTCTGACTGGAGAATTGGAAGTAAGAGACACAAACCATCTCACATGATTACTGACGTGTGAACTGAAGGGTGTTGTCAAATCCGGGCTGGAGTAGCCATTTTCACTCACCGCAAGCACAAGAGTAGGCAGAAAGAGCCTTGTCCATGGAAAGGAGAGGAACAGAATGGACAGAGAACGGGTGCAACATGAGACTGATGGGTGGAAGGAGGCCTTTTGCTGTACCCCTCCTCTCCCCACTCTTAAATAAATCCCCTTTAGTTGAGCTATCCTGAATCATATAAGAGTAAACCTCCTGATTTAACAGATATTACTTCTGAAAGATGGAATTTCAGATCAATTTGTGACCTCAGTTTTCTTTCTGGTATTTTCTTTTACTGTAACATATGAGATGAAATGAGAGAAGAATCCTGTACTCCACCCAGGATTCTGCCATTAACTGAGTGACTTTGAGAAGCCATTTCACCACCTAGATCCTGTGGGAATTTCAAGTAGGAAATTCCAGGCCTTCTAGAGAAGATAAAGAAAACTCATGGGGGTAAGACCCACAGAACTCCATATCTACCCACCTTGTAAATGGCTCAACACCTGAGTATGAAAGGCTGAATAATGTCCTGTAACTTACAAGGCCAACAAGTGGCAGCCTACATGTGAATTCTAATTTAACTACTTAATGTCTGTAGATTTGGGCAAATTGACTAAATGGTTTCATATCTTATTTTCCTTGTCTGTAAAATGGGATTAATTTTTATACTGCCCCCATGAGACTATTAAATGAGATGTCAATGTAAAGTTCTTAGCTTAGAGCCTAGAACATAAAATAAATATGGAAGAAATGGATGTGATCCCCAGAGGCGCTGTTCAAGGAAAGGAGGTCCCTCCATTTCCAAGAGATCGTCACTCCCCTAGGCCAGTGTTTCAAATTTCAGTGTGCCTATGAATCCCCTGGAGATATTGCTAAAATGTGGATTCCTTTCAGTAGGTCTGGGGCAGGACCTGAGAATTTGTATTTCTAATTAGTCTCAAGTAGACCAATGTGGCTGGTGTGGGCAAACAATTCTGTGAATATCTAACACATACAAGCCGAAAAACCCTCACTTAGCTGGAAACTTTAAGAATGGGGTCGTTTGGTGACTTGGAAGCTTTAGTTAAACTGGGGTTAAGCACTGCCATGTTTTTAGTTCTAGCGCCTGGAGCAATGTTTCTAAAGGGTATTATTAGTTCACTTTTTGGCTTTGGGAAAGATGGGACATAATTTCATTCTTCTTTGATGATTTGTGAGGTACTTCAAACCCTTGCAGTGCCTCAGGTCATTATTTAGAACATTCGTTTCATTGCCCAGCTCCATAGACACATGAGTTACAGGGTAAGATATTGCACTGAATTTGCTCAGACCCAGGGCAGAGACGGAAATCTGTTCAAGGGTTTTATGTGTTTCTATGAGCTCTGGAATGAGTATCTTTTCTTGCCCTAAAGTGAAATGAAGGATGCTATTCTGGTTAGCAGAATATCCAACTGTGCTCTGGATAGTTAAGCTATATACAATTCCACATAAGGGATGCCCTCAGACCAAACACCCCGAGCTTCCATGAAGAGCGTTAAAGGAACCCCCCAGACCTGGAGGACCACCCTCCCCCCGCCCAGCCACTTTATCTCAACACTTATGCAGATGCTCCTTTCTCCTCAATCCCATTTTAACAAAGATTAGGGCAACTTCAGAGTCCTTCTCAAAAAAATAAACTCAAGACTGCTGCTACTGGACATTCAGGAAACCTGGGTTTTCTTCAGCTTGTGGTGCTTTTGCAAAGGATTCTCTCCATGGAGTGGGCATTTCCCAGGCTGCTTCAAACTCACATGACCTATTAGAAACCGCACGGAGCATGTCTAGTCTTTCCCAGCTATTCCTCTCTCTCAGTTCTGTTTCAATCTTCCTTCCCACTCTCCTCCTTTGTCTCCTTTGCCTCGCTCTCCTCCCTCCCAGGCATTCTCACTGAGGCACGGCCCTGGTGGTTATGCCCAGGAGAAGGCCAAATTCTCCCCCTGATCCTCACTCGGTCTCCTCTTTGTTTCCAATCCTTGCCCTCTGAGGTTACTCTGTTAACACAGTTTTATCCTTATAGGAAAACTTGGTCTCCTTCTGATGTATTTAAGTCAGGGGCCATTTCTCCCAGATGTTTCTCTGATTCCGAATCTTTCTGAATGTCTGCAGGTCTCAGTACACACGTACTTACCAAAGGCTGCTGGCAAACGGTCCCTTTGGGGGCTGAGATAGATCAAGTCAGACCCTCCCTTCCACTTTGGCTATCAATAGACACGAGCATGAGTGTTTGCTTGTGCAGCCCTGTGGTGCCACCAGCACCAGTCCACAATAGGCACAGACCTAACTCCAGAGGCTCTGAAGAACGGTGCAGATCAGCGCTGTCCAACAGAACATAGGTGAGCCTCACCGGCAATTTCAAGTTTCCCAGCAACCATATGTTTTTAAAAAATAAAATCAAACAGGTAAAATTAATTTTAATATACTTTAACCCAATATGTTAAAAACATTATCCTTTCAACAAGTATTCAATTTAAACAGTTATCGGTGAGCCCCTTGACAGTCTCCCATGCATACGACGCCTTGGAAATCCGGTGTGCATGCTGCACTTACAGCAGGCCGCCATTTGAACCGGCCACCTCCGGCTACCGCCTCCCACGCTGGAAAGGGCAGAATAGAGATCCTTGCTGTGAATTTCTTACTTAAAGTAGCAGAGCAAGAAGTTTTACACAGCAAATCATAAAGGCTACATCCTTAAAGTCTTTTTTAGACAGCTTTCTCCACCCGAGGCAACTGCTAAGACTCTCACCCCTCTTACCCCCAGTCCCTTTACTGCTCTGTCTCGCTTCCCCTTTTCTCTCCCCCTTCTCAGCTTGCCATCCCCACCCCAGGCCCCCCGCACTGAAAACCCCCTTCTGACTGCTTTTTATTTTTCCAAGGATTTGTCCTCCTGGAATTGTAGTGAACAGACTTGTCTACTTATTTGCTGCTTCTTAAAGGTTCACAGTTCAATGGGCACCAGCCCACCAGTCACCCCGCCCCCCCATTTCCTGGGGCCACGTCTGGGTGAGCAGGAGTGATCCCCAGCAGGAAATAGATGAGCCACTCTTCAGGTTAGTGGGGACTTCGCCACGGCAACGGGACCTGCCCGCCGTGAAAATGCTCCAGCTGACCAGCCCACTTTCCAAAGCCCGCTCAGGACCGCTGCCAGCACCGCGGCTCCAACAGGAGAGTTCCAGGGAAGAGAAAAGATTCTTCTCCATGGCAAGCACGGCTCCCTCCCTGCCGTGCCTGAGAGCCTTGGGCATGAGAGGGGGAGAACATGGAAGAAAAGCAACACTCCCTGGACCCCAGTTTTATTCTATTTGGCTGTAGGAGCTACATAATTAATCATGATTTGTTTGTACAGCTTCTCTGTCAACATCAATTATATCTACTCTTTGCTTCTCTAAGACTCAAATGTGCTGTCCCCCAAAGACAATGCAGGGGGAATTACATCTGTGGGTGGCGGGAATGGATTTGCTCGTATTCGGCCCTATCCTCCCTAAGATTCCCTATGAAACTCTTAGTTTCGAACCATTTGGTTGGGATGAAGATAGCAAACTTGGCTCATAAGATAGATCCTGCACCTATGGAAAACAGACATGCATAATAACATCTAGATAAGCAGCCTGGAACTTCTTAAAACACTGTTGAGTCTAACTGAATGAACCCTCATTACTACCATATCCGTATAAAAGATATGATTGGGCCATGCAAGATCTACCTCAAATGACCCAAATTTTTAGAGGGATCAGAATCAACCCAGACTACCCAGGGTCATTTAGATCAAAAGAGTCCTAACGCTAAATTATTAAACCCCTAATAACCCCAGTACTGGCAGAAATGGGTTTTCCAGGGTGAGCACAAATCTGAACAGTATTCGGTTCAGCATCTTTCACCTCATATCGATCACTCAGAGAAACCCTGAGCTAAAGACCTGGCTATTCTTGATACACCCTCTTGTATCTAAACATTAAAAAATCCAAGAAATATTGTTCTTTTCATCTTTCCCCAGCTGAATCAAATTATTCTAACATTTTAATGTCTTTTTAATATCTTTGACACCCTCCTCCTCTCATGTCTGCCAATATTATAATGTATGATTTGGCCGGTGATTTTTCTCATTTTTTTTCTCAACTCAGCAACCAGAAGTGTTTCTCCCAATGTGGGAGAAGTTGAGAATGTCCATTCTTGCTTACTTTTGTGCCTGTTCATTGCCAAAAATCCATAATCTTTAAGGTATTTAAAATTTGCTCAGCTTTTTTTGGGGGGGGGAGGCAGTATTTTCTGGGCCAGATATTCTATATTTTCTAAGTTTACTCTATGCTTTGAAAAGTACCTAACATGGATCTCTACCTCCTTGCAGTTCTCAAGAAATATTTAATTGTCAAGTAGGACAAGTTATGCAAGAATTCTATGGAAAATATAATTAACTGAAAGGTCTTTTTTCTTATGTTAAATCTAGAAGCATGTCCTCCTGTATGTGGTACACAATCACTTTCCTCTGAACTAGTTCATATGATACATCTCCCTGATGATTTGGATGCATAATAATTTCAGAAAGCTTAAGACAGCTGTGGTACAGTGGGAAAGGTGTCAATGAACTAGACTCTACCATTAGCTAGTTGTGTCCTTGAAAAGTCACTTAAGACCCATAAGCCATATTTATCTTCATCTTTTAAAACAGGAGATTAGACTAGATCAATTGTTCCCATATGCAGGTCCCTGGGGGACTCCAAATCCATTGGGGTTTCCAAATCCATGTGTACACCTACTAAGCTATAGATGAAATAAATGACATGTCTAACTCATACAGGTATAGTTATTTGTTTTCAAATATATGTAACTGCTGTTCTGGTTAATAAAATTTAAATTCACCTAAAATGATTATTTAATTCATAGTGGCATACTATCATTTTATGGATGCTATAGGTTTAAGTGCTACTGCATAGAAATCTAAGAAATGTTGAGGTTGAAAGCGATCCTCACACTTGAAAAGGCTTGGGAACAGCTATGGTATGATGATTTATCAGATCCCTTGCAGCAGTAAAACTCTATGACTAAACATTTCTATTTTGATGGGGCAGGGGGAGAAAGGGGGTGGGGGAGCCTTCTCTGTTCTAACTCAAAGGCCAGTAAGGCAAATGGCTGAGCATGGGGGAGTCACGGAGAAACCATCAACTCGAACTGTGAAGACTGGTCCCAATGCACTCTAACTGCAAAAGCTCTTGCAGAAGAGAGAAACATTCCAGATGAAGACTATTAGTGTCTTAGAAGATTTCTTGAGACATTTTTTCCCCTCTTCTCTGTTCCATTTAACTGTTGACTCACTGCTGGCTGTATGCTTCTGCAATAGGTGCTCTCTATATCAATTATGGCAGCTAAGCATGAAGCAAGTAGTCTACTCTCATTTATAGCCATAGTGTTTTAACTTGAAACGATTACTTTCAAAATAGGTATATGTAAATATTAAGTAAATTATACCCAAACCACAAACCATTTCTCTTGGGAACGATCTAATTTTTTTTCACCTTAATGTAGGTGAAAATCCTGATGGTAAGAATTATTCCAAGAATGTTGCACTATATACTCATTTGTGTAAGAAGCCAAGTTTAATGATTATAAAAATACAAGGAGTTAAATATCTTTTAAAGAAATAAGAAAGGGACAACTTACTTATTTTGATTTCCTTAAATGACAGGCAATCTTTTATATACCTTTGTGTCCCTGAATCCTAGCATTTGTTTATGGTGGTTGTTATTAATAAATATTTTTTAAGTGGTGAATTTTCTGAATATAAAAAGAAGCATTAAAATTGGAAGATCTTGACTAATCCTCAACTAAAGGGGATGAGGTTGGAAATAATCGATTACAGTCTATGAAGTTGGTATGAATAATACAGAATTGATGAATATTTATATGAATGTATTTTCTAAGAGCTTGGGGCGAAAAATGGGAAATGAGCCAATAGAACTACCAGAACATATCTCTGCAAAGTGATAGGTAGCAATTTTTCCACTCTCTTAACTAAAATTGACTTCTTTGAAACTGGTTTATCAGATTACATATGGAGTTAGAATATATGAGAATGTGAAGGAACTAAAAATGTCAAAGGAATGACCGGAGGGACCATTTACTCCAACCTAAAGAAGCCAGAGAGTAGTGAGCACTAAAACTCTTAGGAAAAGAATGAAGCAAAATGTTTAAAAAGAGAGTTGGATCAGGGTGCTCAAGAAATTCAGAGTTTAGACAAAAACAAGCAAAACAGCCGACTTAAAATGTTTCAGAAGAGAGAAGGCACTGGTGAGTTTGCGACATATGACTGGATGGTTAGTATAGCAACAAAGAGAAACGTAAACCATAGACAGAATTATTGACTGGAATAATAAAAGTGGAAATCAACTTTTTTTTTTACTAACCATATGTATCTGGTGCTATTCTAACCACTCTCTCATCTAATTTCATCTTCCCAATTCCACCAGGGAGGTATATGCAATGTGATCCCACTTTACAGATCAGGCTAGAGAATTCTGCCCAAGGTGACCCATCCAAAAAGTGGCAGGGCCAGGATTCAAAGACAGGATTTTGACTCGGTAGCCCGTGATCCGTGTTTGACATTTAACCACTCCCATTAGGGATCCTAATGGAAACTAAGAAAGCAAGGTTTAGGGATCATGAGGAGAAGTGCCGTTGACTGTGAAAAGTTCAGGGTCCACTTCTACTAAATGCTTGAGAAAAGCCTGGCTGCACGTAGAAGAAAGGTGAACCAGCCCACCCCATAAAACAGGGGACTGAGCATTATTTTAAAAGGAAGAGAAGGAAGGCATTAGAGGCAGAGGCCACTGACATTGCAACACACAGTTTACAAGATTTTTGCAAAAATTCTCTGCAACCACTGAGAAGAACAGCTAAAGGCACGATCTGGCGGGCTGCCATGGGAAGGCGGGAAAGAGCTGACAATTTGGTGAACTTAAGAGACGTCACAAAGAGGAGTGCAAAAGAAATATACCAGATTTTGAGCAGGGTAAAAGCTTTTTGCTCAGACAACACAAATCATGTATACACAGACTAGACAATACAAAGCAGTTTAAGATCGAGTAGCATAGGAAATATTGCTTGTGATACGGACTATACGAAATATAGAAAATCAGGTATTAGTGCCAGATACCATGTGGGCATTTTATCTATTTTTTTCAAAAACATGATAATTCTAGATCTTAGTTTGGAAAGTATTTTTAATTAGAATTCAGTTAAACAAACCAAAACCAGTGAGGTTTCATTGAGTAATTGAGAAAATATTGACTGAAAGTCTAGAGATTTAATAGAATACAGGATTGGACAAAAGCAGGCTTACAGTTGTGAGTACATGAAACACAGTTTATTCTTGTGTTATTACTTATTAATTATTGTATTATTTTCCATGTGAAGAACTGTAAACCTACTTTGCCCCATCCTGTATTTTTAAACAAATATCTCAGTATTGCTCAAATGTAATTTCCTCACTTATAAGCAGGGTAATAATAATATGAGGCTCAGAAGATCTTTGTGAACATTAAATGCAATGATGTTTGGGAAAATTGCCAGTACCATTCAATGTTCATTATCGTTATTATTACTCCAGCTCTAGCCCTACTTAGCTGTGTGACCTTAAATGGAAGAGGAGAGATGGGGACTTAGACTAGATGTTCCCTTTAAACTCTGTCTCTGCTTATGTAAATCATTACTTCCTCTTCAAAGTTACATAAATATATTTTGTAATAGACAAGCAATTAAAATGTACAAGAACACAGCATCCCCATACCCAGTGGGTAGAAAGAGAAATTAAACTGACAAGGAGAGCAAAGCTGCCCATACATTGTGTGTAGCATGCAGATTTGTCATTTGTAAGAAATCATTTGTAAAATTTAAAAGCAGTATAGTTAAATTTTGAAAAGAAATATTAATATGTAGGCAAAACCCCATCACATCCCACTAAAATGTTTTACGCCAATGATAACAGAATCACACAGTAATGCCAGTTCTCCATTTATTTGGTAAACTCCTACTGATTCTACAAAGCTCAGTACAAAAGTCCATCACCTCCCTTTGAAGCCTTCCCTAAACTGTTCCTCGAGCACTGTATCATAGGCTTAGCAGTCACTTATCATTGGTTGTTTTTCACATCCATCTACCCCCTAGATTGCTGGGTATTTAAGAATTAGAATAGCATCTTACTCAACTTTATAGCCTAGCCAATCACAGGGTCTGAGCCATAAAATATGCTTGAAAATGCTAGTTTGTGAATTGAATTAATTAATTGAATGTTGAAAACACAAAGTGTATCATAGAAACTGGCTCATAGGTGAGCAGAAAAGGCTTCTAACTTTAAATGGCACAGTCTCTCTTAAATTTCTTTCAAAATATCCGTGAATATAGAGGGGGGTGGCATTAAAATACACCACTCTGAAAACTACGGCATTTTCATTAGCCACCACACTAATGGAACTGTGATGAAGATTGCAATCGGTAAACCCTTGTGTTATGCTCCCTGAATAGAAAGGCTGCCCACCTGAAAAAAGGTACAAAGACCGTTCATTTCTTCCAAACTGTCTGGCTCTTTGGAATAAGAATAAAAAAATCTGTCCCAACCCAGAAACCAGATAGCTGACCTTTATTGGCAAGCTGCTGCTTTTTAAGGCTGTCAAAATATTATTTCCCACTGCCCCTCCCCAACTTATAAAGATTCAATTTATGAATTATAGGTAAAAGAAACTAAAGCAAGTGGAATGGAAACTATAATCAATGACATAATTGAAAAAAATCTCAAATCGGAAAAATGTCCAATTTGAGATTTAAGGAGCTCACAATGTTTCAGAGGAATATATATATATGTGTGTGTCTATATATATATATCCCACAACTAAGTGCATTCTCGGAAGAGGTTTTAATATGAATGTGAAGAAAATACTCTAAGAATCCAGACAGGAATAGTAAATTGCATTTAAAGGGGGAAATATCATACTGGTCTTAGACTTCTTTGTATTATTAGATATTGGAAAGAAATTAAACAGAATTTTGTGGAGCAACACTATAACCCAAGATTTTATACCCAGTTTTTATGACTCTTTTAGTTGCAAGTGAGAGGAAGCCTAGTTCTATCTAGTTTAAGGGGAAAGTAAATGAATGCATTGGCTCACAAAACCTCCAAGGTAATTTTAGGTATAGCTGGACCCAGGGGCTCAAATAAAGTCATTCTTTTCTCTTTCTTCCTTCCCACCATCAACCCCACTATCTTTTGCTTCATCTTATCTCTTCTTTGTTTTCTATATTGACCTCATTCTCTCGCACAGTAAGTACACTCTTTCCCTATCCCAGGAAACATGAGCAAGGAAACAGTTGCAAGCCCACATTGTTTTAGCTCATGTTCAAATGGAAGTCAGGCTCTCAACATCCATGAGACTTTTAAATCTTATAAAAATACTTCGGTTGTTTGTACTCAGACCATGTCTAGTCACCACAGATGAGGGGTTGGCCCATTATTAGTAAGGCCTGTATCACTCGCTGCTCCTGTAGCCAGGGAATACACTGTGATTAACGGTCTCACAAGAACCTAGTGAGGTGGGAGAGAAGCAGATCCTTCACAGAAAAAAGAGGGTTGGCAGATAATAAGAGCAAATATCAACTACGTTTTCCCCATGCTTGCTTAGCGCATACTCATATGCATTTCTGCACTTGTAATTTCATAAGTGCCTCCACCTAATGTTTGCCCAACTAATGTATAACTAAAATCACACTTACGTCAAAGATAGATGACACAGGATCACATCCAGTTACCAACCTATCTTCATGTTCAGGATCTCTGGGTGATGCACACATCTCTGACATCCACTTATGGCTCCTCTTGATCCAACAATCTGCAGTTTAAATGATCAATGTAATAATCACCTACACTTCCATTACACAGGAGAGGAGGAAAAACAGGGTATCTTCAATGAAAACTACATTCAGGGAGGGCCACATGACATACAGCATAGCAAGGATGTACATCTTGACAGTAGGACCAATCTGACTGCCCTAAGCTTTGCCCTGCGCACAGATTGCCCAAATTCATCATTTTTCAAGGCTGTTCCTAAACTAAATGCAGTGCATAAATTTTTCTAGAAGTCCTGCCCCTTAGCATCCCTCTTACATTTGATGTTACAAGGACCTGGAGATAACCTTAGAAACCTAGCAATCACTAGTTCCTTTAGGTTGTCATTTCTCTGGTTTAAAACCCTAGTCATCTACCAGTTGTGCCTATTTCTGTAAGTGAAAACCAGTGCCCTTGATTATAGATCAGGCTCTTTTTGCATTTCTGTCCCTCAGCAGCAGGCCTTAGCCTTCAGCCGAATGCCTCCTAAAATGACTCAGGCTGAGGTGTGGAGGCAGAACTAATCAGTGCTGTGTCCTAGCCGAACTCGTGTTTGTTGACTACTCACTAGGGAATGAATTATTACCTTTACCACCAGCAAGTGCTAAGCAGGATAATTTGGGAAGGGGCTTAAAGGAATAAAGTCTGAAGATTTCTCATATTCTTCCCCAGTTCCAATCATATCCCCCCCCACACACACACTGTGTCTCCCACCTCTCAACCTCTGCCAAAGTTAACATCAGCTTGGGGCAGGGATATTGGTTTTTGTAGTTCCATGAGGTGCATGATTATCTGACCCAAAGAGTCTTAAATTACTGCTCACATCCAAATGGGGGAAAGGCATCTCTTTATGAAGTTATATACTATTCCCTTCGTGCTTTCAGAGGGACCAATTTATTCTTGAAGCTTTCACTTTTCCTGAAACACATGCAAGAAGCAGAGAACATCCTAAAATGTTGATGACTCCTCTAAAGCTTCAGTCTCAGCAGGCACATGGTCTGAGTCAAAAGAAACAACAGGTGACCCTTCAATCACATATTTCACAGCAGTGTAACAAAGATTGTAAACTTTCCTGCCTTTGGATGCGGGTTGTCCCCATCCCCTCCACACTTAGGCTCCACCAAATCCTCACTGCAGTGTCTCTCTCTAGCAATGGCCTATTCCTAGCACCAATTCTAGGCTTTTTTTTTTTCCAGTTGTAAAGGATAGAAAACCAACTCAATTTGTCTTATGAAAAAAACAAAGGAAATTCATTGACTTGTATGACTGGAAAGTCCAAAAGTGAGAATTCAAAAGCAGCTGGATGAACGATCTCAAACATTACACCTGGACCCACCCCCACGTTCTCATTCTCTGCTATTCAGTGCTCTCTCTCGCTCGCTCTCGCTCTCTCTCCATCTCTCAGGTCTGCCTGCTTCTGTTTGTTTGTTTGTTTGTTTGTTTGTTTCATTTTATTTATGTTGGCCCACTCTCTCTTGCCATAGATGGACTCTGTTCACATGACGGGAAACATGGCCACTGGCACCCCAACCCTACATCCATACGGTTCACAATCCATACATGTAACTTAATTCAGGGGCGCATTTCTGAGTCCCTAACACAACCACGCGAGCCAGCCACACAGTAAAGAATTATCAGTCATTAACTCCTAGGCCAAGATATCAAGGAGCTCGCTGTTTCTTGCCATAACATTAAATTCAGCTCTAGCATCCCAAGGACCACCCAGATTCAGTCCTGACCAGAACAAGCTTGGCGGGCCCAATGGCCATAGCTACTTTCAAGAAGCTAAATGATTTCATTGCCCTAAAATGGACAATGAAGAAAAAAAAAGAAAATGCTGAGATATATAGATTCCAAAGAAAGAGGCACCCTTAAGTAATCTACCTAAGTTACAAGGAATTCTCAGAACTTCACAGAGAGGGCCAAAATTAGCCTAGTTCAAGAGAACTCCTGACAAAGAGCCAGGCAAGATATAAAGACTATCCTACAAGTATAACTTTTGATATTGAGGTTGTCTAGATAAAGCTTCTCAGAAACAGTGCTAGTGGATATTTCATTTTCCCCAAATCCTTCTCTTTCTAGCCTGCTATCTTTCTTTTAATTATTCTTTAGCTACCCTTCATTATTATTTATTCTTTGACTGTGCTGTACGTGTATGTGGCCTGTAGATGACCAATTCTTGAATTTATTGAGCCTGGTTTTATAGTCCAGTATATGGATAGTTTTTGTAAATGTTGCATGACATGCAGGAATCTATATCTTTCATGAAATAAAACTTCTTAATTGCAAAAAAAGAGAGAAAGAAATGAGCTATGAAGCCATAAAAACATATGGAAAAACATTAAATGCCTATTGCAAAATGAAAGAAGCCAGTCTATAAAAGGCTACATATTGTATGATTCCAACTGTATGACATTCTGGAAAAGCCAACTCTATAGGGCAGTGAAAAGATCATTGGTTGCCAGAGGCTTGGGTAGGGGGAAGGAGGGGGAATAGCATAGGAGATTTTTAGGGCAGTAAAACTCTTCTGTATGCTACTGTAATTGTGGATGCATGACATTATTCATTTGTCAAAGCCCACAGAACTGTATGACACAAAGAGTGAACCCTAATTTAAACTATGGACTTTAGTTAACAATAATACGTCAATATTGGTTCATCAGTTGTATCAAATATACCATATGAATGCAAGAGGTTAACAACAGAGGAAATGGGGGGGGGGTATATGGGAACTCCCCATACTTTTTGCTCATGCTTTTTGTAAACCCAAAACTGTACTAAAAATAAAGTCTAATAAAAAAACATAGTTGGCTGAAGCATCTTTTAGTGCCAGAAATAAAGAAGTAATCAAAAACAAAATGTGGGTATGTCAAGAGGACACAGGAGCCAATTTAAAAGAGCTCCCAGTAGCCAAAGCTGGATCGACTTATATAACAAATAAATAATGATGGCATGGCATTACAATCCAAAGGATAAAATAAATATCCACAAGTCCATCAGATATAAATAAATAAATAAATAAATAAATAAATAAATAAATAAATAAATAAATAAGGGACAACTCTTCCTTACAGAAGAATTACAATTAATAAATACAGAAGGAATGAAGGAAATAGAAACTCACCGTTAGAACACTACAGTAATGATTGCAAAATGTATTGATGAATGCTCAAATTAGTGGAAATTTGAAGAGAGGCATGATATTTGCATGGCCTCAAAATATTGTCTACAAATTACTTATTAATTGCAATGGGAAAATAGTAGAGAAACCTGGCAGATACTGCCTTAACCAAGTGACCAAGGTTACATCACAAGTAATAAAATATATTGAATCATATATCCATCAATATGACACACTGAGAAGGGTATGTAGCCCGTTTAGTATCCTTCCCAAAATGTACAATCACATCTAATTATGAAAAAACATAAGGAAAACCCAAATAGAGGGGAATTCTATAAAATATCTGATCAGACTCCCTAAAAGAATCAACGTCATGGGAGACAAGGAAAGACAGGTGCTGTGACACATTGGAGTAGACTAAATGCAATGAGACCATGCCTGGCTCCTGGGCCAGACAAGGGACATTAGTGGGACAACTAACAGAATCTGAATAAAGTCTTCAGTTTACTTAATTGTTTTGTATAGTTTTGATAACTGTATTGTGGTTATGTGAGACATTCGCATTAGAGGAAGTTGAATGGAAGGCATATGGGAATTCTCTGTACTATTTTTGTAACTCTTCTGTAAGTCTAAGCTTATCTCAAAATAAAAAGTTAAAAACAATAGTTGGTGGTGGTCTATGCTGATGTCTAAACTGTTTATGGGGCTGGGAAAACTACTAACTAAAAGGTTTTCTTTTTCCCAAAGATAGAGTCATATAGAACAATATAATCACCCTCATTAATGAGAAATCTGAAGAACTCCTATATTTTAAAAATTAACAGAAAATGGCCCTAATATTTTGCATGTTATCTTCCATCCAGACCCGTGTTCTGACTTACAGGTTTGCCATGAGAACTGAACGGGTTATTAAATATAAAGGAGCTAGAATAGTGCCTGGCCCTTTGTAGGCACTAAATCTAAGTTAGCTGTTGTGATGGTTGCTATTATATAAACCACACAGAGAATAATACTTGGTTTTGAAACATTAGGTAACTTACAATTTTGTCATTATACTTTTCTGTACTTTTCAAGTTTGCTTTAATACTTTTATTATAAAAACAATGGGCTTCTAAAAAAGATTTGTACCATATGCTTATATTTTTTATAAAAAAATGCACATACAGTTATATAACTTTCCTCCCTTATTACATCATCGTTTCCCTCAGAAAATGTCCCAAGTTCCTAACACAGAAAAAGATTGCCAGTGCCTGATTCTTCTGTCTTTTTCAGCCTCATTTCTCACTCTCACTGCCTCACAACCCAACCATAATTTCTCTCAGTTACTCAAAATGCTGCTTTCTGTCCCTGCCAAGCCTTTCTGTTGTCTCTTCCTCAGGACACTTTTCTCCCCCTTACTGCCCAGGCTAACACCTCCCCATCCTTCAGATCTCAGGTTACTTGTCTGTGCATTCATTCGCTGATTCCATTCGCACCACAACATTTTATTGAGCTTCTACTTTATGCCAAGACTTGGGGGGGGGGGGTGAATGAGACAGGCAAAATTACTCTAGAATCAAGGTGATGTATTCTTGACAGATGGACAGATTAATCCTTATAAAATTAAAAAATAGAAAAGAAATGTACCTGAGAGTATTATTATTTTTTAAAGCCACATCTGAATACTAAATAAACCATTGCAAAGCATTTTTAGAAACTATAAATTAATGTTTGGGGAAGATGGAAAATAAAATGTAAAATGAATATTACAGGTAAAAGACAGAGGGTGTTTTTTTTTAAAGTAGTAAGATGGTCCTGGGGAATCAAGACTCTGGTGCAGCTAAAATACAGTTGCGAACACATGTAAAAACAATGTCAGAAAAGCTGAATCAAGAAGGAAAACACCTTATAGAAAAAGAAAAGGGAGAAATAGAGGGGGAAATAATATTAGCATATTCTGTTAAACAAATTAATAAGCAATTATAAGTATTTAAGTATTCATACTATGTAAATGCCTTTTGCAAATGAGATTATAGATTTGCTTGCAGACAGTAAGCATGCTAAATAAATGTATGGTGCTATTATTTAAAACAACAATGAGTGGATGATCTTGGCAGCAAGTTTCCGGGATGATACTATCTATAAAGAAATGTGCACTGCGCACAGCATCCCCACAGCTAGCCGGGGGGAGCGAACAAGAGAGAAACAGTTCTGAGCTCTTCCATGGATTGCAACTCACTGGCTTGCTGGACAGTAACATGGTTCAGGGTGAGCATTCGGGGGACAGAATCCTCGAGCTTCAGATTGCTCCACAAAGTTTCTCTGTGGGACCCAGGAAAACTTAAACTGGGACTTAGCTCAAGAAAGTGGCCCTTCATTCTGGTACTTGTACCTATGAGCACGTCTGTTACTCCTGCCCACTCAGGGGCCCTCCTCCCCTTACCCACAGAGCTGATGAAGCGCAAGGGGGAAGCTGAAGGCCGTGTGTTTACATCGGTTCCGTAGGACACAGCAAAATCCGAAATGGATTGCGACCTGCTGGTAATCTTTCACGGAGAACCAAGTGATCATTGATTAAAAATAGCTTTGAACATGTATCACACTTCTATTTCAGGCCTCGTTTTATTTGGAATGCAAATTCTGCTGGAAGCCAGAGCTGCATGAGCAGCAGCTGGAAATCTACTCAGACATTCCAGCCGATTCACGCCAAGCCCAGTTGGCAAAATTAATGCTATTCTTCGGTTTCGGTGAAGGAGAGATTGTTAATTATGCCCTGCTGCCCAGTGGTTTCTACCATGGACACATCTGGACTGAGAGATTCATTCGAAACCCCCAAGTCCACTGCTTCCTGGAGTCTAAACCAAGTTTAAAAATTAATTTGTGAGGATAAGAAGTGGTGCATACACACTGCCTCGCCCACAGACACCAGCAGGCTCCAGTGAAAGTCTGTCCTAGTTTCAAAGGCTCTTTTATGCCTCAGGTGCTCATGTTTTCATCAGTGTTTCCTACCAGTCCCGAAAATGCAGTGTTTGGACAGATTTCTCAGTAAATAATAAATAAAGCACACACGCCCATTCCTGTAGCTCGGGGCTAAGGATTTGTATTTCCAGGATGCCTTCAAGCACCGCAGGCTGCGATATTTTCATCTCTCTGAAAGGAAGGCGGCCTGGGACCTTGCTTGCTTCAAACAGGAAGCCCTTCAAGGAATGTCTGTGCCCTGCATTGAGACACAGCCATTTTCCCTGAGGAAAATTTCCCTCCAAATGATCACTGACTCCTGTTTTGGCAGCAGGAATGGTCTCGTATGAGGTGCATCTTTGAAAAGAAGATTAAAGCAGAGCATCGGTCAAGCCCAGGGTGGCTGTTCAAGTCCTATAGGAGCTTAATTTTAGCCAACTGGCCACTTTCTATTGCATTTTGACCTCAAATAACACAGGTCCCTCACCTCCCTGTGATTCAGGCCATCTTCCCAAGAGGCCCCCAGCGTTCCCAGAGTGGAGAACATCATCAGACCAGGCAGCAGCCCCAGACGGAGACGTAGGACAGGCACACCTTGGAGAGTCAGGTGTCCCCACACGAGGTGCTATCAGAAGCACTGGGAAGCTATGTTCCCTTATCCCCACCCTCCCTCAAACTACCTGCTGACTTAGATTCGTTTTGAATTTGTTCCTTTACACCAAGCCTTTCAAACTTCATCCTTAATGAACTGTTAATGCTCTTAGGAGGGGACAATCATGTTTTATCAGTCACACCTGATGGTGGCTGAGTTCCCAAACTTTTTCTGACAACTGGAATTCTGATGGAGGAAGAAAAGTTAGAATTAGGGGGCAGGGGTGAGAGTGGCTGTCCCTAAAGGAAGCCAGCATGATTAAGAACACTGGAAATAAACTGCACTGGAAACGCTTATTGATAATTTTGCCTGGAACTAACCTTGCTTAGTCCATCCTAATTTACATAAACTACTTGGTTGATGGATCAGTTTTATAAAAATTAGTCTTTAATAAGATCGAGGGAAATCAATCAGCTGAGGAACTTGAAAATTATGGAGAGCAATATATAAGCTTAGTTTTGAAAAAGTTTCTGAGCTGCCAGGGCTGCCTAACACTGTGACAATTAATGCAAGAGATAGCGCAGTTCTGCGGGAACCATTTAAACCACCTGCATTCCTTTCTGATATGGTGCCGGGGAGGGCATTTTTGCCTTAGGCTGGCATTGGAACTAGATCAGGCTGGAGGTCCATTCCAACTGTAAGGTTCTCATTGTTTACTCAGTTATCTCATGGATACACGCGGTTCTGACCAAAGGAGCTGATGCAATTGTGACATCTCAACAGCCAAAGCAGGAACATAGGTGCCCACAACTCACAGAATTAGGAAGTCAGGCCACAACTCCTGTGTACCTCCGTGAACTGCCTGGGGACCAAAAAGGGGACCGCAAACGTATCTGGCCTAGATGGTTCAGAGGCAAGATCGCTGCACAGGGCCCACGGCTCCAGAAGCAGCCTCATCCTGAGCTGCCCAACGCCCACAGAATAGAAGCCGGTAACTTTAGGGAGTGCCTTTTGCATTTCTCTATCATGAGACCAAATGCTAAGACTACGAATGGCACTTCCCACTGGAGTTAGAGATGCAAGTCATGGAAGGGAACGGCAGATTGGGGTCAGATCTGGGGGAAACAAGGTAGAATCCTGATTTACTCAGCATAAAGGTGAAGGGTGGAGCCTAGGTTCAGAAACTGAACGGAAGAAGCATGGTGCCCTGGAAGAGCAGGTGCTTTGGAAGCAAACAGATTTGCATGCAAATCCCAGTTCTACTGAGAGATCTTCAGTGATTTCCTTAAGTTTTCTAAGCCTCAGTTTTCCTCACAGGAAAATGAGGCTAATCATGCTTCTTTTAAGGAATTGTATGAGAATTAAATTAGATAGAATATGGGTGATGGGTAAAAAAGAAAAAGCTAGGCTCAGAGTGAGCTTTCTGTAAATGTTAATGATCCTGCTCCCTACTCCCTGGCTGCAAATTAGAATCACTAGGGAATTTTTTAAACCACTCCTATGCCCGAGACTCCCTTGCCCCGGAGATTCTAATGTAATTAATCTGGGACAAGATTCAGTGATCAGTGTTTTCAAATGTTTTTAAATCCTCCCAGGAGATTCTAACATGTTCCCAAGATTGAGAACCACTGCCCAAGTATATCAGAATGAACATCACCTTTGGATTTGAAATTTTCCACTATGGTTTAGGCAAATATCTTACCTCCCTGAGGCTTACTTTTTTATTATTTTAACAAGGGGAGTAATACTCTGATTTTATAGTATTATTTTGAGTATATTTGAGATCTATTTAATAAAACTCCTAAAAGAAGAAACTGACAATTAGTAGATGCTCAATAAATATTCATTCCTTTTTCCTTTCTTTTCTTGTTATTAGTCAGAAAACATACATGTGCCAAATATTATTAGAATAAATAAGAACAGGCATGAGAGACTACCAGCCAGGCAGTTTTGAAATTAAGATAGTAACTACCTTAGGCAAAACTGTCTTACCTCTCTCCTGCTGGAACATGAGGTTAAACCCTAGGATAGGGGTGGCAAATATGATGTCCATTTACCCCACTCTTCCCTCCTGTGTTTATGGCACACATCACTAATCAATCACAGCACCCTTTCCTATTGAGCTCCTAAGAGGCCTCAAAGTCCTTTACCATACAGCCCTCTCAAGCATACACCAGCAATTAATCAGAGCTGGAATATGTACTGAAACAAATCTGCCATCCTTATCTTGGGTGATGGGCTGCCTTAAGCAGGCAAATTAGGCATATTTCAGAGATGATTAAGTGGGTTCCCCGGTAAGTAGGGAGTGTGTGGCCAGAGATAAAGGCAGAGCCTCATAAGGTCCAACTTTATACCATCTGATCTATACTAAGCTAAGGATCTATGTTTGCTGGCAAGTGCAGGAAATACAGTGGGGAAGTGAGTAAACACCAAGCGAGAAATGAAAGAGCCAGTACCTGCATGTGCTTAGTGTCCTCACAGTGTGCCTACCTCCCACAATTTCCAGAAAGTGCTATCAGATTGTTTTCCAAAAGCCAGATTATTTCTCTAATTTAAGAAACGTGAAACCAACTCTTACAGTGTTTCTTCCCCAAGGTGACAAGCAGAGGCTCTGACGAGAAAGCCTCCATAAAGCTCAAGTCTGTGGGCAAAAGCCCGGCCTTGATGCCTGCAGGCTTGTCACAGCTGAGAGCTTGCGAACACTGAGGCCAGAGGATTGGTGCAAACGGCTGGAGTCCTCACCTGCTGTGCCCACCCAAGGACAGCCAACACTTCTGAAAGTGAAGGCTTCTGCTAATACCTTTATTTATTGATTAAGCCTTTTGCAGGCTGTAAGTGTGTTCCCTTGTTACAGAGCAGCATAGCCCCCGCCGGAAGACATCTTGACGGCTTCGAGCTGATTCCACAGCAGGCACAGGCAATAATTCTGACAGCCTGTTTAAAAGTCTTTTATTTGGCACCTTATAAACTACATAAAGATATATCATTAAACTCAAAATCAACATATCCCCAACTTGATTGCTCTTCATCCGGATCCCCAAAATGCCTGCAGCTTCTTCAAGACCACCCCACACTCGGAAATTGTAATGAAGGCAAAGGGGAAATAGAAAGAGACAGCTGCCTTAACAGTTTCAGCCAAAATATCTTTACTGTGAAACTTTACAAAAATACATGACCACGTAAAAGATATTGATGGGCCCCCTCCCAGGGTTTTTGGAAGGAGGCGTACAAGCAAAGAGTCAGGAGCTTAAGCAACATTAAGTTCAGTCAGTTTGTCCGTGCAGAGGAGCATCCAATTGATACAGCTGAGAAACATCTTCAGGGATCACTAGTAGAACCTGCTTGATACAGAGCAATGGGAAAACAGAGGCCCTCATAGGTTGTGTGACATCTCCAGGATCACATCTGGTTAGTGCGGAGCTCGGACTGGAATCATGGCACCAAATCCAGTGCTATTTAGAACATTTTTTTTCTTCAATCATCACCCAAGGCTATTTTTACCATTGCTTTTCAGAGACAGTAGAAGGGAAGGGAGAGGGAGAGAGAGAGAAAGAGGGAGGGAGGGAGGGAGGGAGGGAGGGAGGGAGGGAGGGAGGGAGGGAGGGAGGGAGGGGAAACATGGATGTGAGAGAGGCACATTGAGGTATATGTGCCCTTGGCTGGAATCAAACCCAGGACGCTTCAGTCCGAGGGCCCAAACTCTAACCACTAAGCCAAACCAGCCAGGGCCTCCAGTGCTCTTTAGATTGCTTCAAGGTTTGTGATTTTTCCCCTTAAGATCTTTAGACTTTGGGAGCTCAATTTATGCTCAGTGTGTATTGAAGGAAATAAATTGTTTAGAAGAGGTGTCACTCCAGATTTCATTTAGGCAAAGTACCAAATAAATACCTTTTATCCCTGTGATCAGTCTTGCAGCCTCTCACAGAATACTTGTCAACAGAGATATTTTGCTGATGCATTGAATCTTACCCAACAAAGGGGAAAAAATCCCTTTCATAAGTCATAATGCATAACGCATATGTTGAGATACGGTTTGATATCCGAATAGACATGCTCTATCCAAAAGAAGGAAAAATTACTGAATGCTAATACTAATGCTAATGTTAGCCTATTACAAGTGTCTCATGCTGTGGCTCTATTCTGATTTGTGCCTTGAGATAAAGATTTAATATCCCTCATTTGAATGACAGTATCTACATATTGGGTTTTTATGGGCTGCAGTATGTTGCTATACTAACATTTCAATGCAGTCACTTCCATCCAGAAGATTTATTTCATCTGAAAATTCACGCACATCACACAATTAAATCAACTTAAATATCAGCTATCTGGGCCACAGTCTATTGTCCTCATGCATGCAACACTCATTTATTGAATGTCGCTGCTGTGCCAGGCACTGTAATAGAGGAAATTGGAGAGGCACGTGACACTGAAGATGAGATTCAAAGGTGTTTGCTCTCATGGAGCTCCTAGACAAGGGGAGAAATAGGTACCTGGCCCAATGGTTACAATGCAACGTGGTAGAGTCTGAGAGCACAAAAGAAGGGAACAGTCATTCAGGGAGGGACCTGGGAATCCACGAAGGCTTTGGAGAGCTGACACTTGAATCAATTCTCACAAGAAACCATTCCCTAGAGAGGAAAGAGGAAGGGTATTAGAAGCAGAAGGACCAATATGTGCAAAGGCTTGGAGATGTGAAGAAGAATGTTTAGGAGACAACTAACAGTTAATTTTGGCTACAAGTTGGAGTGCCAGGAGGCAGGGATGGTGGTAGAGGAGAGAAGCTGAAGTGCAAAGAGTGTACATCAGCCTGGGAAGGGTTTGGGTACCATGCTAAGGAGTTTGGACTTGCTGCTGTAGAAAAGAGCAAGCTTTTAGACAGCATAGTAACATAATCAGATCTGTGTTTAGGAAAGCCAAGTATAGGAGGCAGTTACAATGCTGTGTGGGACAAAGGTCCAGGCAAGAAACAAGAGTACAAGCTATGAAAATCTCAATGACTACGACGGCAGCATCCACCGGCAAAGGACCTCAAGAGGTATCTTCTGATACCCATCTCATTACTAGAAACGTCAGGGCTGGATAACCAGACTAGATCCCTCCCATCTTCTTTCATGCAGCACGCAGTTATTCACAGCATAAAGTTGCCAGATCATTTTCATACGTGAATGAGACATATCTCAGGATGACCTATATCTGATCCTTTCCTCCTACCCCGGCCTAATGACATCACAAAAGTTGTTTACTTTTTTTTTTTTTTTAAACAATCAGTGAGAATGAATCTAGCTGGGTCAATAAGTCTGATTCATAGAGATGACAATGATGTAAGAGGTTTGGGACCTAAGTCTCAAAGCTCCTCCCTTGTAGGTCAAACAAGAAGACACAGAAATGTACTGGCCCAATGGGAACAGAAGTATCAGCTTATTACTAGGCCACCAAGTGTCTAAAATGCAGAGTTCGCTGGTAAGAGCTAGATTGGAGAGAAAAGGTTAAGTTTTAGGATAAATGGGGCCTCTGCTCCCAACCCAAATCTATACCTTGGGCCTGAGCACATAGGCACATCTATGATGAATGGGCACTTGGAACCGACTACAAGTCCACTCGCTCAGCCGTCAGAATGGATGAAGTCTGAAGTGGGCACCAGGACAGAGGGACGGTTACTAACCTGTTTCCCATGAGCAGCCCTGTTCATGGGCTTTCTCAAGGGAAAGGGAGAGGGGAAAGCTCTTAGCTCTTGGGTCCAGGCAGTGAAAACCAAAATGGAAGCATTCATCCTTGTCAGTCAAATGTGGCCAAGGGATGATGCAGGTTCTGACCAATCAGACTGATCAGAAGGTCCCCGTAAGAGGATGGAGAAAGGCCTCCCCCACATGGTGAGAGGGACAGGCATGTTTGGTAGAAGGCAGAGGCTGCCAAATAATGTACAGAATGCCCAGTTAGAGTTGAATATGAGGTAAACAACAAATAATCTTGTAATATAATTATGTCCAAAATATTGCATGGGATGTGCACTTAAAAAATTATTCGTTGTTTATCTGAAATCCAAGTGAAACTGAGCATCCTATACTTTTATTTGATAAATCTGACAACCCCAGTGGAAGAATCTTCCCCCGTGGCATAGATACTCACACCCCCACACCCGAATTGTAATCTGACTTTTAGAAATGGAGAACTTTTCAATCATCCAGTCCATAAGCTTAAATTTATTCATGATGAGAATGAAAGACCCAGACAACTGTAATAACTAGCCCAAAGTCATGCCACTAATTACTGGCAGACCAAGGAATAAAATACATCTGCAGGTTCTATTGTGGTGTTCTCTCCTCTCTGTCCCCCTAAGCCCCTTCTGTCCCTTGGCTCCCTGGCTCCTGAATTACATGAAAATTCCCTCAGGGCAAAGAGAATTATTTTTTAATACCTTCTCCCAATGCCTAGCACAATGCTTTATGAGCCCTGGCAGCACAATCGATACTGCGGAGTGGCAGGCCATGTGGCTGAATTACCTGGGTAACTGCCACCTCTTTCCGCTTCACTCACACCTTCTGTGTCCTATTTTTGTGAGCCCGATTTGGGGGCAGTTGCTAGAAGGTTGGCACAGCCTCTAGCCAGGTGTGAAAATTGCCCTACCCTCCTGAGAGGCCATGAAGTATGACTTTCTGAATAACATAGCGCCTTTGGGATGGATCTTTTCTACTGAGGTAATGGGTTCGAGGAAAGCACAGCTGAGACCTGTGAGCTTTTGCATGAAAGGAAGTTGTATTTTAATCAAGAACGTCAGCTTCCTCCGCAGCAAACCTTAGACTAGAGCCGCCAGCAAAGAACCAGCTGGACGGGTAGGATTTCTTTCACTCCTTTCCCTCGCCTCCCTCTTGTGGACAAGCAGGCACAGTTACTACAATGGACGTGAGCAGGTAAAGAGTCCTTCAACAGCCCCACAGACTGGTAGGTGGATGTCTCTGCCACAGTGGCACTTGTCAGGCCAGCCCTTGATAAATTTGTGAAGTGGGGTGATCTTCACGACCCTCCATCACTTCTCACAATTCACACCATTTCATCTTCTCCTTGTTCCCAGAACCCAGATCACCTCCCCCTCAACACACCCGAACCTCTTTCCACCTCCATCTCCATGTTCCTGACCTCCTTCCACTATAAACCAACCAAGATTTAGGCTTCTTGGAGTCCTTGTGTCCCCGGCAAGCAATTCCTTACTCCTCCAGGAACAAGTTGCATCATTCCAATGAAAAGAGACCACACAGTCTTAAGCAGGATGCTGAGATGCTTCATGATGATAATAATATTTATTTAGTGCTTAATCATGTAAGCTCTTTTTGCTAAGCACTTGATACACATTACCTCATTTATGCTCATAATCTTCACAGTAAACCAATGAGGCAGATCCTATGCTTATGTCCATTTGACAGATGCGGGAACCGAGGTGTGGAAACATTACAGAATGCACTCAAGTTTTTACTCTAAGTGGCAGAACTGGGATTCAGACTCAGAACATTTGGCTACAGACTCCAAAAAGCTGTTTCATGGGACTTGAAACAGAGTAATGAAATAATGAACAGAGTAATGCAGTAATGAAAATATTCTGCATTGTCCAATATAGTGGCTACTAGCCATAAGTAGCTACTTAGTATTTGAAATGTGACTACTGCAACTAAAGTTTTAATTTAATTTTAATTTAAATAGACACAGATGACTAGTGGTTACTCTATTAAACAGCATAACTTAGAACATAACCCCTGTGTTATTCTAGTTACTTGCTTTCCCCTTCCCCACACTCAGACCACATGCACACCCTGGGTGGGTTAGGGATTCTTACTCCACATAAAGTTAAAGTAGATCCTGACTACAAAATTGACAGTGGACTTATGTCCTCTTTGATGCAAGAAGGCAAGGGAAAGTGAATCAATAATAAGAAAGACATGAGCTTATCCCCACTCTGCTAGGGACGAGTGACAATAATTCCTCTGAGCCTCAGTTTCTGCCTTTGTTCAAGGACAGAGCTGAACTCCATGATCTCAGAGATCACTTCCAGCTCTAAGGTTCTGCAGTGGGAAAGTGCCCCACAGAACCCCTCACCAGCTCTCAAGGTGGCACATTGAAAACAAGAATCCCAGATGATGAGTCTGGCACCCACAGCAATCACCTGGAGGAACAGTCAGCAAGCACGCTTGATTGTGCGCATCCAACACCCCACAGTATAGGGGGTTCTTTTTTTAGAACCCTAATCAGAGATTCCATTTTCGTAATTAACATCTTTAGGAATAACTGCAAATGACACATCTGTTCACCATCACCCCCTCCTTGGCAAACTACGTGTTATAAACACAGTCTCTTCAGCTCTGTAAACACTTGGCGCCTGTCCTTTGCTTGCTGCCTCATTCACTCTCCACCTTGGGGCGGTGATAACCCTGGGTGGCCTATCTCTGCATGATCCCATCCCTTCTGCCAATGGCACTCAAACCAGATTAGGATCTGCCTGCAACTACTACCCATTTTTACTGGCCACAGAGCATGAGTTCTTTGATTTCCTACACCAAGATTTCAGAGGATTCACGAAATTTTATGAAATGCTGGGTAAATATACTTGTGCATGTATGTTATGGGGAGAAGGTTCATGGCTTCCATTAGAGTTTCAGTGGATGTCCATGATCCAAAAAAAATAGTTAAGAACCATATGTGATATGATTCCATTTATATGAAGGTACAGAATAGGTAAATCTATAGAGATAGAAAGTAGATTAGTGGTTAAGTCAGGAATGGAGAAGGTGTGCAAATAAAAGGATGGGGGTGATAACTAACGGATACAAGGTTTCTTCTAGGAGTGATGAAAATGCTCTAAAATTGGCTGTGATGGTTACCCATATCTGTGAATATACTGAAAATAAACACTGAATTTTTCATGGGCAAATTGTATGGTATGTGAATTATATCTCAATAAGGCTGTTTTTTAAAAAAAGGATAAGAGCTCAGCCAACTGGCTCAGTGGTTCAGCATTGACCTATGATCCAGGAGATCATGGTTCAATTCCGGGTCAGGGCACATGCCCTGGTTGCAGGCTTGATCCCCAGTTGGGAGCGTGCAAGAGACAGCTGGTCAATGACTCTCTCATCATTGATGTTTCTCTCTCTCTCTCCCTCTCCCTTCCTCTCTCTGAAATCAATAAAGACATTTTTAAAAAATGGTTAAGAACCCCTGCTTTGAGAAAAGGGCCATAGACTGTGGGTGCCCACAGACAGTGAGGCTGGGACCTCTCTGCTCTCAGAAAGCCTTGGGTGGTACAAAACACAGGCCTTTATTGAAATAAAGGCCAGCTTTATATGGAGCCTCCCTAGGGGTATGATTTAATAGAATCAGGAAGGCTCTCTAGGCTAGTATTTCTCAAACTTTAACAAGCATATGAATTACTTGGTGATCTTTCTAAAATTCAGGTTCTGATTCAGTAGTTCTGGAGTAGGAGCAAGATTCTCCTGGTGGTCCAATGAATACAATGAGTAAGACAGCACTAGACCAAAGCTATGTGAGCATCCCCTCACCTCCCCTGGATCCTCCTGCCATCAGCTATGCATAACAACTTAATTTCCTGAGATACAGCCCTGGATACACGTTCTTTCTGACCAGAGCTCTCTCCCCAACTAAATTCTCTGCTCCCTTGCTCTGATGAACTAAGTGGAACAGCTTGGAAACCTCAAATGCCCCTTTTACCCTTCTCCATTAAAGTCTAAGCCAGATACAGGCCCAATTAGCTCATTAGTTTTATTTCCCTTCAGCCCCACACTGGCCCAGTTTTGCCCTTCAGAATGAGGTTGCTTCCCATAAAAGGCACACCTAGCTTGAATACAACTTAGACCAGAAAAAAAAAAAGGTTATTTCCTCTATGTGTCCTAAATGTAAATTTTTTGCTCTTCCCACTAAACGTTTTCTTTTACTTCCCCAGTACTGGAGAAGAGAGCACAGCACCCTGATGCTGATTTTGGACCCGGGGGGTGTTCATCTACAGGGCCGAGGGGGTCAATATGAAGCAGGTTGCCTCAAGGAAGAGGAAGAACTCCTCTGCCAGCCTAATACAAGTAGAACATCGCATATGCTGTAGCAGGGATCAAGTAGCATAGTAGGACTGAAAAAAATGGCCACGATATTTCGCAACAGCTCCCATCAAGGGGTGGAGTCCATCTCCTCACCTTGAACCTGGGCTGGCCCAGTGACACGTATTCACCAAGCAAATGTGGCAGAAGTGTCCTTGTATAAGCTCCAGAGGCCTTGCAGCTTCTTCCCTCTTGAACGGTGCCCTGAGACCACCAGGCAAGGAACCCAGTCTAGCCTACTAGGATGAGAGGCTGTGTGAGAACAAGGCACCCCAGCGACAGCAGGTTCCTTCCACCTGCTGGACCAGTGAATGAGGCCAGCTTGGGCCCTACCCCCCCACCCCCACACACCCCAGTTCAATACAGTCACATGAGTGAGTCCAGGTGAAAACAGTAGAGGCACCACTCAGCCAAGGATCTTTTTTCCATTGCTTTCCAGAGAGAGTGGAAGGGGGGGAAGACCGAGGGAGGGAGAGCAGAGGGAGATAGAGAGGGAGATAGAGAGAGAGAGAGAGAGAGAGAGACAGACAGACAGACAGCGGGAGAAACATCGATGTGAGAGACAGATGGATTGGTCGCCTCCCGCTCACGCACTGACGGGGGCCGGGGATTGAGCCTGCGGTTGAGGTATGTGCCCTTGGCTGAATTGAACCCTGGACCCTTTAGTCCACAGGCCAACACTTTAACTACTGAGCCAAACCGGCTAGGGCAAAACTATTTTTAAATGCACAGTTTAATAATTTGCTAATAGCTAGCAAAACTGAAGAAAAGCCTGCCTTGTAACCCAACAATTCCATTCTCAAGTATAGACCCTGAAGAGAAAACCTCACACATGGGCCTGAGGAGACCTCCACAAGAATATGTGTTGCAGTGTTGTTTGCAGCAGAGAAAAACAGGTTTGTCAATAGGGTAGAGTGAAATAAATTTGGAGTTATTCATCCAAAGCAATACGATGCAGCAGTTAAAATAATTGAACAAGATCTATTAGTAGCAACATGGGTAAATCACAAAATAATGTCCAACGTAAAAAAGTTCTAAAAGGATACATATAGACTAGACTAAAAGGTTAAAATTAAAAGCCCGCCCCCCCCAAAAAGTACTACATATTCTTTCTGCATATATATCTATATAGTAAAAGTAATTTTCATAAACAAAAAAGATAAATTCTAATACTATGATAGCAGTTCTCTCTGGACAGAAAGAGAAAGGAATAAACAGTGGGGTAGAAGTATGGAGATTTAGCTATACTGCAACATTTTATTTCTTAGAAAGGCAGGAAGAAGGGGAAGAAGGGAACCAGTGCTCATATGGCAAAATGGCAGCTCTTAAATGTTGGCTGGCACACGAGTATCAATTATATTCTTTTGCACAGTTTTTTCTATGTCTAAATTATTTTCTTTCTTTAATTTAAAAATGACGGACAGCTCGCCAGCAAAGGGACTTCACCCCCTCTGCTGCGGTGCCTATTCTTAGGAACAACCTGGGTTTATTAATGACCAGGGTGCAAGTAAGTGCATCCTCAGAGTAAACGCTAATCCACAAGTTGTTTTTCCTCGGCATTACATTCATGCAGTTGCCCTTGGTTTCCTTGGGAGGACACTAGCCCCAGGGGACGCGATAAGAGAAAAAGGGGGAAAACATGAAACCAAGCCCTTGTAAAACACGAAGCAACACTTACTCTGTTAGAACCCACTTTGGAATGCTGTGTTTCTGTCACCTCGGGCATTCTGATTCATTCTGAGCATCTCCTCCAGATACAAGTCATTTAGCCAGCTGACAGGAGGAACAATTACTGCCGGCTTAAAAGATTGGTTGATTTCTCCTGCGTCTACTTGCCCGCAGTTCTGGCTCTCTGACAAATCAAGTCAGATCAATTTGTACCCTAAAGAGTAAATGGGAGGATGCAATTATTTTCTGGTTCAATAGAAAAGCATTTCATTTTCAAAGGGCTGCTGTATAGCATTTCTTTTGAGATTCACTAGGAATGGGTCAGGCCCATAGAGAGTAAATGATGGGTTCTTGGGGACACAGCTCAGCTTTGCTTCCTACTAAGCTTTGAGAACAGAGGCAGGACATAGGGGTGAACAGAAAGCAGAGGCAGGACGTGGGGGTGAACAGAAAGCACCCCACACTGAGAGGAAAGGCTCTACATATTCTGTTGTTAGTTCGGGCGGCTGTAACAAAAATACAATAGACTGGATGGCTTATCAACCACAGACATTTCTCACAGTCTGGAGGCTGGAAGTCTGAGGTTAAGGTTGCAGGTTGCTCTAGTCCAGGTTGCAGACATCTGACTTCTCGTATCCTCACATGGCAGAAAAGAGAGCTAGCTAGCTCTCTGGCCTCTTTTTATAAGGGCACTAATCTTCTGAGGGCTCCACTCTCATGACCTCACCCAAAGGCCTCACCTTCAAATACCATCACATTGGGATTGGGGTTTCAACATGCAAATTTTGGAGGAACACAAACATTCAGACCATTGCACCCATGTTTAAGGAGTATTTTCTTTGCCTCATCAGAAGCAGTGAGTCTTCTAAGAGTTAGAAAATATGCCAAGGATTCAAGAGACTGAAAACCTAATTCTACTGGCAGTCACATCAAGATCTAGAAAATTACCCCTGAAATAAAAAAACACACAAACAAAAGCAGAAATAAATTTCTAAAGAACAAGAGGGAAACAGAGGTAGGAAAATATTAGAACCAGTAAGGTCCTTGACATTCTAATGCCCTTCCCTTGCCTGCTAACAGATGGCTGGGACACAACATCGGGGGTTGGCTCCAGGTTCCTGTGACTGAGGGCTTCCCCTGTGGGCTCTGCCTTCTCAGATGTTATCTAACGCTTGAACTCAATCTTCAGGGTCAGATTCAACTGCACTCCTGCACGTTTCCACTCCCTCACCCCACAGGCATTACAGTTCACACGGAGGAGTTGGAATAATGCAGCACAAACACACGGGCTTTGGAGACAGGCTGCTTGGGTTCAGTTCTCAGCTTGGTGGTTTATTAGTTGTAAGACCTTGACAAACTACTTAAGCTTCAATTTGCTCAACTGTAACACAACAGTAATAGCATCTTCCTCATAGGATTGTTGTTAGAGGAGATGGTGGGTATAAAACTCTTAATACAGTATCTGGCATCGATCAAGCACTCTACAGATGCTCATTATGATTACTGTTGTTCTTATCTACTGCCTTGGCTACTGATGCTAATCGGTTTCCTATGAAGGACTTGGAGATTTTAAATCCACATTTTAGTGGGAATGTGTCTATTACGTGAGCATCAGATATAACAATTTTAGTGGGTCTGTCCCTAAAGGTGAGGCAAGGCTTCCTCTGAGCCATTCCCATTTATCACAGAATTGTCATCCTTTCTTATATTGATCTCCACGGCAATCAGATATTGATTCTTGCTCCCCATCTCTACAGCACTCTACATGAGGTAAGCTTACTCATGAGCACAATAGTGTAGCAATGGACAAGAAGACAGAAGGCAAGAGTTCTGTTTCCTCCTCTGGAAGTAACCAGTTGTGTGTGAGCGATTTGTTTGTCATTTCTGTCTTGTGGTTTCCACATCTGGAAAGTAAGGATCATTTTTCATGCTTTATTTACTTCCCCGGGTTATGAAAAATTGAAAAATGAGTGTTCACTTATAAAGAGTAAGGAGGAAAAAAGCGCAAGAGACCATTGTTGGTTGATCACCTTTATTCTAACACTGAGGCCCCTGAATGTACAAACCCAACAGAGTCTTACATGGTAACTCCTAGAATGCAGGAAGGACACCTGCTTTAACAGGCCTTATATTGTGAAAAACATATTGCAATAACAAGGGACTTCATAAATACTGTTGATAATAGTGGATCCCTGAGTAAAGTTTAAAACTTTTCAATATAAACTGTAATTTCTATCTGTAAACTGCTCATTGCTGCCACATATTATATAAACTTAGCAAATTAAAAGCCTTCTATCCTAAAATTAGAAATTGACCCTGCACAGTTTCTAGTTGGTTCCTTTATTGTATTTGTATCTGATTTTAAGTATTTTATTTCCATAAAGGAATGCTAAGGGACAAATAAATTTTCAGTTTGTTTCTTTTTATTTCAAAAATACACTTGTAAAAAGTATTAACCAACCTTGTGTTTTCTGGAGATATTTTGAAAGTCTCTAGAATTGTAGCCAAGCCCATTAAAGCTTTGTCTGCAACAGGAAATAGCTTCAACTTACAAACATTTTTTTATGTTTCTGTTAAGACTGGGCTAATACCTACTATTATTGTTATCTGCTGTGCTGTCACATCAGAAATGATGCTCACAAAGTAAATTATAAATCGTTTATTTTCAACAAGCATTTCTGGCTGCTAGAGACTTATGAGCACCCTGCTTCATATCCTTGAGCAATTTGGAGATGATTAACCACCACTCCTGCTTAGAGGATACAAATATAGGAAACTAGGGAAAATGCATTTATTGATATTAATGGGAGTTATTTCCAATTTATTTTTTTTTTAAAGCATGCAGTTTCCCTAGTTATGGTGAGACCAGAGCTCTCAGGCCCTTTTGTCCCAAGGAAGTCACTATGTCCTCAAGCACATTCCTTTGTTCATACTGTTTCCTAGGCCTGGATGCCCCACTCCTCCACTATTTCTATATCTGTCAAAATCCTTTCATATGCCACCTACTCTTTCCCATCCCAATCCAGCTCCTCTAAGCTCTCATAACCACACGCTGGTATCTCTGCATAATGCTTATTCTCCTTTGATTTTTAAATCTTTGTCTATCTCACGCAGAATTTTGTTTGTTAAGGACTGTGACCCATGTCATTCAGATCTCTCTTTCTCTTTCTCTCTCTCAATTCAAATGCATATACAGCACCTACACGATGCTTTGCACATAGTAAACACAAAACAAATATCAATTAACAGATCATAAGAGTCATAAGGTACTCATTCAATAAGCATCTAGTAAGGGCTTTTATGTGACAGGGCTGTACCAGATTCTAAATTGGAATGGGCATAACAGGATAAATAAGACATAGTCTACTGGACACAGACAATAGCGTGGTGAAGGCCTGAGGCGGGGGAGGGAAGGGAGGGGATGTGGGGTAGAAGGGGTCAATGGGGAAAAAAGGGGACATCTGTAAAAGTTTCAACAATAAAGATGAATTTTTTAAAAAAGATACAGTCTAGCCATACAAATGGCCAACAGATATAATAAAAACTACTCATCTGCAGTAGCTATTAGGAAAATGCAAATCAAAACTACAATGAGATACCACCTCATACCTGTTAGAATGGCTGTTATCAACAAGACAGGTAATAGCAAGTGTTGGAGAGGTTGTAGAGAAAAAAAAAAAACCCATTCACTGCTGGTGGAATGTAAACTGGTGCAGCCACTAAGGGAAACAGTATGGAGGCTCCCAAAAAATTAAGAATAGAGTTACTATATGACCCAACAACCCCTCTTCTGGGTACCTATCATAAAAACGTGAAAACTTTTATTTGCAAAGATATATGCACCCCTATGTTCATTGCAGCACTGTTTCCAATAGCCAAGATTTGGAAATAACCTAAGTGGTCATCAATGGATGACTGGATGAAGAAGCTGTGGGACATATACAATGGAGTACTAACTACTCAACAATAAGAAAACATGAAATACTGCCATTGCAACAACAGGGATGGGTCGTGAGAAATCATGCTAAATAAAGTCAGTCAGATAGAAAACGTTAAGAACCGTATGATTTCACTCATATGTGGGATATAAAACTGAAAGCAACAGATAAACAAACAAGAAAAACAAACAAACAAAACCTCATAGACACAGACAACAGTGTGGTGGCTACCAGAGGGAAGGGGCTGGGGGCAGTGAAGGGCAAAGGGCAAAGGGGGTCAAATATATGGTGACGAGAAGATTTTATTTTGGATGGTGAGCACACAATGCAATAGATAATCTATCATAGAATTGTACACTTGAAACCTATATAATTTTATTAACCAATAAAACATTGGTCACCCCAATATTTATATTTTGCCACCCCAATAAATTTAATTTAAAAAAGAAAAAATGACCCAAAGGTATAAAAATAAAATTGTAAGATAAATTTTTTAAAAAGACAGCCTAGAAGGAAACAGCCATGCCAATAAAGATAAAAACACATTGTGATAAACGCCCTGATAGAAATATTCAAAATAATATAAAAGCACAAGAGAGGGAGAAAGTCCAGACAAACTTCCAAAAGAAGCAAGCTTCGAGCTTCCAGTTAAAGGGCGAGAGGAATTCACCAGGTGGCAGGGGTGTGGTGGGTGTGGAAGGCATTAAAAGAAAAAGGAATTGGTTATGAAAAAATCATTGAGGTGTGAAAAGAATAATGGTTGGGGGGGTGGGGGGGGTATGTGATTGGAGCATCTGGCATGTAGTGCTGAGTGTGGGGCCATCGGCTGCAGAGAGAGGGAGCCAGACTGAAGTATTTTCAACGCCAAGAGAAGGAACTGGAGCTTGACGGGCAGGCAGGAGGCCTGTCTCAGGTTCTGCAGCACAGGAGAAAGTGGATCAGACCGGGGTTTTAGAATGACCCTGCTGGTGGCTGGCAGTTCAGATGACCTTAGCTCTTGGCCCCTGTTGTCATTTCCTGCCCCTGATGCTGGTATTTCACTACTCCCCGGGGAATTTAGAGCAAATGATGGTGAGTTCTCAGGAACTGCTAATTCCCTTTAATGCTTCAGTATAAACCAGTCACCGTCTCAGAATATAAATTTACTTTTGCATACTTTCACGTAGGCAAGCACAGTACAAAAAAAATCTGTTAATTAGTGTTGGTCTTAAAGACTAACAGCATTTAATTCCCCCTCCCCCCTTGCAATAGCATTGCCTCCACTAGGAGTCAGACAGGAGGGAAACGGAGCAAGTGAAAGGTATGAATAAAGCAATCGGAGTAGCTTAATTAAGTGAAACTCTGCCAGCTGCTGTGAATGGGATCCACAGCCTTATTTGGTTTGTATTTTAAATCATCCTTTGCTGAGAAAGAGAAGAAACGTGCCTAGTAAGAATCTTCCTACACTCCTTCACTCTCACGCACACTTTTAGGTAAACTACATTTAAATGGAATCATTTTTCAGATGACCAGTTAGAGGCAACGGGAGCAGCTGGCAGTGACCCTCTGATCCTTGTTAACAGCGCCTAATATGCTTCGTGGATCCTTCAGGGAGTGGAAATATCCTAAAGTTTCCAAAAATGGAAGGGGAAATGGGGGGAGGGGATGCTCTAATTCTCAATTGGTTCCGCCACCCTTTGGCTTGTATTCAAGAGCAGGGAGGGGGCGAGATATGAGCTAAGAACGCTAATTTCCCAAATACCATGTTCTGTTTTTTAGAGCGATAACCTTTAGCAGCCCAGAATGCAAAGATCTTGTTCCAAATAGCCAGTTTCCTTTTTCCAGTCCTTTGAAGGGAAACAATTAGCCTGTTCATTTTAACTGATGATTTATCTCTCACCAGTGAGAGCAACAGTTCAAGTTTGGACTTGGAAGTTCAGACCTCCCAGGTTCTGATCTTTGATCCACAACTTTCCATGTGATTTGGGACAAATTACTTACCCTTTCCCTCCAGGTCTTAATTAAGTCCCTCACCTGTAAATGGAGGTAAAGAGAGCATCTACCTCAGAAGTTGTGAAGTAGTAAAATAAGGGATGTATCTAGCTCAGAATAAGGACCTTGTAATGTTAGCATCATCAGCAAGTATCGGCAAAACCTTACTATCTACTACCTCCAGGAACCCTAGTTAGTGTGAACTGGTTTATTACATGGTTTTTGAAATAGAGTTGTAGAATCTGAGTTGTAAAAGAGCCAAAGAACACCAAATTCAACTGTTCTACTCTTCAGAGAAGGAAATTGAAGGTCAGTGATCTGCCCTTGAGCCCTTGCCTCTTCAGCAGCCAAACTGGGACCAGATCCCTGGGTCCCTGGTTCTAGCTAAGTGCCCTCTCCATGCTTTTCTCTGTGAGAAAATAGCCTGAAACCACAGAAGGTCACTGAGCACCTGAGAAGCTGGTGGTCGGTTTGCCATGCAGCTCCTAGACAGAGCTCAGCTTAGGATTACGGTGACCAGCTATCTGACTCTTCTAAAAACTGAGGGGGTTCCTGGGATGCAGCACTTTTTGTTCTAAAAGCAGGACATTCCCAAGTAAACTGGGCAGTTGGTCACCTTTCTTAAGGCAAACCCTCAATAAGGATTTATTGAATATGTGAATGAATAGCTCCTGGACACCAAACAAGTTCTCTGTATAAGGGTGGCTGGTTCACTCTGGGAAGGGGAGACACATGAGAAAGAAAGGGTGGGTCTGGCCCCTTTTGTCAACAGTGGGAAGTCTGATTTGCCAGAGAACAGTATCTTCTTGGTTATAAGGAACATGTCTCAAAATGGATCCTTAGTGAGAAAAGAAAAACTGAAAAGTAAAGATGAACCCTGATGGACTTTATCCAAAGGAGAAAAGCAAACGGTTAACCAATGAAACAGCCACAGCCAGGGTGCAGGCTGGCCCTGGTTCATTTTCCCTGGAGGCCCTGTCCTTGCCGAGGGCTGGGAATGAGGCTGAGGCTCTCCCTTAACTGTGGGGACAAACACCAGCATTGCTTCAGGGCAGAGAGACGCACCAGGTCTGCACTTCAACGGCCGCATGGGATGGGAGACCCTAGAAGAAGGGAAAGCTACAACCCTAGAGAACTAACACTGTATGGGAGAGAGAAATGGAAGGACAGAAGGAAAAATACAGCTAGCCAGCCCTTTTCGGAATGATTAAAGGATTCTTACGCTGTGAGTCATAGCCAGCCTAGAAAGACAGGAAGTACAAAGTAATATTTTAGGACCCAAGAATGTGCTGTGCGTACACAGCCGTCACTGTCCCTCCAAAACAACATGGTGTTTCCCTGAAATCTAGTGCTGTGTTAAACTAGTAAAATAAGCGCCCCTCTGCCACAGTTTATACAAAACTACATATTAGCAATATGGTCTTTGGTCAGTCAGTGGCTAGACTCTGAAACATGTGAAAGATATTTAGTCTTCTTTTAATAATAGTAGTTTTCTTCACAAACTTTGCCTGACGGTGAGAGAGAATTACCATGCCCACTGGTTATTTTTAATTCCTTTTTGGAAAATTTCCATTTCCACTAAACACTTGTCAGGTGACCGTGGGAAAATCACAACCCCTCTCTAGACCTGAGGCTTCTGCTGGACTTGGCGAATTACAGAGCTCATTCTTGTTCTTCCATTCAGTTCTACAACAACCGAATAATAGAAATAGTTCACCTACACTCTCAACACAGCACTGGGGCTCTGGCTAGTCTTAGACTGTTCTTAGAACTTGTCATCTGTAACAAATCCAGAGCAAAAAGAACAGGACAGGTTCCTGGAGCTCCTAGAAGCTGGGTTTAGGAGCCCAGCAGCCAGACTTGCCAAAATTAACCAGACCAACTGTCCAAACACCAGCCATGTATAAAGGGACAGAGAGGTTGCTGTCAACCTGGTCCTCACCCGATAGCTTTACTTGTTTCTGTTGCCAATTCATGCACAAGTTAATAGAGCAGCTGGGATCTCCTTCCTCAACAGGACTAGGATATGGATACCTTCAGTATAAAATGAACTAGCTAGAAATACACTTGTCGTTCATTCCCACCCCCATCAACAGTAAACTTTTTCTGAGCTGCCACTATGCTAAGCAGGGCAAAGTGTAGGAAACATTTAATAGTAGATGAAATTAGCCTGAGAGATTCCCTCCATTTCTCTTCGAGCACCCCGCCATGATTTTGGCTGTGCCAATTACCCCCTGCTGCCCCATGGTCAACAGGTCACCACAACCTGGGCACTCAGCTAGAATTGCCACTCCCATGGTATGAAGCTCTAGACCTTTCCAGAACCGCGTCCTTCTTTGGAGTTACCTCTCTCTGTCCCATTTTGTTGTTGTTGTTGTTGTTTTTTCAGGACCTTTATGGCCAATAAACTAATAAATCTTAGTTAATTTATATACTAGAAAGGGCCCCTGGTATGCCTGTACTTTATGGCCTTCACATTTGTAAAACATAGAAGATATATAACAGGGAAACCAGTGACTCATCCACTTTACTTACAAATCCTGCCCAGGCAGAAACCAGCCTGCGAGCAAACCCATGAGCAAATGGTTATTTCTCATAGAAAGAGAAGAAAAGGAAACAAAAAGTTATTGAATTCCAGTAGCACACCAAACATTTGACACACTCACTTAGTTTTCACAACCCTTTGAGAGATAATGTACGTCACGCTTTCTGGTTGCCTCACACCTTTTGTGCATTTTGCTATGTTTGTGGAGCTCCCCGTCTTATGAGTCCTGTCTCCCTAAAGTCAAGTCAGAAAATGTGCTTCCCCAGAGACCTTGGCAGCTCGAACACAGGCACGAAGCCCAGGATCTGCCACGAAGATGTACGCAGGCAACAGTTTAATCAGAAATAATGAACCAATGCAAGGAGGCAATGCCTGGGGCCCATTTGCTGACAAGGGTGGTTGCAGAGGCATCCAGTTTTCTGGGGGACCAGTTGTTGTAAGATCAGTCCCTGGCTCAGAGCCCCAGTGCTGGCAGAGTTGCAGTGGAGTGTGAGTTCCTGGCAGCCAGTCCATGCTCTGGGGGAAAGCAGGGTCAGCAGATGCCTTATTGGGTCCCTTCTGCAGCATAGTTTCAGGCCTTGACCCCAGAAGCTTAGCCTCAAGCCTGCTTCTCTAGCCCTCCTACTGCTTTGTGAACTAGTCCATATCTTTTTTTGCTTAATCAGCTAAAGTCAGCTGCTGTTGCTGATAATTAAGAGCCCTGAGTGTATAAGTATTGCTACTATCCCTTCTTACTGAATGGAAACCAAAACTGGAAGATAAGAAACTAAAATGAAAAAAGGAAAGTTAAGTCACTTGCCCCAAGGACATACAGCTCATAAGTAGCAGAGGCAGGATTTGAACCCAGGACTGTCCAAAGATAACGTTGCTGTTGCTTCCAATATATTAACTGGAAAAAGATCAGGGAAAGAGCACCTACATGGGGTAAGGTAGGGAATGGTCCTACCGTTTCCACTGACTAGATACATTTGAGTTGGGACACCTTTTTCTCTCTACTTGCGCTCACTTTCCTGACTTAACTGTGCCAATAAACATATGGGTGATGCTAAAGATAAACCAGCACCACTCATTTCCATTGCTACCTTCAAATATTGCTGTTCACAGTTGGTAAGGGATTGGACCACTCTCTGTGGATTGCTGAGTGGGTGGCCAAATGTTGGGGGTTTGTTTACCATTGCTTTTGATGAGTCACAGAGAGTTATGCATTATTCATAAACTTTAGGTTTGAAGAAAGTTCCCTTGTGCAATTTCTGCTCATTGGCTCCACCAATCCAAGATTGAAATAAATACCATCAGATAATGACATATATAGCCCAGCCTGTGCTTTCAAACTGTGTGAACTAATGCCCAGAGAACCAGAGAGAGAGGCTGGAAGAGAAGATTTTAATTCAGAGTCCTACCAGGTATATTAAAAAAAATAAAGACTGGGCATATTGATAGATAAATAATAAATTGGAAATAATCTACTAGGCACCTGCACATTTCAATATCCCTTAAGATGAAAAAAGATACCAGGCAGACGCTGAGAGCGGCTCCAACCACAGTGTGAAGGAGTAGAAACCTGCCTTAGAGCTCTCAAACTCCCACTTGTCCACCCCTTATTCCTAACGGTGCTCTCACCCCCTCCCAATACCTGGACTAAACCTTCTCTCCAAACTCCACTCAAAAACCTACTCGTTCTCCTTCAGAGCAAAGCACAAATGACTGATAGCAATTTCAAGAACCACTCCTTCCACAGGTATTTGCACTTAAGCTCAATCAAAATCTTAAGTAAAGGGATCACATTTTGTAGCGGACATCAGTTGTTCATAGTTGCCGCAAAATCAGTTTTTGTACTTCATTCCAAAAAAAAAAAAAAAGTATTCTTTGATATATATATTTAAAAGTAGGCAACATGCCATGGTGGTTAATTTTGTGTTCATTTGCCTGGGTCACAGGGTGCCCAGATATTTGGTTAAACGTTCTTTTCGGGTGGGTGTCTTTGAGGGTGCTTCTGGATGAGATTAGTTAGCATTTGAATTCATAAACTGAGTATACTGCCCTCCCTAGGTGGGTGGGGCTCATTCAATCTGTTGAAGGCCAGATTGCTGACTATAGATTTTTGAGATCTCCTGGCATCCAAAATTATGTGAGATAATTCCTTCTAGTAAAGACAGAGATGGGAGGGGAGGGGAGGGGAGGGGAGGGGAGGGGAGGGGAGGGGAGGGGAGGGGAGGGGAGGGGAAAGATCCTAATGGTCTGTTTTTCTGGAGAACCCAGACTAATTACTCATATAAAGTACTAGGAAGTAATGAATAATTGAGGACCTCCCACCCAACCCCAAAGGTAAATTGCTATTGCTCTCACCTTTCCTATTCTCCAACCTTTTTACCAGATGTCCAAAAGCATTTTGAACACTTTTTAGCATTTTGATAGTCCCCCACTCTGTAGATCCTGCCTTCTCAAAAACAAATAAATAAAACATTGTATTTCCCAGTCTTCTTTGTGCTAGAGTGCCTAGGGTGATTTTGATTCCGCCAATCAGCACCCATTTTAGACCAATTCAGAACTAAGTTATATAGGATATGTGAATAGGAGGCACTCATATTTCAAGCATGAACTGGCACCAGCAGTGTGGTGGTTTCCTGGTCATAGCTGACGCTGTAGCTCTCTTAGAAAGTCACTTTGGAATGTGGAAGTGCACAGTGGGGTTATTCTCAGAAGCTCACCTTGAGTCTGTTTCTTTAGCCTTTGTATTGATTCTTTAAGTTCTTTATCTCTTAATAAATTCCTTTCTGCTTCAAGTAACTAGAGGAAAATTCATTGCCTGCAACTAAGGAACTCTGATCAATACAAAAACTGGACAATAAGTGATGGCAAACAGACTTCAAGGGCATGGACCCTTAGATTCGCTATCTGCGCAGGTTGGGTTTGAAGTGAGTGAGTAGTTGGGTATCATTAAATGAGGAGACACTAGTTACCCATGTTATATGAGGTGGTAGAACAGTAACTTAAATGATTATCTCTTATCATTTGAAATAAAGTATCTATTGAAGCCAGAGTTTTGGCTTCCCTTTTAATTGCTTCCCCACAGACCCCAGGAAGTGGGGGTAAGGAATACAAGAAGTGTGGGTTGGGATGACTGCCCCTATTAGCATCATTGAGCTTTTAAAAAGAAAAAAACAGACTAGAGAACTTAAATTCTCAGACCTAGGTATTGTTAAGAAACAGGGAGCTCATAGGAGTACTCCTAAATAATTTTTTTATTTCTTATAGTCATGGGGTTGTCATGGACAAAAAGCAAATGCAGAGTCAGAGCTGGCCAGTTACTGAATTTCAAAGTAGCTTGAATTCAAACCCAACCTGGTCAGATAGCCAATCTAAGATTCCATGTCCTTGAAGTCTGTCCTAAGTAGATATCTTCTGTGAAAGTCAGGGCATTACTTGGGAAAGAGGGGGCTACAAGAATTAGAATGAGCATTTGGGAGGATCTAGATGACTCTGGGTACCCTCAAACCTCACTGCACCTTCCTCCCCAAAAGAAGCAGTCCCTCCTCCCATGTCTGAAGATGCTCATCTGGCCCAGCTCAAAGACTTTTTAATGACCTCATTTGAGACTGTTACATTCACACAAATTCATTTTCCTCATGCCCTAACCTGTGACCCTTTATCCCCTCCAGACTTATAACTAGTTCCAGATCCAACATGCCCATAGGGGCTGATTTAAAAAGTCAAACATGGAAGAAAAAAATTCACATGCCAAAAGAATTGCAAGATTTTGCTGAAATTAATATTGGCGGAAACTTGGAGAATATATTCAGTATTCTACCAGAAACATAATTTTATGTGTCAAATTATTGGCATGGATACACTAACCAGAGATTCTGGGTTCAGTCTTAGCATCAGCCCATTGTTAACTTGGTTAATTGACTTAAACCTGGATTTCACTGTGGCCTGTTGCTGAAGGAAGTTAAAATGCCAAGACTGCAGAGATTAAGAGAGATAAGATGTTGGAATGGATTTATCATATACTACATCTAACATAGACCAAAAAGAAGCCCAGAGAACAATCCCCCTCCTGAGGCATTGAGGAAAACATTGATGAACAACCAGAATCCTTGAAGAATGCTTTGGTGAATTTCTTCTGTGCTGTGGGGATGAAGGTGAGAGATAATGCTATTGAAATTGATTCCCTGATTTTAGCAGGTTTGGTGGGTACACAGAGGGGCAGACACTAAATAATAGGATTTAACTGCCAGAAACAGAGTGGATGTGGTTATTAGAATAGCAGAATGGTTTGACTCGTAGGGATCTTTGGTAGTGTCTAACTGATCATGGTGTTCCTAAAACTGAACTAGATGGGCAGCCTGCAAAGGATGTACATGACCTGTATAACTGAAAAAATTCTAAGCCTGGTGAACCTAAACTTAACTCACCATATCTGACTTAATTCATCACTACAGAATCCTGGCCTGTCTTCCAATAGCCAGACTCAATTCAGTGAATGAAAAGGGAGAAACCTTGAGGAAGGGTGTCATAAGAACCTATGAAAATCTTCCTCTATCCCTTCACCAAATGTACCTGCATACATTTACCAAGGTAGTTATGTACCAGAGAAAGAGAAACACCTATGCCTTTCATAAATTTTTGGACATGATTCTGAATTTGTGCTAATCCCTAGGGATCCAGAATGTCACCGCCCCAACCCACCCCCACTCAGAGCAGAACCTTCTCTGTGAGGATCCAGTGATAAATGGAGTTTGAGTTCAAGTCTATTTCATGGTGGGCATAAAGTTTCTGTTAATCTAGCCTCTGGTTATTTCTCCCAGTTCCTAAATTACAGTTTGAATGGATAAGTCCAGTAAATACCAGAATCTCAAATTGGCCTCATGACCCAAAGTAAGCACTACTGAGACTGCAACTTCCTAACAAAACAGTAAACCGAAAGCAATGCTACATTTTAAAGAGAATTCTTGAAATTAGTGTCATCATTTTTAAAAAGTAAAGGAGTGTTGAGTTTTATTATGTCCCCATTTAACTTACTTGCTTAACATGTGCAGTGAACAGATGGATTTTAGAGCATGATCATGGATTATCAAAGTCTTATTCAGTAACTTCTGTTGTTTATACTCTTCCTAAAGTTGTCTGTACTGGAGAAAATTGGCACAGCTCTGTCCATCTAGTATTCAGTTATTATGCAAATAATTTTTTTCTATTCTAATAAGCCTAAAATACAAGAAGCAGTTTGCTTTCACCTGGCAAGGACACTTTCATATCCTGCCTCTGAGCTACATCAATTCTCCATTCTCTTCTTTTAAATGTGAGAAAAATGACCTTCTGTCTTGTTTAAGCATTATTATTTCTGGTCTGCTACACTAACAGCTAAACAAAATTCCTAACAGAAATATGGACCATGTCAAAATTCATACCATAGTCAATGGATATGGAAGGAAGGATTTGGGGCCATTTGGGCCTTTGCTCTTTAATAAATGCCCAAGAATAAGAATTTAGAGTCAGATTATTTTTCTCAAAGGCTATTAGGTTTCCTTTTTTTTTTAAATAGCCATGTAGTATTCCATTGTGTAAATGCATCACAGCTTTTTTATCCACTCATCTACTGATAGGCACTTGGGCTGTTTTCAGATCTTGGCTATTATAAGTAACACTGCAATGAACATAGAGGTGCATACATTCTTTCAAATTAGCGTTCGGGGATTCTTAGGATATATTCCCAGAAGTGGAATCGCTGGGTCAAAAGGCAGTTACAATCGAATACTATGCAGCTGTAAAAAAGAAGAAATCTTAACTTTTGCGACAGCATGGATGAAACTGAAGATTATTATGCTAAGTGAAATAAGTATAGAGAAAGACAAATTTGTCAGAGAAAGACAAAGACCATGTGATCTCACCTATATGTGAAATCTAATGAGCAAAATAAATTGATGAACAAACTAGAAACAGAGGCATGAATAGGAACAGACCGACAGCTGTCAGAGAGGAGGGGGGACAGAAGCACTGGATGAAAAAAGGTGAAGGGATTAGCCAAGGAACATATATGCATAACCCACAGACACACCACAGTGTGGTGGTGGCCGGGGGGAAGGGATGGTGGGGGCTGGATGGATGTTGGCAAAGGGAGGAAAATTAGGACATCTGTAATAGTGTCAACAATCAAGTTAAAAAAAATCATGAAGAAAATAAAACAGTAAAATAAGTCAAATGTATAAAATAAAAATTTTAAGAGGCCATGAGAAAGACTCACTTAACAGTTCACACGCTGTTGGTCCACATGCAGTCAATTTGCTAGATAAACCAAACACTCGTGTTTTTTTAAATCTATTAAAGTGGTGGGTCTGCCGAATTGACTGTGGGACTGACAAGTCAATTCTAACCAACAGCCCTGAATAGGTTCAGCCTGTGAGACTCAACTGTGTTTAACAAAATGTTCTCATTCCCACCACACAATAGCAATTTTTTAAGTTTCTTTTTTAATGTAGATATAGCCACAGACCCATTCCTTTCCTCTTGGTTCTGGAACCAATACAAAATTTGCTAGTTTGACTGAAGGCATAAGCTCTCTAGACCTCACTAGTGAAAGAATAATAACACTACACTCACTATAAATTCCATCAGTAGAGGAGTTATGAAGATGAATGAGGGCACATGGGGCCAATTTCCTGTTTTATGTAAATCTCAGACAAAGTCAAAGTCGCACAGGATTAGAACCATAGGCAATGTTTTTCAGATTCCCAGAAGAAAGTCACTTTATCAACGTAAACTTGGCACAATTGTGAAACATAACAGCATCCATCTTATCAGCCCATTGACTTACTGTAGTAAGTTGCGGTATTTTCCTTATTACGTTATGCCCAGAGCCTTAGAAAGATTAATGTTACAAGTTAAGCAAACAGTGTGATATTTACAGCTTACACTGTTGGTGAATATTAAAGTTCTTTCCTAGGTCCAGCTATCTGAGGACCACAGGAGAAGGTCACACATGTGCTGTGGAGACAGTCAGTGCACTTTCCTTAATGTTTAACCCACAGATTAATGTCAATGTTCAAAAACAGGAAAGACAAGGATAAGCTGCCATCTGTCATTAGGAGCAGGGCTGTAGAGTGATGAATCAATTTGAATGTACTATTTATGAATAAGAAAGAAGATCTGTACCCAGCTCTTGGTCACAAACAAGCATTTATTTTATAAATGAGAAGGCAACAGTGAAATATCACTTCCAAAAAGACCTGCCGGTTTCTGGATTTTCAAAATATCACCTCCATCAAAGAGTCTTGTTGAGAATGTCAGCTACACGCCAGAAGCTACAAGAGCAATTGAGGCCCTTGAGAAGAAAAAGCTTTATTTCTGAGGCCTCAGGGAAGGAGGGAGTGAATCCTAGGTGATGTTGTAACCAGACCATTTGGGGACCCTTTTTCAGTGCTGGCAACATAACCAATATTTGGAACCCGCGTTATGTGAGAAGAGTATATGCCAGCCTAAAATATGCCACTTTGGCACATTGGTTACTTTGAGTTAAAGACAATTGAGAAGAAGCAGATAAAAGTTCTCTCCACTTCCCCTATATTTACACTTTGGCTCCGCCATTTCCCACCCCCAAGAGATTCTAATTTAATTGATCTGGAGAAAGGCCGGGGCCTGGGTAGTATGTGAAGTTTCTCAGGTAATTCTAATTAAAAATTCCTAGCTGACACGCTGCAAGTTAACCCTGGCCTTCTGCTCAGTCTGCCTTTGCGCTCTGATCCAGCCCACATGCTCAGACTGCCCCTTGCCTGTCCTCTGTGCCAGTCCTGCCATCCCACACTCTGACGTCAGTCTGATTATGCGAGTACTAAAGGGTGGCTGGCGATTAAGGGAGCACAGTACCAACTAACCAAGTGTACCCGACAGGCACTGAATGCTGTCGGAAACCATGGATTCATTCCTCTTGTGCCAATTAGCTTCCTGCCCAGGAAATTTTGATCTGTGGCCACAAACCACAAGGTTTACTTTAGCTTCACAAATGCATGTCATTTATTACAAAAGAAGTCAGAAAAAGGGTGCTTGGTTCATCCAACTTGTCCTACTATGGGGGCTGGGTAGGCAGGGGATTTGGGAAATATGTGTGACAGTTGAATGTATGTGTCAGGTCAACTGGTCCACAGGGTGCCCAGATGCTGGTTAAACGTTATTTCTGGGTGTGTCTATGAGGATGTTTCCACGAGAGAAACATCTGAATCTGTAGACTGAGTAAAGCAGATTGCCCTCCCCAATGCGGGTGGGCCCCCTCTAATCCTTTGAAGACCCAAATAGAACAAAAGGCTAAGAACAAATGTTCTCTCTGTGCCTGACTGCCTTGATCCAGGACATTGATCTCTTGCCTTCAGACTCAGACTTGGACTGGAATTTACACCCTCAGCTCTCCTCAGAGCCTTCAGACTTGCATTGGACCTATACCATCGGTTCTCCTGAGTCTGGATTCAGCGTCTGTAATTGTGTGAGTCACGTCATATGAGTTGTGAATATGAATTGTGACTCACACAATGATGTAGGCTGTGAAGTCCAGATCAAGAGAGCCAATGGTATAGTATACACATACATACACGTATACATTTACACATACGCTTATAATGTATGTGTGTGTGTGTGTGTGTATCGCACACTCATACATCCTATTGGTTCTGTTTCTCTGGAGAACTCTAATACAGTGTGTCCTAGTAGTCATTTATTCATTCATTCATCATTATAAATATATATATATTTATTGAAAGCCCACTCTGTTCCAGGCACAGTTCAGGGTGCTTGGATAAAATCAACAGCCACTCTCCCAGCTGTGGAAGCCACACTTTCCCTGATTAGTATTAAAGTCCAAAGACTTGTACCTTATATACAATATAAGATAGATTGGTATCAGTGCTTATTAGCAGACCTTCACAGTCAGGCATCGTGTTAGGTCCCTGTCTGCCATCTCTAATGTTAGACCGAGAGGTTTAGGCAACCTCAGAGGCACAGTGTCAGGCAGGGCGAAGGAGAAAACATACTTTATAAACATTGATTGCTTCTTGTTACACCGTGCTGATGTACTCTGCGTTGCAGATTAGAATTAGCATAACATTATGGGTAGTGCCAAGCAAAAATGGTTGGAGTCGCAGTGCTGTTTGTGGTTTGGGCTTTGTTCTTCAGGCAGTTGCTTGAGGAAGGGCATGCAAGACCTTGTATTTTCCTGCTAGAGTTGTGAGGGAGAGCAATTTCTTTGCCTTTTCCCTTCTCAAATAATAAATCAGGAGTAATAGGCTACATCACTGTGTCAAGGGTAAGACTGCTCCTGGCCAAAGAAAATTTAACAAAATTCTGTTAAGTCACAAAGTTTATTTATTTATTTTAGTTCCCTTTGACCTTTCAGATCAAAACTGTGACTAACAGCAATGTTGAGGCCGATTACATTTATAATGTGTTATTTGTAAAGCACCTAAGCCATGGGCTTTCTAGAAATAGGTGCACATACACACCTACACATAAATATAACTCTTCCAAGCATTATTTTGATTACACGTTGGCTTCTCTCATCTGCCATATTTTACTATAAATCTCTTGAGGGCAGAGGCCTTGCCTGTTTGATAGGATCTATTTCATGCCTGCTGGGTTACTGGACTTGTTGTGGCTCTCTGATTACTATACACTCACCTCCCTTAACACTGAGAAGGGCAGACTATGGAAGAAATACTAGCCACTGATTCTCAATTAACCTTGAATGCAGAGGGTCAATGGCACTGCTGGGTTCTGGGAGGAATTCCTGTTAAGTGCAGTGATATTCTTGAATCATGTCTGCAGCCTTTAGCCTGGTCTAAATCTCTGGACTGAATGTGGCTCATCCTCTCAGGCTCACCAGCCCCTCGCCCAGGGAAAGACATTCCACACTCTGATGTCAGCTTGAACACTCGGGACTAGGTCTCCATCTCACTTCTTTGGGAAACCCTAATCCCAGACTTCCGTCCTGAAAAAAATTGTTTCCTGACTAGGATATTACTTCTCATGTTCACTCAAAGGTAAAATGAGACCCTTGGCCAAAAGACTTAATTAAGTTTGTAATTTTTCTGATGGTAGAGCCAAGAGATGAAGCTGTGATCTTTCTCTATGTGAAGAAACAAGAATATGGAGACCATCCTGCTACTAACTGATTCTGACCCTTTGGAAAACCATTTTTCCTTATAAAGTAGATTGATGTTGACTACAAATGCCCCTTATTACTCCTATTTTTACTTTTTCCTGATTTTAGATATTTCCATCATTGATACTGTACCTCTCCAGGTTAATTAGAGAAAGGTGATTTTTTTTAAGTGCTTAGCTCAAGAGTGGTTATAATTTTAAACTTGCAAGTACTTGAGATTAGGATGCATGACTTGCATCCTAATGAAAGTTTAAGGGAACTTTACCCTGTGTAACTGATATTTTTTGGTTTTCCCACTTAGAACATCTTCATTCTTTTTCTCTGAATATAAAATTAATACTTGCTCATTATAAAAATTTCAAGCAGTATAGGAATGTATACATGAAGTGAAAATTATCTACAATCTCACCATCTAATAACTTCTTGATTTTTGTAAAATTTATATAGTTCATACACTATAAAATCCATTCTTTTAAAGTGAGCAATGAAGGTTTTTAGTATATTCACAATGTTGTACGACCATCACCATTAACCAGTTCCAGAACTTTTTCATCATGCCAAAGAAACCCCCATATCTATTAGTTTCTTCCCATCCCCTGCCCCCTGCCCCCCAGTTCCTGGCAACCACTGACCAACTGTCTGTCTCTATGAATTTCCCTATTCTGAACATTTAATTTTAATGAAACCATACAATATGTGGTCTTTTGTGACTGAATTCTTTCACTTAGCATAATGTTTTAAAGGTTCATCCACATTGTAGCATGTAAAAGTACTTCAATTTTTTTATGCCCAACAACATTTCATTGTATGGACATACTACTTTTTTTTATAACACTATTAAATTTGTTGGGGTGACAATGCATACTACATTTTTAAAATTCATCATTTGTTGATAAATATTTGGGCTGTTTCCACTTTGAGGCTGTTATGAACAATGCTGGTATGAACACTCATGTACAAGATTTTGTGTGAACACATGTTATCAATTCTCTTGGCTTAAGAATATTTTAATAAATAACATTTCAGACTTTTTTCTATGCATATCTATATCTACAGATAAAAGTATTGTGATGTATCGCATATTGTTCCCAATAATTTACTCCCTTTTCCTGTAGGAGAAATAATTCCTGTAGGCAACTGCTATCAACCAGTTGCCAAATGGCTTGCAGCGCCTCCTGTGGGAAGAACATATATCCTCACGCCATCATCATGCCCAACATGGTGCTTGTCTTGGCCAATGGTCTGCGACTGGATGTAACACACACCACCACTGAGCAGAAGTTTTAGAGTCACTGTGTGTTTTCTGTGAGCTGTGTTACTCTTTCCCTCTGCCATGAGTAGGAAATTGCTTCTTCAGCTTCGGTCCCAGAATAAGAAGAGACAAGGAGCTGAAATGCAGCTGACTGTAGTCATTAATATATGAAAGAGGAATAAATTATTATAAACTGAGATTTGGGGGTTATCGTTTCTGTAGCAAAGCTGACTAATGCATAAATAAATTATTTATTATCTACTCTGTCTACCTAACAATGTAGCGTGGACGTTTTCACAGATGTAAACTTGCAAGAGTGGCGTCACTGAAACTGAGGTCCAAATAGATCAAGTGACTTGTTCCAGGTGACAAAATTAGTAAAAGAGACAAACTGAATTTTATATCCTTGTTCTGATTTGCAATCCAGTTTTCTAATTAAAATAAAGAAGAGGGTAATCTTGGACATTTTGGTGAGATTACAGAACATTTATAAAGATCCTCAAGCAGCTACATGAGTGTAGGGCTGAAAAATCTAAATTCACTCATGTTGTACTGAGTTAATACTAATTCGAAAATTGTAAAAAGCTGAAAACGGTGTTGTGCTTTCTGCAAAAGGTTTTTGTTTTTTTAAGGTGGGGAGCATATTATAAGAGTAAATCTTTATTCTTTATCATTGCAGCCTTCAGGTCTGGGATCACTACTGACAAATAAGTAGTTCTCTGCTTTCAATACATTTTCGGTGCCTCACCAGACTGCCACCCCATTCTGCCTAACACAATTGCCTGCTTTGCCCTAGAGGCTGGATGCTTAGCCTGCCCAGCTCTGTCTAGTTTAAGGCAGTGTTTCCACCTCTTTTTCTGTCTTAAACTCATAAATAAATAACAGTTTCGTATAACTAATTTTCAGAGAGAAAAAAGATTTTGGTAAATCGCCACTGTTGTTTAATAATAGCTGACCCCTTACAAATCACTATGGTTGGAGCACTTGGTTTTCAGTCTACCTTGCTGACCAGCTATTTCCAGCCAGAACTTGCCCATGCAGCCGGCTACTTTGGCAGGAAGGTGTTTAAAATTACTTAATTTAAGTGCAGATTTTGTGACGGGTTAGCAAGGTGTTTTAATATCACTTACAGGTGATAACCACTGGTGGGCTTCAGAAACCTAAACCCAGCAGACCAATATAGCAGCCCTCCTTTATCCACGGGGGACACATTCCACCCCCCGTGGATGCCTGAAACCACAGGTGGGACCGAACCCTATATGTACGATGTTTTCTCCTACACATACACATACTTATGATAAAGTTTAATTTATATGTTAAGAACAGTAAGAGATTACCAACGATAAAAGAGAACAAATATAAGGATATAAGGATACACTGTACTAAAAGTTATGTGAACGTGGTGTCTCTCTCAAAATATCTTATACTGTACTCACCTTTTCACTTAAAGGAAGCATTTTGTGTCTTCCCTTTGGTATATCTGGATTGCCAGCATCCCTACTCTTGTGCTTTCAGGCCATTATGAAGTTAAACAGGGGTGAATTTAACCCAAGCACTGTGATACCACAACAGTCATCTATCAACCAAGATGGTGACAGCATAGGAGACGCTGGACAAAGGGATGATTCACGTCCGGGCAAAACGTCGAGAGTTCATTGAACTAGTCATAATGACGTGCAATTGAAAACTCATGAATTGTTTATTTCTGAAATTTTCCACTTAATATTTTTGGACCGTGGTTGACCATGGGTAACTGAACCTGCAGAAAGTGAAACTGCGGCTAAGGGAAGACTACTGTACTGGAAGAGACTTCCTCCCTCATATTATACTGAGTAGCAAAACTCCATTAAAAATCATTGAGTCCCATGCCTTCATAGGGGTGAGAATAGTTATGTAAGTTTATTTTATCAAATTTTTTCCCAAACCTATTGGCACTTATATGCATAAATATATAGCATACTACCAGAATGCTACATGTTGTTAACATTTTTACCAAATCAATTTTATATTTATTATTAGGCCTTTAGAGCTTATCTCAATTTACAAGGAAGAAAAACAATAGTCTCAGAATTTAAGAGACATATCCTAGGTTCCTAGGCCATAAATGCAAGTGGGGGAGTTGGGACTTGAACCTCCACCTCCTGACTCTGTCTTGTGCTCTTTTTACTCCATGCCACTTCCTTAGCAAGTATATAACCAAGAGGGAATTTGTAAGACCTGCTCAAGATGGGTATAAGATGTACCACTGAATCTTCTAGAAAGTTGAACTACTCATGGAAAGTGCTCTGAGTGGACATGAGCCCCTGCCAAGCACGAGGAACAAAGATATCCACTGGGGGAGGAAACAAGATGGCGCGTAGGTCACAGCTGACCCGCCGCCTCCCGCAGCCACATCAAAATCACAACTAAAACACAGAACCTTCATCACTCAGCCTCCTGAGATCCTGCTGCACAGAAGCCCCACAGCCAGGGAGCTGAAGAAGCACCGAGAGTGGGAGGAGGGGCGGAGACGCGGGCGGGTCGGGGCTGGATCCTGGAGACGCGGCCTCAGGCCCACCCCCAGTGCCGCGGGTAAACCCGGGAGGGAATCTCAGTGGCGGGGGTTTCCCGGAGGAGCGAGGGGTCCCAGCCCCACAGCAGCCCCCAGCCCAGGGCTCCAGGCCGGGAAGAGACGTCCCCACAACTCCGGGCCGTGAAACCAGCGGGGACTGTCCCTGAGGGTCGCGGAGGCCGCGGGAGCCCCAGCAGCTCCTCTAAAGGGCCCGGCACGGACTCACTCGGACGCTCCCTCTGAGCCCAGCGCTGGGCAGCAGCCGGAAAGGACCTGGGACACTCGGGGGGAACTGACCTGCCTGAGATCCGGGCGAGAGGCGGAGGGCGGCTTCCTCCCAGGCAGAAGGGCTGGCGGAGGCCATGGCTCCTGTGGCGAGTCCTCCCCGCACAGCCGGCAGGCAGGCGCCATGTTTGAGTCGCCAGCGCCTGACTCGCACCTTTGGCCCCGCCCCGTGATTCCCGGAGGCCCCGCCCCTCCCCACCTGCAGCTCATCCAGGCCTTTTCCAGGGGCTTTTCTGTGCAAGGGGCCTCTCTATTCTCATGCTTAGGACTTTCCTAAAATCTCTCAAACAAGCAGCAGCAGGCCCCATACAGCTTGATAAGTGGCCCCAGGCCTGGCACTAGCGGCAGCTGCGCTGGCTCATAGCTTGGCCTCTCCTGGGCACCCCCAAGCCCAGCACAAGGAACAGCCAACTATGGTTTGCTGTGTAGCTCATGCTGGGTGGCCCTGGGCAAGGAACTGGCAGAGGCTGACTTTGCACCTCCCGGGAGGCCCCAGAGACAGTGCACCCGGTGGTCAGACTCGATCACGCTGGATTACAGCCCTACCATATCCACGAGTGACACTCAAGGGGTGTACTTGGTGAACACCAAAGCTCCACTGAAGTAAATCCTGCTCCATAGGGGTGTCTCCAGCACAGCAGCTCTCTGGCTGTAGTTGCAGCTGGTCACAGCCAATTGGCCTGGGGGTCAGTTCCTCCCAGTGACGCCAACAGCAACCAAGGCTCAACTACAACAGGACAGTGCACACAGCCCACACAGGGGAGCACCTAGAAGGCCCAGCTCAGGTGACTGGGGAGGCTGAGCCACTGGGCCCTACAGGACACAAAGCCACTCTACAAATTCCAGGAGACATAGCAGCTCCACCTAATACATAGAAACAAACACCTGGAAACAGCCAAAATGTGGAGGCAAAGAAACATGTCACAAAGGAAAGAACAGAAGAAATCTCTAGAAAAGGAACTAAATGAAATAGATCCAAGCAAGCTAACAGATACAGAGTTCAGAATTTTGTTTATAAGGATACTCAACCATTTAGTAAGAGTATTATGAAAACAACTGAGAAAATTAATGACATAATAAAGTACCAATTTGAAATGAAGGCTACATGAACTAAAATGAAGAATAATTTACAGGGAATCAACAGTAGAGTAGAGGATGCTGAGAATCAAATCAGCAATTTGGAACATGAGGAAACAAAAAACACCCAACCAGAAGAGAAAAAAAAAAAAGAATCCAGAAATATAAAGATAGTATAAGGAGCCTCTGGGACAATTTCAAAAGGCCCCACATTTGTATTATTGGGGTGCCAGAAGGAGAAAAAAGAGAGCAAGAAATTGAAAACCTATTTGAAAAAATAATTACAGAAAACTTCCCCTACCTGGGGAAAGAAACAGACAAGTCCAGGAAGCACAGAGGGTCCCAAACAAGAGGAACCCAAAGAGGCCCACAGCAAGACACATCATAATTAAAATGCCAAAGGTTAAAGAAAGAGAGAGAATCTTAAAAGCAGCAAAAGAAAAGCAATTAGTTACCTACAAGGGAGCACCCATAAGACTGTCAGCTGATTTCTCAACAGAAACCTTGCAGGCCAGAAGGGAGTGGCAAGAAATACTCAAAGTGATGAAAAACACAGAACTACAACCAAGATTGCTCTACCCAGCAAAGCTATCATTTAGAACTGAAGGTCAGATAAAGAGCTTCACAGATAAGAAAAAGCTAAAGGAGTTCATTACCACCAGACCAGCACTACAGGAAAAGTTGAAGGGTCAACTTTAAGAAGAAGCTAATGAACAAAAGAATCTGACGAACTAAATAGATCCAGAGGCATTGACGCAGGCAATAGATGATCACATTTCAGAGGAAAGAGGGAAGGGGGGTGGGGGTGGGAGGAGATTAACCAAAGAAGTTATATGCATATATGCATAACCCATGGACACAGTCAATAACAGGGTGAAGGCCTGGGGAGGGGGTGGGAGCGAGGGGAGGGGGGGTCAATTGGGGGGGAAAATGGGACATGTGTAATACTCTCAACAATAAAGATAAATTAAAAAAAAAAGATACCTACTAAACCGATGTGTGGGAGCAGACACAAGCCTTGATCGGGAAGCAGAATTATGACCGAGTAAGTTTCTTCAATCCTCATATTGTCCCCACAATGAGACAAGCAAGGACTAGTCAGAGAAAGTGTCCTCAAGGATAATACAACAAGGGAGCACTGAGAGGAGGCAATTGTTAAGACACTGGGGATGTGTTAGCCCGAGCCCAGCAAGCCCTGGGTTTGCTCCCTGAGAGACCGGATTAACAGTGGTCCCTCTGATTGTCATGTTAATTTTTCTCCTCATCGGTCCGGAGCCTTCAGTATCTGGATCAGAAGAGAGAGCAACATTCTCTGGCCAGATTCGCCCAAGGGTGTCCTCATTTTGCCAAGACCCAGGTGTCCTCTGGAACTTGGAGAAAGGTCAGAGGAAGCAAGATCCTGACAAAAGGGGGTGGAGGGGAAAACTAAACTCAGCAGGTGACCCCTGACTCTGATCCAAGCTCAAGCTTCCAAGAGGGAATTAGAAATGCCCTTCGTGGGAGGCTTATACAGGACTTAGCTTATTTGTTTTTAAACTACCAAGTTATTCTTAGTCACAGTGTTTCATAAGGTCCCCAAGATAAGCCAGTGTTTGGAAGGCTAAAAAGGTGAGACACCCAGGCTCAGTAATAGGACTTGTGGAAAAAATTAGGTCACTCATTGTTCTAAGGTATCAGAGGACCAACAGTCTAACTGTTTTTGCCTGTTTAGCTTTAGACAATTGCTGGGGGAATGGTGTGGGAGAGGGAAGCTCAAACTATTAAATAATGTGGAAAACAGACGTGGTGAGAATAATCATAATAGACCTTTTTATATAAATAAGAAGAGTTGTAAATCAGTAGAATTCTTGGTAGAGACCTCTACATAGATTATTGTTGGCATTTTAAATTTCTTTCCCTTTTCTCTTTTCTCTCAACTCCCCCAAATAGCCTCTGCTCACTGAAAAAACAAATTCAAAATGCCAAATAAATCTTCACTCTGACTATAAAACTCCAATGTGCAGGAATTCTGTCACTGTTTGTTATTAAGTAATTTCTGTTTCCAAAATGTAATTTTTTTCCTTGGTCAATCCTTTCAAACATCCCCCACCTTCTACACTTCCAGTCAGCTGTTTCTCAAAACATACCTATTAGGCAGGTCAAGGAGAATTTTATGTGTACATTCCACTGGAATGCAGAAAGTGAGGTTAAGTGGCAAGATCAAGGACACAGACAGCCAGGGGCAGAGCAAAAGCCCGGAGGCCCTACCACCCAGTGCTCTGCAGGCCTCATTAGTATACCGTATCTCAAAACCCTTGCTGAGACTGGAGTTCCTCCAGCTTTTATTGTCACCATTAAAAATATTAATAGTCCAAGAATCCAGAAGACCAACTAGAGTTTTCTTGAAATACCTTACACAATTGAAGCACACTCAGTGTGAAGCATCATTAAACTACACTACCCATAGACCAAGCAAGACGAAGGAGCAGCAGAAACTAAAGGTATACTCAAAGTCACCCTCATTAGCCTGAGCTTTTCACCCACTTTAAGTCACTCCCCTGTTAACAAGGGGGCCCCATTCCAATAGTGCTCTGGTGTCAGCAGCATCACCGATGTGTTTAAGCGCTGGCTTTTTCTTCCCAGAAGGGCATGGGTGAATCACTCTTTCATCTCACCATCCTCTTGCATTCTATGCTTTGCAATTACTCCTTTCACATTTATGATGGGAGCGCAATGGAAACTACCAAGGCATGGGCTCAGAAGTATCATTCTGGTCCCAGGAAGCCGAGCTATGTGGGCTCCAAATGTGACCCCAACCTGGGGAAGCTCAGAACCTAGGAGCACCTCCCAAGACCAATCGTAAAGAGACATTGTCAGCTGTTGGTTTTCCTGACCAAGACCCTGCACTGAGAGGATCACAGTTGCGGCTTGAACCTCATTGGTCAGAGAAGAAGGAGGTGTGTTCCCCTGCCCACCAGGCTTACTATTAAAGATATCTATTGATATGGAAACACAAATCTGGTGCTCTAAATCAGCATTTGGACTGTTTACTATGAGAAACTAGGGACTATAATTAATATTAATCAATCATCCTGAGATGTTTGATAACGAAATAAAAAGTTCTCAAATGACATTAGCTTGAACCTATCTGACAACAGCATGCAAAGGAAGGACACCTGTTTTCTAATCTCATCTCCATCCACGTGACCAAGTCACAGAACCTCTCTCAGCCTTCTCAATTTTCTTGTCTGGGGAAAGGCAATATTTCCCACTTGGCCTTACACTATTTCAACAATGACATTAAGTAACACAGGCAAAGATGCACGGTAAATGTAAAGCAGTGTGTTCAAGAGGGAAATGATTGTCATTTCTTTGTTCACTTCTGCTACCATCCTGCCAAGTGAAAACTTGAAGACTCTGGTCAGCTGGAGCCAATATAACCAGGAGATTTTAATCATTAACACTGTAAACTAGTAGCTGCCCATTTATAAGGATTCTCTGAGTTCTTGGTTAAATTTCTTCTCTAATAACAATAATATATTTGTATACCTTTTCATATAATGCCCATGAGAAGGACACTTTCCCCAAACCCATAATCCCAGTCTGATCATGAAAAAAACAAGATTGAGAAACTGTCACCAATCAGAGGAATCTAAGGACTCATGATGGTTTAATGTATTTGGGTATATTGAATTGGATCCTGGAAGAGAAAAGGGGTATTAAGGGGAAAACTGGTGAAATCTGGATAAAGCCTGTTGATTAGTTAATAGTAATGTACCAACGTTAATCTCTTAGTTTTGACAAATATACATTGGTTATATAAAATGTTAACATTAGGGGAAACTGAGTGAAGGGTACACAGGAACTCTCTGTACTATGTTTGTAATTCTGTAAATCTACAATTATTCCAAAATAAACAGTTTATTTTTAGAAGACTTAATAAATATATCAACCAGTCATACTGTGGGACTATATTGAGTCTTGATCAAACAAACAGCAGTTGACTCTTGAACAATGCAGGGGCTAGTGCACTGGCCCCACATACAGTCAATAATCTGTGTATATCAACTTCTGAACCCCCCAAAATTTAACTACTAATAGCCTACTGCTGACCAGAAATCTTACCAATAACATAAACAGTCTATTAACACATATTTTGTATGTTACATGTATTACATACTGTATTCTCATCATAAAGTAAGCAAGAGAAAGAAAATGTTATTAAGAAAATCATAAGGAAAATCATAAAAATCACATTTACAGTGTTTATTGAAAAAAATCCATATAAAATTCAAATGCATGTTGTTCAAGAGACAACTTATATAAAAAAATTCATTTATGAGACAGCTGGAAATTTAAACACTGGATATTTGAGTATATGTGGAATTAATTATTAATTACTTTTAGGTGTAATAGTATTATGGTTATATATATTTTTTAATCTTTATTTTTTAGAGATATAAACTAACATATTTAGAGATGAAATTGTTAAAGGCAAAAGGCACCAGATGTTAGACCTTGGTCCTTGAGTTTTGGCTAAGAAAGAATTCAAAATCAAGACTCAAATACAAGCAAAAGTTTATTTAGAATGTCACCGAGGTAGAAGAAGTGAGCTGTGGAAGAAGTGAGCCAGCTGGGCTGCATGGCTCAGAAAACAAGTTACAGAGGAAAAAGAAGGGCACACTGGTGGTGAGGTCCCAACCTACAATTGTCTGTTGCTAGACCCCCCCGGGGATTTCTGCCCTGGGTGACATTCTGTACCTGGCCTATCGTTCCGACTCTGCTCAAGCCTGTCTAACTGCCTCCTATATCAAAATGATATAAAATCTTGAATTTGTTTCAAAAATAATACTGGAAAGGGAATTTGCAGATGTCGGTTAAGCAAAGCGTGAGTAAGTAAGTACTGAAAATGCTATAGCTTTGTAATAATCCTTGATATCAGCCAGGCTATGGTCTCTTACTTTGTTCTTCTTCAGGGGGGTCTCAGGTATTCATGGCCCTTTGTTGTTCTGTTTATACTTTTAAATCCATTTGTCAAGTTCTATTAAAAACTCTACTGAAATTTTTATTGGAAAAAAAATGGGTGATGAGTATATAGGAGTTCATTATTCTGTTTTACCTTCTTTTCATTTTTTAGAATTACAAAGAATTAATTTAAAAGATCCAAAGGAGAAAGGCCATACTTTGAACAGATAGCATTATTTTGATGCTGTATTTGCCACCCCCAAAAACTCCCCAGTTATTTTTACCCAGTCTCCTCACCAAACGCACAGACCAACTTTGGGGTCAAAGTTCTCTCTGTATGGTCCACTCACATGAGCCTCTGGAACTCTCTCAGAGGTCCTAGAACATCATCACCCAGGTAAGAAACCAACCCCAGAAACCTGAGTAGGTTTTCCCCACTCTGATGGCCACAAGGGCCACTCCATGCTCAGCAGCAAGGAAAGAGGGTGTTTAACCATGAGTTTAATGGCAGCCTCTGTCCTTCAGCCAATTCTAGGAGCAGAGAGGTCCATCCTCTCCCTCTTAGCGATGGTTTTGACATTTCAGTTCCTTTCAACCTCCAAGCAAATTGGATCTGAACACAGATGAGTGGGAAGAGAAGTGATGACAAGTCAGGGCTTAATTTTAATGCAGATTTTTTTCTTCCCCAGTGCAGAAGTCTTATTAAAGAAACAGCAGGATGCTGGCAGGAAACTGTTTGTAAGTAGAAATAACACTTATTATAACAAGTCAGAACAGCAGGCAGATAGGTTTGTTTGTTTGTTAATTATATCTGGTTTTATTTTCTAATGAGTGCCTTAAGAAAGGATCAAGACATACACAGAATGCATACATAATCTGTCCACATTTAAGAAATACACTCGATAGCTCTTTTCCATGTATGATATTCCCAGAGAGAGCAAAGCATATCTGCTTTTAGAGTAAAGTGTTAACCTGAACTTCAACTGAATGCCTACAGAGCCATGAATCAGAAAAGATATGCAACTTTTAAAATGAGCACTCAAATGAAAAAGGAAAAAAAACCTCTTTGAGGAGCAAGGTTGAGAGTGAATTAACTGCAACAGTGTTTTTAAATTGTCCTGGAGTAAATTAGGCCTTCTGGTTTGCTTGGGTTTTTTGGGTTTTGTTGGTTTTTTTTTTTTGTCAGAAATGAGTAATCACTAAAAGGAGGCAGCATAGTTCACATTTTGGCATTTTTATCTGGAATCAGGGTTTCACATTATACAGTTGTGCTCTATGTTTTTGTTTTTGTTTTTTAAATAAAGGCACTTTGGGCATGGCTCGGCGGTTGAGCATCGACCTAGGATCCAGGTGATCGGGGTTCGATTCCCAGTCAGGGCACATGCCTGGGTTGCGGGCTAGGCAGCTGATCAATGACTCTCTCATCATTGATGTTTCCAGCTCTCTCTCTCCCTCTCCTTTCCTCTCTCTGAAATCAATAAAGATTTTTTTTTTTAAAGAAAGAAAATGCAACCCTATATTTAAAAAAACACATAGTGTAACTATAAAAACCTGCAAAACCAATCGAGGATACCTCAGAAATCAGGTCTATGCAGACAGAGCAGTCTGAATCATTTAGACCAGAAAAAAACCCACATGCAATGGATAAAATATAATAAGCGAGGGGGAAAGCAGATTTGTTAACCAGATAATCCATAGTATCCTCTCAGTTCCCAGAGGGATAGCCCTCCCTCTTTTTCCTTTGGCACTTCCCTCCCCCTAGACCATCTTCAAAACCATGCTTTAAACCCGTACCTCCTTCAGGAAGCCCTCCCTGGTTAACCTGATTCTTTCATTCTGCTCATTGCCCCAGGAAGAGTGTCTCTATTTTGCATTTGGTCCTTTGTAACATGTTTTATATCATTATTAAAAAGTGTTCCTATGACTTCATGTCTTTATTTTATCTACACCCTTATAGAGAAGTTCTTTAAAGATCTCACTGTGTCTTCCACTTGCTGGGTGTTTTCCTAGGGTGCTCTCTGTCAACAAAGAGGACTCTCAGGAATGTCGACTATGGACTGGGTGGAGCCAGCATCAAATTGATTACTTTGGCCTCGGCTTTGAAGATCTTCTAAAAGTTTTTTTGGGAGGGAGAGGGAGGGTTAGGGGGAGGAGTGAGATTATAGAAATGATTTTAATTCAATTTATTTTAAAACTTTTTTAAAAATCTATGTAGGGACAATGTGAAATTTCCTTTCCCTTCCCCCTTTACAAAACAAACCTCTGGCTATTCTTGTTTTCATTGAATCAAGGGTTTCTTCAGGTTTGCTAGAATTTTACTAATCTCAAAAACCAGCCTATGGGCTAATGCAAGGCTGCGTCAGCACAGATGCCAGCTCAGGGCAACAGGACCTCCTTCTCAATGGGCCTGCCTTGGATGAATTCAAAAGTTAATGCATGTCCAGCTTGGGGGAGTCTGACATAATAAAGGGGCTTGAATTCCTCCAGCCACTAGTTGTTGAGTCCCTCTAGGGAGAAAGGAGGAAATAAAATTCTTTATCAGATTCTCAAGTCCATAGAATTCTGCTAAACAACAGAAATGGTTAATTCAAGATGGGAATGAAATAAGGTCGAGCAGGAGGTTGAGGAGATTGAGAATTGATTTAAGGACTGAAATAATGATATTTTATATTTGAAAAATTCTCAAAATGAGATTTCTTACCCTCTTTTTATTGGTATCCAGATTAATCAGGAGCCTATCTGAGGCTGTTTTAGCAAAGACAGTTAGGCTTGAACTTAGTAACTAGTAAATGCTGGGATTTGGGCAGAGGGGAGAAAGTTGACGTGAAGGAACACATCCTTTCTACTACTGAGGCCAAGGAGAGCAATCCAATCTGCAGAATGGCCCTAAGTGGCTTTCTTTCCTCCAGCACTCACAAATCTCACAGTTTTCAAGAAAACCAGTGGAATCTCCAAAGAGGACATACAGTTGACCAACAGACATATGAAAAGATGCTCAATGTCACTGATGACTAGAGAAATGCAAATTAAAACCACACTGAGATACCACCTCACACCTGTCAGAATGGCTCCATCAATAAATTAACAAACAGCAAGTGTTGGTGAGGGTGCAAAGAAAAGGGAACCTCGTGCACCGTTGGTGGGAATGCAGACTGGTGCAGCCACTGTGGAAAACAGTAGGAAGCGTCCTCAAAAACTTTAAAAGGGAGCTACCTTGTGACCCATGGATTCCACTTCTGGGTATATATTTGAAGAAATCCAAAACACTAATTCGAAAGAATATACGCACCCCTATGTTCAAAGCAGCATTATTTACAATAGCCAAGCTATGGAAGCAACCCAAGTGCCCATCAATAAATGAGTGGATAAGAAAGTTGTGGTACATAAATACAATGGAATATTACTCAGCCATAAAAAAAGAATAAAGTCTTACCGTCTGCAACAGCATGGATGGACCGAGTAATACTATGCTAAGTGAATAAATCAGTCAGAGAAAGACAGATACCATATGATTTCACATATATGTGAAACCTAAACAATATAAACAAGCAAACAAAAACAGAAACAGACTCATAAATACAGAAAACAGACTGTTTTCATTTTGCACTGAGCCCCACAAATTGTGAAGCCAATCCTGAAAGTAAAGGTTAGGTATTAAGTGGTTCTGGTTAAATATATTGATTCATTTATTTTATTTTGTTTTAAACTGTCTGTAAAATTACACTATGAAATCCGGGTGATGAGAGAATGAAAATTAAAAAAAGAACACACTTTAAAAGTAAACATGCGTTATTGATAAATGGTGCGGTCTCGATCCATTGGCTACTCCAACTAACTGGTAAGGTTAGCTTAACTCCTCCTTATAGATTAATTGTCACAGCAGTAAGATGCTGCGTTACATACTAAACACTAAAATTTACACGGAAGCTATCTGAATCTTCTGGCTCCTTCACTGCCAGGGGATGCTCATTCTAAACTATAATTCTCACTGAGGAATACGACACAGAAAATGTAGGGTTGTTTTAGTTTCTGGTTATCTTAACTATGTCAAGATCATAGAAATATTCACAATAAAAAGCAAACATTTATTATAAAGACTGAAAATGAGTAGAGGACTTTGCTAAACTCTGGGATTTCAGACTTAGGGTTAGGATCAAGGTCAGGATGAGGGATTGGGATTAGGGTTAAAGTACAGTACTTGACCTGGAAATATTAAACGCAGAAATTTAAGACTCCTCATGTATATTAATAATATGCATATGCATATGCATACACATACACACATAAGAGCAAAAGAAGGAAGTACTGGTTAAGGACCAATGAGCCTCAGAGTCACTGGATGTTGCAGGAGCTCAGGGGAGAGGACTTTCAGAAACCAGGGAGCCCATTCAAGCCATTGTGGTACCCTTGATGGCAATGGGATGGGCCCCATGGTAGCACCTGCAGTTTGTTCCTATAAGTTTGCGAGGTGCTATTAAGTCAAAATGTGGTAAAGACCCATTTCCTGGAAGGCCCTGGCGATACAGAGACGAACAAGCTGAGGATCAGGCCCCCACACAGCTCCAACCCGAGTGAGAGAAGAGCACCGGTGTGTTACTGAAGCCTCAATCGTGAGCCACCAGCTCCGCCCTCTGCCAGCTGAGTGGCAGAAGGACTCTCCGAGATGAGGCAGTAGATTTCTCTTTGAGTTACTGATTGAGACAGTTGAAAAATGAGAAAAGCATCAATCGGAGAAGTCAAAAGAAGCGGTCTTCCATAAGGAGTGTGCCAGAAAACTGTGAGGTGAGAATGTGACTGAGGGTGGAGGCTCTAGTTTTACTTAATAGCTGGCTGCCTGGCAATTCCAATTCTGTGTCCTCAGGGTGACATTCACAGAAAATAATGCTAAGCTACTTTTCTAAAAGTCAAGAAATATACAGTATAATTTTGCCTTGCTTTAAGCAGTACAGATTTTAAAAATCCAAACAGATAAATCACTGAAGAATTCCTGACTATAAAACATCTCACCACAAGATGGCCTAAAAAAGGAAACTCCCACTGTAGTCCATTTTAGGTAGAACTGGACTTACAAAAGATGAATTTATCTGCAGCACTGAAGCAGCACATCTGCTACATAAAGTCACGTAGCCTTGTAGTTGATCCAAAGTCATAAATAAAAGCAGCAGCAGTCCTTCTTCACCAGCTTTATGCAACTGAGTAATCTAGCAGAGCACTCTAACAATCTCCCTCTCAGTGGCTACGTTATTAGGCTGTGGCTTTCCAGTTTCCTGCATGTTGACAGGCAGCTGATCTCCTGAAGTAGAAAGAATAATACAATATATACCCACGGGATCTTCAGCCCCATTAAATATTAGGCAGGCCCAGTGTGTCTACACATAGCTACTTCAACCGCAGTGAAAAGTCTGAAGTAGCAGATTGGCATGCAGTGACTTCCAGGAAAGTTCCAGAATGGATTATTTAGATGATGATTTGTGAGCACTTGGAAATTAGGAAGTGATCATTCTAGTCAGCCTACGTTCACTAAAAAAAAAAAAAAAGATAAGTGGCATTTTTTTTTTTTTTTTAAGAGTTTCTATACCAGTGAAGTTGAGAAACTCCATAGATGAAACTTACTTGAATTCTGGTGATGCATTTGATTAAGTAGTGAAATTGTCATAGACAAGGTGAAAAAAAAGGTGAGTTGAATGAAAATGCAGTTATATGGATTTATATTTTCTGTACAAAATGATGGATGAACAGACTCATGTGATCCTGGAGGGAGGGCCCTTAATAGTATATCACAGGGCTCTCTCCTGCTCGGCATTTTACCAATGTCTAGAACAGAGTTTTAGAAAGTTCTGTTATCAAAATAGCATAGTATACAAACCTGGAAGGCTAACATATTAGATGGCAGAATCCAGATTTAAAAGTTTCAGTGGAATGAAAGAATCCAAAAAAACAAAATATAGTTTATATGAGATAAATATAAAGTTTTACATCTAGGATTTTATATAAAGACAAAATCTGGCTTAATGGAAGTTCATGTGACGGACAAGGTGTTCTGGTTGGCCACGGTTTTATTTAGGCCTTCAATGAATCATGGATTTTTAAAAACAACAACAAAAAGCTAATAGAGTCTTGGCAGTTAACATTTATTTTCTCCTTGGTTATCAAGGATTCTTATTTTCTTTATACGCTTCTGAATTTTTCAAATTTTCTACAATGAGCATGTGTTATTTTTATGAATAGAGAAAAATTACTCTTAGTATTTGAAAATATTTGAATGACTGGCTATGGAAGTTGGAGCAGGCTATTTTGTATAGTTTTAGAAGCTGGAACTAGGAAAAAATGGCTGGAAGTTACAGCAGACAATTCTAAGCTAAACATCAGCTCCCAATAGAGTGAGTGCCTATCCCTGGAAGTGTCCACCTAAACGCTGGCTAACTGCAGAGGTGGTGTAGCACAGCACAGTGGTTACAAGCTCTCACTCTGTCAAACGTCTCAGGTTCAGATCTTGACTGTGCCATCTATTACTCATATGACCTTAGAGAGAAATTCCACTCTGTCTCCATCTAGGAAAGGTACAAGATTGTAACTGTACTTACCCATGGGGTTGGGAAGGATTAAATGGGTTAATCCGTATAAACGACCTTAGGACAATAACTGACCTATGCTCAATCAACATTAGCTATTACTATCCGTTAGGAGTGGTATGGAAAGGATTTCTGCTTTGCTTGAGAAACTGAACTAAACGATTATTAAGGGTTCTCTCCAATTCCATGATCTTAGGGTTCTAGGTAGGAGATCACTTTCCTCAGGTGGTACTCTCTTATTACCTAAGCCTGAAGTCCTGAACAGCAGCCCCACCTGTAATTAAGTATGGTTTGGTGACATGAGGCCTAGTATAAGTGACCCTATGTAGAGCCTTTTTCTTGTTGTTGTTTTTAACACTGACAAGAGACATCCAGTTGAGAAGCAGAGATTAAGAATGAGAGCATAAAGAGAGAGCATGCAAAACAGTAAAGAGATAAGAGACTGAAAAGGATAAGTGGCTGGGAGACTTGCCCTGGAGCCAAGGAAATTGCCTAGTTCCAAGGTGTTCACAAATGGTAGGAATTCTGTTATTATGACAATGCTGGTGGAGAGTGAAGCAGTTGGGGTAAAAGATCCATGTTGTCCCCTGGTTTAGAAATCCAAGCAAAATATTTGTGAGAAGATGCTAAGGTACAGAGGAAAGTCTAGCTCAGGTATTTCAGACTGGATCCTGCCCGAAAGAGAAGTGGCAGCAACCCCTGTGGATGGGAGTTCTCAGGGGTCATTTCTGAGCTGAAATCCAGACTAATCATTTACTAAGGAAATGATATCAGGTACGGTTCCTCATTCAAGTCACAAAATTATTTCCTGGAACCATAATGCTTTGCAAAGAAGGAAGCTGGGCTGCATCCCTGTCTATGGCTTATCTCAACCAGAAGGGAAGAATTTGGAGTTTTCATGGGTCCACCTTCCCAGTGTTTCATAAAGTGTAAAATACCTACATGGTGTGCAGCCATCACCTGAGACACCATCCTCAGGCCTTCTTAAGTCACAGCAAGGAAGGAAATCGACTTCGTCCTGAGCATCACAGTGGGGCAGGCTCTGTGCTGATTGCTTTTGCAAACATTATATCATTTAATTCTCGTCATACTCTATGACATCTGGATCTGAGCTTCTATGCAAGATGAGAGAAATCTGCTTCAGTGCTTTGCTGAGAGCTCCAGGATGGTCTCTTTACCTCCCTCACATCCTTCATGCATGGCCCCAGGCTGAGAGTTCAGGGCAGCACTTTTCCCTGAGCATTTCCATACTTCTCCCAAATGCTGGCAAAGCTTTGCATTTTTACCTTCTCAACTTTCCCTTTTTCCAAGTTGTTTTTCCAAGTTGTTTTCAGACAAATATTTGTGGTCATCACCCAATAAAACCAAAGTACACAAATGTGCTAAAAAAAAAAAAAAAAAAAAAAAAAAGCAAGCACAAGGCAGGATTTTCTGAGTACTTACTAGGGACCTGATACATTATTCTTTTTTAAGCCACCAACCGCCACTGTCAAAGCCCTTCTCATCTCTCAATTGACAGAACCAGAGCTACCCACTGAGCAGGGCTTCTAGGAGGGGGTGAGGTTTCCAAGAAATTGGAAGTAAAGCTCTTCCCCCCTCTGTTTTTCAACTGTATATTTGGTCTGTCCTTACCAAGCAGGATCCTTAGGATCAACAGTCCTTGCCACTTGTCACCCTACTAGAATGGCAACATCTATGACAATATATTTTTTCAGCTTTTATTTTACAATTAGAGACCAAGGCTAAGATCTGAATTTCCATAAACTTCTCTTGGTACCTTATTTTCACCAGCTTTATAATCAGGCGATACAAAAAGCATAAGTAGAATGCTGAGAATTGATTACCAGTCTCCTAAAAGCAGTCTCCAAACAGTTTGTTCCTAAGAAACAGCAGCTCCAAGTCCCCAAGCATCTACTACTTCACAGGGCAAATACTTATGAGGTGTCTCTTAACCCTGGAGCACCCCGAGGATTGCTGGAGTGGGTAAGAGACTCAGAAGGCTGCTCCACCCCCTCTGAGGGGAATCCCCACTTCCTTCCCTCTCCAACCTTTTCCTTCTGCCCCACCCGCTCTCCTCCCCCACTCCCCACACCTCCTCTAGGTAAAAGTGGGGGAGAGCTTTCCTCCCACAAGTGTGCCCTGGCCTGTGCCCAGCTGAGTCAACAAAAATTTATTGCGTACCAGCTTTGTGTAAGACTAGATTAAGCCCCTTTCAGTATCTACCATCTGCACAGCTCACTGAGCATGAGGAACATGGGGAGCACTGGAGATCTTGGCCCCCAGTATATGTCATCAGTTTGGCTCAAATAAACTCTTCCTTCTATCGACAAAAAAAAAGAAAGAGGAACATAACACTTTGAAAACATGTATTGTAGAAATGCTGAATAATAATGATAGCTAATAATAACCCATCAGCCGAAGAAGAAAGCAAACTTTACTAAGATGGGTAAAATTACCTGAGGAGCACAATAAATCTACTGAACAAAGCGAGTCAGCAGCCACACCCTTGCGCTATTTTGTAAAAGTGGTATCCTTTATTCACCTTGAAGTCACACCTGGCATTCGAAGCCTCTGTTTCTCAAACACAAGGCCCTTGAATGCTTTTCCTCTTTAATATACATGAAGCATTGTCTTTCGCTGGGATGATTTCAAGTTATGGGCTCTTTTCTCAACAAGATCAAGTAAAAAATCATGACTACAGAAGAAATATACAACTTTAACGTAGACAATGAAGGCATTGAAACAGAGATTTTGCTTACCTTTGTTCAGCCATTAATTCAAATGGAGACTGCAGCCAAGAAATCAACAGAAGGCTGAGGCCCAGTTGGCGTGGCGCAGCGGACCCATGAACCAAGGAGATCACTGTTCGATTCCAGGTCAGGGCACATGCCTGGTTTGCAGGCTGGATCCCCAGTAGGGGCGTGTGGAAGGAAGCCTATCAATGACTCTCCCTTATCACTGATGTTTCTAGCTCTCTCCCTCTCCCTTCCTCTTTCTGAAATCAATCAAAACATATTTTTTTAAAAAGAGGCGGCTGAATCTTGGAAAGGCAGCAATGGAAGAATTAGGAAAGGTCACCAAGAGCAAAGATATGTCACTGGACACCAAGGCTAAGATTATCCACACTCTCATATTCCCAATCACTATGTACAGATGCAAAAGTTGGAGCGTGAAGACAGCTGATAGAGAAAAAATTGATTCATTTGAGTTATGGTGTCGGAGGAGAGCTCTATGGATACCTTGGACCACCAGAAAGACCACAAGGGGGTCCTAGAACAAATGAAGCCTGAAACATTGCTGGAGGAAAAAATGACAATACAGAAGTTGTCCTATTTCGAGTGCGTCATGAGAGGGCCGGGTTCTTTGAAAAGACAATAACACTGAAAAAAAAAAGAAGGCAGCAAGAAAAGAAGGCCAACTATGCGATGGATTAACCCCGTAAGAGAGGCCATAGGCATCAGTCCACAGGAACTGAACAGGGCTGCTGAAGACAGGCGTTGTGGCCAGTGCTCATGCATAGGGTCGCCAGGAGTCAGAGCCCACACAATGGCCTGTAACACACACATTGACACATAAAATTATTCATCACATAGTCCATGACAGATTGGGGATTTTTTTTAATGCCCTTCACTGAAGATGAGTTGAGAAGCATTGTTCGAGATAACTTTTCATAGTCTACCAAATAGTTGCATTAATTAAAAAAAACAAGCAGACTAGGAATGCTCATTCCATATGGGAACAGAGTAAAATACTGGGAGCAGTGCCCTGGCTGAATGGGGAAAGGAGGAGAGAATCACTTTTTTCTTCTTACCGGTGAGTCTAAGCCATTAAAATCCACCTGTGCCCATCGATAGTTTATATTGCTCTAATCCAGAGGTTTCCAAACTTTCTCGATTCACAGCAGCGTCATGTCTCAGTAATTTTCTCACAGAGCCCCTAGGCCAAATGAAATGCCTAACAGAAATATCATTTATGCAGCAGTTAGGCCCTAACAACTTAGCTGTTTGAAAAAAACAATATATATAATAAAATGAAAGAAAAAATTTTTTTATTTTATTCTTAACCACAGTTGCTTATAACAGGATGTGTATGCCAATTGGGCACTGAACATTTTCTCAAATATTGGAAACTGTGTAACCACCTGTAACCTTTTGGTCCATGCTAATTTTTCAATTGGTACTTGCATTTTATAACAACAGCTGAAAACCCCACTTCTCAAAGATAAGACATCTCTGAAAGGAATGGAGAACAATCTAATGTTGAAACTAGGAGCTGCCTTGACCTAGTAGTTCATTCACTTGGTGTCCAACAGATGTCAAGCATTACCATGCACTCCTCAACGTTTAACATGTGCTGCAGCGCCCCTCGGAGCTTGCTGTGGTGTCCTGGGCACAGTTTGGGACTCATGGCTCTATTCCTTTTCTATTTTTGATTCTGTTCCCTCAGTTGCAAAATTATAAGCATCTACTTTAAGTGGCTAACACTCAAGAAGCTGTGTATTCTTCCCTCCTCTGTTCTTTGTCTATGATGAAGGTTATAGAAGACAGGACAGGCATCCCAAATATGTGCCTCCAGAGAACATAACAAAACCTTTGGCTCTGTTGTATATTTAAATAAGAATACAGTTTTCAACTATTTTAATTTTTTAACAATCAGATCAAGACAGAGCAGTACAAAAATATGTATAATTTTGTACCTTTCCCACTAATTTTTAACCATTCTCAATCACATTGTAATCTAATCCTGATTTTTCTATTTAATTGTATTATTTCACTTACTCTAAATTCCTGTCATTGTAGTTAAAAGTCCCTTGGATAATGTAAGTGGCTCTGATAGAAGTACTTTGGGACTTAAGCATAGCTTGAAATTAAAAGCCTTTTTTTTCCATCTGGGTCAATACCTTTTCTTCATTATTACTGTTGTCATCATCATCATGAACTATTTATCCTGTTTGGCTGGTGCCAACAGTTGGAAAGATGGCTCCCTGTCTCCTGTTTCTAGCTTCTCTTCCGGCTCATTTTTTATAGGCAGAGCAAAGGAGAGCGAGAGGCTCTTATGTCTCATATCTTCTGCAAGATTGTCTCTTCCCAGCAACAACAAAGAAGTCTCAGTCTCTCTCTCCCCCCTCCCTTTTTATGAAGATCTCTTAGCTTCTTTTATCTTCTTTTTACTACCAGCTACACACAGTTGATACAACCTGCCTCAGATATTAACGTGCTGTCTTACCATGGAGACGACATTCCCTTTCCATGGGTAAACCCAAGCTTATCAGAACATACTCTTTAAACTCTCTTTCCTAATGAACAGAACACAATTTTAGACAGTGGCGCAGAGCGGCTTTGCACTCAGGGATGAGAATCTGGTGCCAGGGCTGGCCCGGGAGAGCAGTGCCCTCCACTGCGTTCCCGTTTCCCCGGCCTGATGTGGAACTTCCCACTTCTTCCTTGCTGGAGCTTTTCTGTCAACCAGACGTCAACAGATATACTGGATTCTTTATACTTTAATCCGTTTAACATTTGAAAGTGCTGAAAGAGTTAGGCACATTACTCAACCCCGTATGGCTACTTTCTGCTTTCTGACGATGGGGGCGGGAGAATTAACTGGATACCTGTTTGGAGCAGGTACCCCAGCAGCCACCTGGCTGTATTTGGAATCCAGCTGGCACACAGCCTTCAGGGGGAAGGCTGACTTTCGGTGTTCAGGAAAAATTAAAAGCCTAGGAAAAGTACAAGCCCCTGGGCCAGAACAAAGCTGAATGATGGTTCCTTCTGAGGGAAGAGGTGGGAGTTTTTTCTTGCCTTGCTCCTGGGGATAGAAATGAAGTCACAACTTTTTTGCAGCAGTGACTAATTCCTCTTCAGAGGGCCTCCTGCTTTTGCAGAGCTAATTTAATGAATGGTACATGAGAGGTCTCTCCAAGTGAGAGCCGATAGAGGAGGAAACAGGGAAAAAGTACAACCGAGTCCCTAACCGTTACCAGCGTTGTAAAACAGGAGGAAATTTTCAGAAGCCAGAAGAGGAACCAGGCCTCCCCCAGATCTCCCTCAGACACGTTTTCTTCCTGACTCACTGGGTTCCTTTAGGAAAGCCTGGCGGCAGGCAAGGGAGCCAGCCTTTTCTGGCAATATGGGGCATTCTGACTTCAGATTCTGCAAATCTTCAAGAACAGACACAGCGTGCTAGTGTTCCAGGCTGGAGGCCAGCAGCCGAAGAAGCGCGTCAGATGGTTGGTGCTGTCAGCCAGAGACCCAAGGACTTTCCTGGGGCTGCACCTCTCCGGAAGTTTGAAGATGTCGGCACAGGTTTGCCTTCTGAAACGTGCAAATGTCACCAGCCGGGAGTGGCAGATGCCAAGAGGCATCTGAAAACAGATCTCCATCTGGTAATGGGTTAGGCTTCCCGGGGATGGGACGCAGATTAGAATAGTTTGAAACAAAGTGACGGAAGCACCAGTCTTGGCTTTTCACATGTTGTTATGGCCTCTGGGTCATTTCCTGCCTTTGGAATTTACTTCCTTTCCAGGTTCAACAAAACCAGATGACCACGAGAAAGAGGCTGGGATTTTTCTTTGCCTTGGGGTCCAGTGGAGGGGCAGCTCCGTGCCTGGGAACTTGAATCTCCGTGGTGGTTGCCTCCTCCTGTGCTCACACTGAGCCCAGGAGGGTGTCAGCCTTAGGAATGGAGCAGTAAATTAGGGAAGGGAGCCACCTCCAGTTGAGTCAGATGAATCCCTTTGTTTCTAGAAAACAAAAAGGGAAAGAATAGGTGGTGACAGGTGCAAATGATGCTTTGTGGAAGGGAGCTCTTACTTCCCAGTGCCCCATTCAGGGAGGCAGTCCCCCTTCGAGGAAGGAAGATGAAACCAGCTCCACACGGCCCCACCCCTAACCTGCTGGAGTCAGCCAGTGGGCCAGTTAGGACAGTGACATTCGCTACACAGTAATGTCCTGCTTTCTTTTACTTCATTCATATTTATCTTCCACAGAAAAGAATAAGGTAGCAACACTGTCTTCTTGGTAGCATTTCTGTGCTCACTTTTGGGTACTTTGGAGATGATGTGTGTCTTTATTGCAAAATCTCTCTGCAGCCCCCAGGATACGCTGGATACCCCTGCAGTTCTACAGGCAGAGACCCTCACCCCACCCCAGAAGCCAAAGTGAACCCTCTCACTCCAAGGGCTACAGCAGCCAGTTAAAACTTAATGCGGAAGCTGCTGCCACTATTGTGTGTCTAAGTCTGAAAGATTTGTCTCTTTAGAGAGTGACCCACGGTCACACATTCCTTCTGAAAATCCAGCTCGTGCAGCCCCTGCTGTCTGGAGGAAGCTTGTGGAGCCCGTTCATGTCCAGAGCCCACCTCTCACTAGACTGAGAGATCCGAGTTCACAGTTTCATTTATTTATTTTGTTAACCCTCACCCAAGGATTATTTTTTCCATTGGTTTTTAAAGAGAGTGGAAGGGTTAAGTGGAAGGGAAGGAAGAGAGAGGGGGAAAAAAAACAAAAAAACATCGTATGTGAGAGATACATCGATTGGTTACCCCCTGCACATGCCCCGACCAACCTGCAACTCAAGCACGTGCTCTTGACCAGGAATTGAACCCATGACCCTTCAGTACACTCTAACCACTGAGCCACACCGGCCAGGGCAGAGTTCACAGCTTTAAAGGAAGGGGCCCTCTTTGCCCCAACCTTGTCTTAGCACCTCACTAACCTGGCAGCAAGTGTTCAGTCAGTGCAAAGGAAGTGGCAGCTGGTGACCAGCTTTTATCCTGGCTACCCAATCCCCAGAAATGAGAACCAAAACTCCCCCGCCCCCACACCTTGACAGAAGGTCAGGTTATTACTGTGCTCAAGAGTGAATCAAACTGACCTTTCCAAATCACACTGCCTCATCGGGTATCCGCAGAAATGGTCTCCTGTGACATTTCACAGCGATGGTTCCAACAACATTTAAGAAGTTCCAGGGGAAGGAAGTAACTAGGAACAGAGTTGGCTCTATAAATAGGCAGGGTCAGAAACACCTGCAGGGTATGATTTCCAAAGCACCAAGAAGTCTGCTCAAGGGCCCCAACTTTCCCCCACTAAAGACCACTCCGGAAGATTAAGACATTCTGTTTCCATGTAAAAGTATAACATGGGGCTGGTAATTTTGGAAACCATTGCATTTTAAACTTCAGTGAGTCTGACTGCACAGGTGCATCAAGGGCCAGGAATCTGCATTTTTATCAAGCCCACCTGCAGATGTTGGTGCAGGTGATCTATGGCCCATACTTTGGAAAACTCTGCTGCAAAAAATTGTGAGTCATTGTCACACTAGCATGGAGTAATTGTCGATACAGGAGAGCACTGTACCTGAATTCCAGGCCAGGTGTTGGCACTCTGACTGTGGGCAAAACAAGTTAATTCTCCAGGGCTGAAAGCCTTAGGACCATATGGTGATCTCTAAAAGTTTAGTTGGGGGCTGGTTTCTAAATTATGGCTCAAAAGCCTGCAAAGTATGAGGGTTGTCCCCAACGGTAAGAGGGTCCAGGACTTCTCCAGCATGCCCTGTACACTCACTGAAGCTCTGCAGTGCAGAAAACTCTGGAAACACAGAGGACCCTCTTGTCCCAGGACTGCAGTCCTGCTGTCTGAGGTCTTGGGGTACAAGAACCACAATAGATACATCTCTTTTCTTTGCCTTTAGTAATTTACAAATAGGCAAAAAGGGAGAAGATTTATTTAGTGCTTTATATGCATTATCTTTTAAATTTTCAAATAACCATAGTATCATTGGTCTCATATTAAAGATGAGAATTGAGATTCAAAGAGGTTGAATAACTTGCCCAAATTCCCAAGGTCACATGGCTACTGTATGCTTGAGCTGCAGTCTGGACTCTTGCCTGTCAAGGTGCAAGTTCAATGTTCTCTCCACAAAACTATTCATAACTAAAAATTTTGCTATGGCCATTCTGAAGGCCTAGATGTTTTGAGACCCTCAAAATAACCTTGCCTCTCCCTGACCTGTTATCCACACCTGTTATCCACACCTGTTACCCACTCTGCTTCAGAATCTTCCCATATCCTTGGTCTTTATTGCATCCCTGACCTCTAACCCCTCAGCCGTGCTCATTTCTTATCCTCATGACTTCTTGACCCCCAGGGATAAACTATGCCACCACCTCTGCTGGGCCCAGGGGTACTTTTCTAGTCTGCAATTATTCCAGTCACTGACTTCAAGACCAGTGGTTTTCATAGCTTGAGAATTCCCAAATGCTTAAGAGGCATCTGTGTACTAACTGAATTGAAACCCCTCCCCCTTCCTCTCCCCCTCCCCTTCTACCCTCTTCCCACCCCAGGTCTCTTCTCAAATCAAGGCATAAATGCAGGAAACCTGAGTCAGCCCATACCCTTCTATTAGCCCCCTCAAACCTCAACTTCCTAGTAACAGAGATTATTCTGGGGTGCTGGGCACCCCCTAGTGGGAGTAATGGAGAGAGAAGAGAGACTGCTTTGACGCTGTTCTCAGTAACCCACCCACCCCCAGCTTCTGCCCCTCCACAGAGGCCTTTGCCTTCCAGCCCAATCCACTGTTCCTGGAATGATTCATTCTTCCCACGATGATCGGGCCTTTTGCTTCATAAAGACCTCCCTGAGTTTATGGACATAATGAACTAAAATTAAGCAGAAGGCAATTCAGGCAGAATCGTAGGGAAAAGGTCCTATGGAGAGAGCTCTTGAAACCCTGAAATTCCTTATAAGGCAAACTGAGTGAGACCTAACAGCACTCAGCAAAACAGTAGAGAATATCTTGGAAGGATATTTTGGGAAGTGAGGAGGATGAGGGAAAGGCTGCCTTTCTGGCTTTAAGATACATGTTAATGCCCACATCTGACACCTTTAGCCTGATTTCAAGACTTATCTTAATGCCTGGTGCTATGTCTTATCCCTTCTCAGGACAAGGGAACACCCAACATTTAACCATTTTGGAATAAACAGACGAAGCACTCTCCCAGCAGAGGGGCAGCCCATCTGTGGATGTGGGACATTCTGGACATTTGTCACTGTCCCTCCCTCTTTAAAGACCATGACCATAACCCCCCATGACAGGGCATGAGCCCTATTACGTTGTAATCAATAAACCATTTTCTGAGTACCTACAATATACAAGGCTCAGGCCAACCTGATCTTAAGCATTTTCTGCCCACACCTAAAAGATAGGGAGAGCTAGCATATTTGAGTGCAAGCGCTAAGAATTCTGGGCATATTCAGAGTCCCGATTTTAGCTCAGTAGCTGATCATCTGCTCACTGGACAGGGGTCAGCCAATCTCATCCTGCAGCCCAATGCCTGTCCCTAGGAGATGCTACAATTACACAGCATGCCACCTCCATATGACTTTGGTTGCTATGGTCTTACCTGTTCCTGGGTTTGAGGCATCGACTCATTAGTGCCCATTCATGTTGGCCATCTCTGATAAGTTCCCTGAAACCCTGCTCATAACGCTAGCAATTCCAATGCAGGATTTTCTCTGCGATGGCTGCTGCCTCATCTTGAGCCTAGTTGCTTAGGCAGTCTAATCTCACAACTGCTTACAGTGTTTATCCCTTTCAGAGCCATTTGATGATGTTCATCTCTCTGACAACCAAGAACCTGGGAAGAATCTCTCCCCTCAGGCACTTCCATTTTTGTGTCCAGATTGGCAGCCTTCCCAACTCACCAGAGGCCTCACAGAATGAAACCCTCTGTGGAGGGTTAGAGGAAAAACTGGACGTAAGTTCACTGGATATCTGGGGGAAAGAAGAAAGGTCAAGATGCTCCAGCTTGGTTGGCCTCTCTGACAGAGGCCTGACAGCAGAAGCTGGGGCTCCTTCCTGCATAACTTGGGCTTGAATTAAAGGCATTTTTTTAGTCCAAAGACTTCTGGCCTCCACTCTGAATGGAACACTCAAAGGGCAGAGTAAGGTCCCCAGCTGGCAGGAAGGACACACTGGCCCCCGGGGCTCCAGTGCCTTGGCCAACCTGGAAAGAAGGCACAAAGGCTGTGGTGCGTCAGCGAAGCCACCTGGAGTGCTTCTGTCAGTGTGAACTGTCCTCATTCATGTAAGCTGGCCCTGGCTTTGTAAGAAAGGGCAGTAATGTGTTTATGTGCTCAGAGGAGAAAGCCTTCTGGAGAGAGAATGAGAATTGAAAGCAACAAACCCAACTAGTGTGGCTGCTTTGGGTGGCTGGGAAAGAAGGAATCCTCAGACAAGGGCCCCCCTCTTCGCCCCCCTCTCTGACAGTTAGAGATAAGGGAACTTTCACTACTTCTGTTTCTATTTTAGGAGAAATAAAAAGCAAATCATAAATCTAAAGATGACGGTCCATTCATCTGGGGAGAGAATTAAACAAGCTGTTACATTCCAAACAGATATTAGGACTGCTGAAGTGCAGACTTTTAACCTGCCAGTGGAAATGTTTCTTTCCTGAAAGTCACCATCGATTAGACACCAAAGATAAGGTTCCAAAAAAATTACTTTTCATGCAAGTGAAGAAGCATTAATTTGGGCTGTCTGTAGTGAGCTGGATTCCAAGAAAAAGTAAAAGGTGAACAAACAGAGCAGTTATGGGAAATTCAGGAGCATGATTTGTTGATAAAGGTGAAGAGACAGTGGTTCAGCTGACCCAGAACTGCAACAAACCGAAATCAATGGTTTTGCAGCTTGGGAGGTGCCCAGAAGGGAAAGAGCCCCTGGTTCAGGCTTTAGAGAGCCAACATTGAGCTCCCAAGGCAGTGTGGAGGGGGGAGGGGGGGCAGGTCTGAGCTGTCCGCCAGTGCCTGCAGCAAGTTAGATATGTCTGTGCATTATCTGCTACTATCCCCAAGGGGAGGAAGTTATGTGCCAGCTGGAGATCTCCCAGAAGACAAGCATGTAGCTCTTGGATGAGGTCCAAGGAAGCCAGGTGAGGGCTTGAACTCTGGCCAGAGAAGCAGGGTGTGTACACCTGGGGAAGCTGGGTGGGAGTCTTTAGACTACACTCAGGCTGGGGAGAATGGGGTGTGGTGTTTCCATGAAGAGTGGGTGTGAACATTCCAGAGCCTGCATACTGTTTATGGAAGACGCTTCAGTAAATACAGAACACAAGTTCCTCTGGCTGTCCTGCAACCTTTTCTCCTGCTGAGTTTCTGGTTCTTTTAAAGCTACAACATAAAGTTCTCAATAAAGTTGGACTAAGACACAGACTGGAAGCCATACCAGATCTGCAGCACAGAGCCAAGGAGACAGGCAAACCCTTGGACTTGAAGTAGGTAGCTGTGCTTCTGAAGCACAGTAAGGGGCGTTAAAGGAAGCACTCTCAGTCTTCATCCACTTAATTTTCCTCCTCTCGCTTCTGGGAAGTCTGTAAGCCACTCTATGGTGTCCTTCTCACCTTTACTTTCCTTCTTGCCCTTGACCACGTATTTCCAGTGGTCAGCTACAGCCAGTTCGGACCACCTGCCAACTCTGTGTTCAGCTTACCACCAGCCATGGTGGGAGTATTTACATTATAGAAAGAGCAAACGCTACCTAACAGAGCTTTATTTATTTTTTCTGGATAGCCAGTTGTTTCACATTTACCAGTACAATCTGCCTGTAACTAAGAGTTTTTTCATGGAAGAGGAGGCAGTGAACTGAAAAACAATGTAAGAAGTTTGTGGGGCAAGTGGCGAAGCCCAGAGTGTCCAGAAGGAAGTGGTGGGTTGCCAAACTTGGCTCTGCCCACCTCACGAACACACACAACCCACCCCTAAGACAAATCCTGGATTCTATACTTAACAGTTGCTCAATAAGACCTGCTCTTGTGTCCACAATGACATGTAGACATTGTTTTCTGTTGATTTGGGAGGTTGTTTTATCTTCCCAAATAAAAGAGAAGAGGTTTATGGGGCAGGGTATAATAACCCAGGTACAGCTTTCGGTCCTTCCGCTGGGCAGCCGTTGAGGAGCAGCAGCCATGGCTCTGTGCTACTCCATGGCCGTGGCCTCAACAAGGGCCACAAGGCAACCAAAAACGTGAGCAAGCAGAGGTCCAGGGGCCGCTGTGGGTACCTCACCAAGCACACGGAGTCGGTGTGGGGCATAATCCGAGAGGTGTGTGGCTTTGGCCCCTATGAGTGGGGCATCATGGAGCTGCTCAAGGTCCCCTAGGACAAGAGGGCCATGAAGTTCACCAAGAAAAGGGTGGGGACACACATCCATGCCAAGAGGAAGAGAAAGGACCTGAGCAATGTCCTTGCAGCCATGAGGAAAGCAGCAGGCAAGAAGGACTGAGCCCCATTCCCTCTGTGTGTAATAAAACCTGTTCAGAAAAAATAACAACAACCTAGGTACAGAGTGTTTTTCCTATTATGGATTTAAAGTGTTTTCACATAGATTCAATTCCTCTTTTGCTCTTCCAGCAGCCCATATAACAGTATGTGCTCCCCTTTCCCTATATGTGCTTCCCATTGACCTTTGCACTCAACATCTTATCTCTTGCAAAAATATCCCTGAGCCGGGTAATTATCACTTCCTCTAGAGTACAGTTTTTTAACTTTAATGTACATACAAATCAGCAGGGGAATCTTGTTAAAAAGCAGATTTGCATCCAGTAGGTCTGGCTGGGACCCAGGTTTCCCCATTTCTAACAAGCTCCCAGGTGCTGCTGTTGGTCAGCAGGTCATTCGTTTAATAGCTCTGGACTGGACATGTTAATCCATCTGCCTCTTCTCCTTTAAGAAGCCCCACTATGCCTCTGGAAGGGACAGTCTTCACAGGAAATTGGACCAGTAATGGAATCATAACCAAACAACCAAATCCATATGACAGGTGGGGTTAGATTCTCTTTCAGGAACTTGAACTAGAATGCTACCCTAGCCTGGGTTCCCCACAAAGCAGGGCCTGAGATAGATGTTTGCACATAGTAATTTATTTGGGAGTCCCAGAAAACAGGAAAGCAGGATATGGGGAGTGTAGATGAAAGGAAGACAAACCAGTACACGCATGTGTGATTGAACTGATGACGCCAAAGGGCACCAGGTGCTCAGTCCTGTGGGACCTGGGACCTGCTAATGGGCCTTCAAATGCTCTCAAACATTTACCCAGCCTTTCCTGAATGAAAATCCTGAGTAACTGCTTGATAACCTTTATTTTCCAATTTCCAAATAATGACTTGATTCCTTAGCATCCTCTAAAAGCCACCAATAAATTTTACGTAGTATGATTATGAACTCGTGGATGATAAAGATTGCATGCAAAGTATTTAACACACGTTACATAGCAAGTCCTCTGCAAAAAGCCACTGCTATTATCACTCTTTTATTATTACTACATCCTCATGAATTTTCCTATTATAGTGGACCTGCTTGCTCATGTAGAACACCAACACCCACAGGCTTCTTTGGGTTTAGTTAAAATTCCCAATCTTGGCTTACACCCACCCACAGCAACCT